>NC_056726.1:539063089-539335589 GCF_019279795.1 Protopterus annectens
CCAAGGGCAACCCCCTTAGAAAAAAAGCAAAATTTTCTGTATGTGATTCAAATTTATAAAGATGTTGCTGTGTTTGTCACGCTCATAATAACTATAAAAGTCATGCTCACATGTGCGCATAAAACACTCTATAGTCGGTGTTAACGGAGGTATGAACGAACTTCTTCTTTTATAAGCTGTTACATTACAGGCTGAAATATAGCTGTCAGATGAATCATCTTTAAAGAGCACTTTAAGAGATAACTTTCTTGCAAACAAGCGTAAGCTTATGAGAGTATCAGATAATACACTATGACAGGAGGGTATGAAGGATAACCCTCTATTAAGCAATGATTGTTCTTCTGATGAAAAGGTTCATACTTCAGGAGCGGAGCCTGTAGCCAAACTAAGGTTAAGTAACTTGTGTACAGATGCCACCAGGGCATGTTTAGTGCTATTTAACAGACGGGTATGTTATCTAGTCCCACTCAGATGTTTAGTCTTGGATAGCAGCTCCAGTACATGTTCTTTAGTGTTGATGGGTTACAGGTTGGCAGACGCAGGGATCAGAGGAGCTTTTGACAGTCATTTCAGGAAAGAAATTTGCACTAAATTTATTTGCAGAGACACTTTATGTCAACCGGGCCAGAGTAAGTTTTGTCATTTAGTATGAATTCTGTATTTTGTACAGTGTTGCTTTCTTACTTTAACATAACTAAAGGATTTGTAATTGTCCCTGGCTTCAGATGCCAACCTGAGCTTATAGGTTGCCTTAACAGATCTAGCAGTCTTTTTGAAATTCTTAATCAATTCCTAACATTTTTCTTGAATTAGGGGTCTTCAGGTCTTTTGCAGATTTGATTAATGTCAGTGCACAACCAAGATGGTTTGCTTTAAGATTTCCCATTATATTTGGATCTGAATGAGAGACTGCAGATTCTTTACATTTATTTATGGGAGTATAACACTCTGGCAAATCTATTTACAGAGACGAGTATCTGGTGATGTTCTTATAAGTGAATTTTGAGACTTCATAGAATTTGAGAAGACTTGTGTTAAGTCTTTGAATTCATATATATTTTCAGAGGGGTTTGGATAATTTGAGGGAAAATGTTACTAGCTTTTAGTCTTGACAATTACAGCCAGTTACTTGGTGGGGATTGTTCATGAGGACTACATTTGTAAGTACCCAGTGCAGAATATTTTATCCTCTGGTTGGGCTACTAACAATATGGTCCACTGAATTTTTATTATATCAAAACACTACTGAGCATATCCTACATTGGTAGGGCAGTCTGTACAATAAACTGAGGAGGAGTTAAAGACTCCCTGAATAACAGAGTTCTTATTAATGGGGAGTTCATTTATGTCGTTTAGAAACCTGATGTGGATTTTGAGGGTCATGGAAGGGATCCTGCAACAGGGAAGGAAATGATATTTTTGTTTTGTGTGAATTGGAGTTTGAGAAGTTCAATTTGTGGAGCTCTGGGAGTCTATCAAGATGTGATCTGTTTCCAGTCAAATATAGGCCACCACAACTGCCACAGGATCTGAAGGCTCGGCAAGTAATAAAACCAGAAAAAGGTTTCATTGATTACAAATATATGTATGCCTTCCAGATGCAGGAGTTCCTCCAGATCAGGTAGCTTCTTGTTTAGACATCTGGCAAGGCGCAAAGCCACCTTAATTTCAACTTTTGATATCGGTACACATTTGCTACACTAGAAGCAAATAAACTTTGCCTAAAACGCACTATGGAGAAACAAAGGCTCCAGCCAATAAGTGGAAGCCTTTGAAGAAAAGGTGCAGATCACACTTTCAAAGAATTTAGGGCTGTCAAGCATCTCATTCCATGCTGATACATACTGGATCCTTCTAGAAACACACCAGTTTATTAGCTAACTGTTGAAGCCAACTATCTTTGTTTATACGTAGGCATCACTCATGGGGAAGGGTGGATTCTGCTCAGTATCACAATCCTGTCTGCTTTTGTATAGTGCTTTTTGGCACTACAATCTGCCAAACATCATTCCCAAGATAATCCTGCTTCATAAAAGACTTAGGAAAGATGCAACCTTATTTTCTTTCATGTTTTGCATCCTAAATTTTGTAATCCAAACTCTGTTTCAAAGTACTTTCATCAATACTATCAATATTATTACTGCACTCTCTACAGTTTAATGTATATCTTCTGCATGTACTAGGTCAAACATCTAGTATACTTAACTACATACTAGAGCAGGGTTCCTCTGCCTACACAGTATCTTTACTAAGTCTCTTACTTTCACTTAGAAGTCATCACTTGGTGGCTTACGCATATTAAAAATAAATGCTGCTTCACTACACAGTTAATTAACACCATATTAAAAATGAACATAGTTATTGGGCTAAGACACAATTCCATCATCCTTCCAAAGAGTATGCTGCATTATTTTGCTCTCCATCTCATACAAGACAAGGAACTAAAAGTCCATGTCCTCTTCACACATCCCATATACATAAATGTCTCTCAATCATGTAACACAAACCATCAGCATCAGTAACACTGACACTGCTCAAAGAGATGTTAAACGATTGCACACATCTTCCACTTTCACAATTTCAACCGGGGAGGGGGGTGCTGAATCAGACAATCAACACCACCACTTAAGAACATTAACTTATTACCATCTAGAAGCACCATCATAGCCCTGTGCATGTCATCCAAAGTAATTGTCTTCCCCAAGCAGGGCAAAGTACAGTTTTGTACCTACCATAAATGTAGATGTCCGATAGGTATGCATCTGCAGTCCTAACATATGGGTTGTCCTGCCTCAGGCAGCCCTTCGGTCGGCCGTATTCCAAAGTCTGGGTCTGGCCTCGGCTGATGTCGCACTTCACCCGACGTCATAGCTGCTGTTTATTGGGTATAAAGGCATCAGCCGACGCCATTTTCCTCAGTGTTTCTTGCCCCAGATGCCAGGTGCCCTCTAGGAAGGCTAAATTTGAATAAATGCAAATAATTCCAAACAGTAGAGAGCAAACAATATAAAAATATATATATATATATATATATACATATATACAAACAAATACACCATAATAGATTCCCCCAGCTAGCTAAAAGAGGGGTAAATACCCTAAGAATACCACAGAGGGGAAGGAGGGTGGGTAATCCTGACTGCAGATGCATACCTATCGGACATCTACATTTATGGTAGGTACAAAACTGTACTATGTCCTTCAAGGATGCATCTGCAGTCCTAACATATGGGTAGAATACCATAGCCAAACTGGGGTAGGAGGCACTAAGATAAAGATGGTGTAGTTAAGATCCCTTGCAAAACAGCAGTTGCAAAGCCTGCTCGGGATCTAGAGTATAAGGAAGATTATAATGCTTGGCAAATGTATGCACGGAGCTCCAAGTAGCAGCTTCTAAAATGTCTTTGGTAGCCACTCCTCGTAGGAAAGCTGTAGTGGTGGCTGTAGCTCTTGTGGAATGAGGTCTGATATTATCAGGAGTTGTCTTTCCATGAAAAGAGTAGCAAAATCGAATGCAATTTCCTATCCATTTTGAGATTGTCTGTTTTGAAATTGCTTTTCCTTGCATTCCTGTTGCATATGCTACCAGAAGCTGGTCAGTTTTTCTGCTGGTCTTAGTTCTGTCAGATAGTAGCGAATTGTCTGTGCACATCCAAGGTATGTAGTAGTCTTTCCCCTGTTCTGTGGGTTGGGGAAGAATGTAGGTAAATGAATCGCTTGGTTCAATGATACTCTGGAGACCACTTTTGGCATAAAGGTAGGGTTAGTTCTCAGAGAGACTCTGTCCTGATGGAAGATAAGGAAGGGTTGTACTGCCATCAATGCCTGTAACTCAGATACCCTTCTTGCTGAAGTGATTGCTAGCAGGAAAGCAGTTTTCCAAGACAAGAACTGTAATTCTGCTGTTGCTGCTGGTTCAAAAGGGGGAAGTGTTAACTTTTCCAGCACAAAGTTGAGATCCCATGTAGGTAAAGGTGGTTTCCTTGGAGGTTTCACATTTTTGATTCCTCTCAAGAACTGCCTGAGTAGAGGATGAGAGAAGACAGGAGGATCCATGTTGTATTCTGCTGAAATTGCTGATGCATGAATCTTAATGGAGGAGTAAGACAGGCCCTTGTGGAACAGTTCTGCTAAATATTCCAGGATGTGTGCTATGTTTGCCAATGAGACATTTTCTCCCTTTGCTGCACTCCAAATGAGGTATCTTTTCCACTTGGCTGAATAAGTCTTCCTTGTGGAGGGTCTGCGTGCCTCCAGGATAATGTCCTTAACCCTCTGAGATAAACCTGGGTTATTTTGTTTTATGCAATATTCCAAGCAGCTAGCTGCAGTGTTTTCAAGTTTGGATGTAGGATCTTGTAGTTGTCCTGTGTTAGAAGTAAGGGACATAGCGGTAGAGGCCATGCGTGTGTCCGAGACGTGCTTCTCAGTAGCGAGTACCAATGTTGCCTCGGCCAGTCTGGAGCTATCAGGATTACCCTTGGCTGATCCTCTCTGATCTTCAGTAGAACTTTGTACATCAAGGGAAGAGGTGGAAATGCATATGCTGTCAGGTTTTTCCAGCTGAAGGAAAGGGAGTCCACCCTCCAAGCAAGTGGGTGGTATGCTCTTGTGCAGAATTTCTTCAATTGGTGGTTGTGTGGGGAGGCGAACAGGTCTCTCTCTGGTAGTCCCCATTTATTTGTTATGGCTTTGAAGATATCTGGATGCAGCATCGTGAGCATCCGTGGTAGTTCTGCTTAAGGTGTCTGCTAGAGAATTTTCTTTTCCTGGTACAAATCTGGCTTGAAGTTGAATGTTGAGATTCAGGGCCACATTCCACAGGTCCATTGCCATCCGGCATAGAGGATATGAATGTGTACCTCCCTGTTTGTTGATGTACCACATGACTGTGGTATTGTCCGTCCTTATCAGCAGATGACCCTGTTGAAGGAGTGGTCTGAATGCCTGGATCGCATGTTTCACTGCCAGCATCTCCTTTAGATTTATGTGTAGATTCAGCTGGTCTTGGGTCCATAGGCCTTGTATACACTTGTCCACCATGTGTGCCCCCATCCTAGGTCTGAGGCGTCCGTGGTGATGGTCTGGCTTGGATGAGGTTTGTGGAAAGGCAAGCCTCTGTTCAACTGACAGGCCTGAGCCCACCACAGGAATTCTTGC
Source organism: Protopterus annectens (assembly GCF_019279795.1). Classification (NCBI taxonomy): domain Eukaryota; kingdom Metazoa; phylum Chordata; order Ceratodontiformes; family Protopteridae; genus Protopterus; species Protopterus annectens. Next base: position 539,068,250 of record NC_056726.1, read on the forward strand.
TTCAGGCATGGAATTATTGGAATCTGGGCTTCTAGACTGTGCTTGTATTGAGACCATACATTCCTTAGGTACCATTGTAGCTTTCTCATATGCAGCCTGGCATGCGGAACCAATATTATGCAGGATGCCATGTAGCCCAGGGCTTGCAGGACTTTCCTTGCAGTACGCTGAGTTTGTGTTGTTAATGTCATGAAGTAGACTGGTAGTTGCTTTTGTTTTTCTTCTGTGAGAAAAGCCATCTGAGTTTATGTATCCAGTTCTGCACCCAAGAATGTTATCCTTTGGGATGGTACTAGTCTTGACTTTTGCATGTTGACTGTGTATCCCAAGGCTTGCAACAGTTGTATGACATTCTCCAAATCTTTTGTTAATTTTGCCTTGTTGTCCGCTTGTATTAGGCAGTCGTCCAGGTATGGGTAAATTTGAATTCCCTGAAGCCTGCAATGAGCAATTACTGATGCCAGGCATTTTGTGACTACTCTGGGTGCAGTAGATAAGCCAAAAGGCAATGCTGAGAATTGATAATGCTCTGATCCTGCAAGAAATCTGAGGTGTCTTCTGCAATCTGGTCGTATAGGGACGTGCAGGTATGCCTCCTTGAGATCTAGAGTCACCAGCCAAGACTCCTTGCCCAGCATGGGAAGAAGCTGCTGGAGGGTCAGCATTTTGAATTTTGGAACAATGAGGTATGTGTTCAGTGCGGACAAGTCTAGAATAGGTCTCCATTGATTTTCTTTTCTTGGTACAAGGAAAAGCCTGGAGTAAAATCCTTGGCCTTGTTCCATAGGTGGTACCTCTTCTATAGCTCTCATCCTTAGTAAGTTGTTGATTTGTCTTAGAGCGTCTGTTTTTTGGCTTGGTGGTAGGTTTGGCATTCCTCTCTTTTTTGGTAGAGTGTGGAAGTGAAACCTGTAGCCCTTGTCTAATGTTTGTAAAGTCCATTTGTCTCCTGTAATGTAATGCCAGTTGTCGGAAAATAAGGCTAGCTTTCCGCCCAAGGGTGCTTCCAGTTGTTCCCTGGTAGGCGGAACTAGAGCCAAGTCTTTGTGTCTGCCCTGTGGAGGTGGTTGTAGTTGAATCTGTGGCAGTACTTCTCTGGTTGGTAGGTTGCCACTGACGTCCCCTGTAGGCACCCCTAGATTGACCTCTGCCTCTTGGGCGTCTATTTCTGCCTCTCTGCGCTCTGGAGTTGTCTGGAAAGGACCAATTCTTCGAAGGCCAATTTCTGCTAAACCTCGGAGGTTGGACCTGCAAGAAATCCTTGACTGTTTGGACAGATTTTGCTTTTTCTTCCACCTTCTTTAGAACCTCCTGTGCAGGGAAGCCAAACAAACTTTGTTTCTCCATGGGAGCATCTAGGAGTTTTGACTTAACATGGTCTGGTAAGGATTGTTCTTTAACCAGTCATGCCTTGAATCACTGTTCCAGTCATAGCTGATCTAAAGGAAGCCTCCAGTGCATCATAGCCACATTTTAAGAAATGGTTACTGACCTGCTGAGAGTTATGTACCAAATCCTGAAGGGACTTGCAGTCTAAAGGTTCAGGAGAAGACAGTTTTTTATTTAGCTGGTCTAACAAAATTCCTGGTACTGAATCATGTGAAATTGACAGTTCAAGGCCCTGGCCGAAAGAGTAGCAGAAGTATAAACCTTTTACCCCATCTCTCTAATGCTCTAGATTCCCTTTCAGAGGGAAGAGGGTTTTTGGCAGAGGCAGCTGCCACGCCTTTAGAGCCCTGTGAAATGGTTTCAGGGTCTGCAACAGGAGCCTTATACAAATGGTAGTGTGTGTCCGGGACCCTGTAATATCTGTCTGGCTTGGCAGGGGCCGGAGGAAGAGAATCAGGGGCAGTACAGGCATCATTATAAGCATCATCAACAACTGTTAGTACTGGCGGAATGGCTAAAGGCCTATGCTGTGGTAAGTGTAAAAAGGTCCTTAGCCTTTTCCTTGAATCTGAAAAATCCTGGCCCTGCCATTGGAAGTGTTCCCTCATAGCATGCAAGGTTTCCCCAAAGGAAAATTCTTCAGGAGGAGAAGCAGAAGGAATGGAGTCTTCTGCATATGGGCCTTCGTGAGGGTCTGAAATGTCTGAGTCATCCGAGGAATAATCTGTAGAGACAGGTTCCGGGAGTTCAGTCCTAGGCCTCTTGTCTGGAGGGGGCTGAGAGGCCCTGTCTGGGTGAGGTTGGGATCCCCTGATCAAAGAAATGAGATCCTCAGCCAGGCTGAGTATTTGGGAACTAAAGGTAGGCCTATGTGAAGGAGTTTTAGCAGGAAAGGCCTTAGAAGATTTAGCTGCTTTAGCCCTGGCAAAAGCCTTGATAGACATAGAAGCAGGGGGTCTAGCAGCCCCACGTGCAGGGGTAGATATGTCTAAAGGAATAGTGTCTGACAAATCCTGGGTGCCTGCTTCTGTAGCAGTAAATTTGGTAGCAGATTCAGCCATGCTCTGTGAGGCCTCGGCTAACGGAGGCATGCTTTCGGCCGAAGGAAGAACCGGGGGCTCTGTTTCAACCAAAACAGAGACACTTGCGGTTGGCCTAACCGTGATTTCAGCCGAAACCGCAGGCCGTGAATGTCGGTCCTTTTCCTTGCGCTTTTTAGCTAATTGAGTAGTCCGAGTCTCCGACGGCATTTTGTATGCAAAAGCGGGACCAAAAAACTCCTCTGCAAACTCCGACCGACGTCTAAGTGTCCGTCGGTTGAAGGAAGCACAGGCTAGACAAGCTGATACGTCGTGGTCTGGGCCTAAGCAAGGAAGGCAGTAAGAGTGGAAATCCTTATGAGGTATTTGTTTCCCACAAGTTAAACAATTATTTACTTTGTCTGACATCGGCTGAGGCAAGAAAGAGTCCCCAACGGGGTACTTAGCTTTTTAGAAGTCTTCGGTAGTAGAAATCTCTGGATCTGACTGACTGGCACTTGCGAACAGCTTCTGCTTCGGGCACCGCGCGGCAAGAAAGACTGAGGAAAATGGCATCGGCTGATGCCTTTATACCCAATAAACAGCAGCTATGACGTCGGGTGAAGTGCGACATCAGCCGAGGCCAGACCCAGACTTTGGAATCCGGCCGACCGAAGGGCTGCCTGAGGCAGGACAACCCATATGTTAGGACTGCAGATGCATCCTTGAAGGACATCCCAGTAATTCTCCTTTCCAAGCACGGTGGTTCATTACTACTATATCCTACAGTCATATCAGTCTCCATTGTCTAAACCCCTTCAGCAATACATCACATTACAGCGGACTTCCCATATCAAGAGCGCCTAATCTCTCAGCAGCATGGCTTCAGAAAGGGGCAAAGTACATAAATATCCACTTCATGCTTCCCAAATCACATCTTTCATGTTATGAATGCCAGCAACTTATGGAGACCATTTCTTGACAATTAACTATGACACTATCCAACACCCTCAGGTTCTCCAAAGATTAACATATTACACGCTCACATCACTTGTTCCCTCAAATACAAACCTCCCAGTTTTCCCTGATTTTAAGGGATGTTCCCGATTTTGACTCAAATTGTAGCCAGGTCTTCTTAATTCCTCCTAAATGTAGTGACATTTCGGAAAAAGGTAGTGAAATATACAATAATGACAGAGTTACAGATTGCTTTTACATCAGAAAATGTATATTAATTCACATTCTCTTATTCTGTTAGCATCTCAAGTTAATGTTGCTAATTCTTTAACAGTGTCCCTGATTTCTGGATTTGTCCCAGACTGGTTGAGAGCTAAACAAATGGATATACACTTATCCGAGCGAACCATCCTTGAACATCAGGGTATGAATCTCTTGTCACTCAACAGGCAAAAGTAGGTGTTTGGTGTCCTGTCTGGGGTCCATTGTTCTTTTGTAAATGCCTGCAAATTACTCTTTCCAGTGCACTGTATAAACACAGAGGATTTGGTAACATATATATCTGTAACGCACCCCCAGAAAACACCAGCTCATTTCTTAGTGGTCACTTAAGAGCAATCCACATATTGTTCAGTTCCAAAGGAAAAAATGTGAAGCCATATCTTTGAAACTCACAAGTGACTCTACTGGGTCCTGTATCATCCTCCCTCTGCATCTTTCTACTCTGTCCACTATTTTAAATTACTTGGTTTATACCTTGATTGCCAGCTCACCCTTTTAATACACACTGGCATCCAAAGTTACTAAATTCATGGCTGTGCTGGCAGCATGTAACAAAACTGCACATGTGCTAATCCACAAAGTCAGAACCACCAGTGGAAATGCACTTCTCCCTTTCATGGAGTATAGCCACTGTACTGGTCTGCAACACAGCCCATCCACAAGGGTGGATATCTGGGGTAATAACGGGCAGTGCACTGGTGCGGCGGTTAACACTGTTGCCTCACAGCAACAGGTTCTCAGACTATTCTCAGCTGGGGTGCCTTCTGTGGGGAGTCTGCATGTCCTCCCTGCATTTGTGTGGGTTTTCTCCAGGTGCTCCAGTTTACGGCCACATTCCAAAGACATGCGTCTGAAGCGTTTCTTCCCCGGCCTCCACTGAAAATAGGCCACATCCTAGTCAGACTTTCCTGGCCAACAAATATTAAACTAACATAAAATAAATATCCCAGCTGGGTTACCTTCATGTGCAAAACATTTCATTAGGTAACATGAGCTAACGTGTTTTCAATAATTTCACCTTGCTAGCCCTTATCTGCCGCCAATCTTTTTTTTTCCCTGCTAATGTTAACTACTGAACAACTGTGGTTTACCATACTCAAGTCTGTTGTACTAGCCAGTGGCAAGGTCTGCCTAATTCTTAATTCTAAAACATCCCTAACAGTCTACACTGGTTTCTATACAGGCAAACTGAGTAAAATGAACAGGATTGTTCCTGAGAAGCAAGCTACATTGTACTGCCTTCCAGGAGCTCCCCATGCCAAACATCTGAGGCTTCTAGCCATTTAGATCAGCTGTATATTCCCTTCTTGATTCAGCAAGTTGGTTTCAGTGGCTCCATGATTCAACAAAATTGCAGGCTCTACCCTAATGTGCAACTGTGTACATATGGGGAGGGATGGAGAGTTTAAGTTTTCCTTCTTTAGAAAAGGCAGCCAAATCACTACATAGTTCTGGCGAATAGTGCAGCACAAATCGGTGCTGAGTGACAAAAGCTTTTCAGTGTTTTCAGGATGTTTGTAATTCGGCTTTTCCCGGTTAGGGGTTGCCACAGCGGAACTCCGGTCCGCTAATGATTGGCAGTAGATTTTTACGTGATGGCTTGCCAGGCCTAACACACAACCTTCAACGAAGGAACACCCATTCACGCATGTCGTCACACAGAACGCTCCGAGAATCAAATGGGCAACGTCTAACTGATAACCACCTAAATAAATTCCTTTTTCTTTTCCGAGAGAGATGCAACACATACTAAAGGTCAACAGGCAGAGCACCCCATGTTGTCAAGATGCCACTCCTATTTTATGTCGAACTCTACTTCTGATAAGTCTGGGGGTCCGTGTTAAATCACCAACACTTAAAGCGAACAATGATTTATTGAACACATGTAAGCGAAAGCTTACAATCTCGAACGATTAGAACAGAGTTTTTTCCAAAGGGAAAAACAAAATCACTGTTCCACAAAACAAAACAAAAAAAAAATATTTAAAACATTATGGGGGCTTTGCCTCCCACACCCCCCTACTTAAATATACCAACTCTGAGATCACACTACAGTCATGAAAATTTCAAAACAGAAGCGGCCAAGCATTTCTTATATGCCATTTCGCTATTTTGCCTTTTCGTGCTTTCAGGTTCGATCAAAACACATTTGAAAGAATGCATCTTCAATCATTTAATAGGAATCCTAAAAGCCTGGGATGAACATTGACCATATCCCTTCAACATGGAATGGAAAAGTCCATAAGGCACTCAGATATCAGAGCAAGCATTCAGATAAAGTTACCAAAGAAAAGGCAAACTTAATTCAAAGACTATCATTCAAAAACAGAATAATAAAGGAAAATAACTGCAAAAAAATAACAGTTAAAGAGCTATGAATAAAATATTGCATTTAAAATAATTCTCACTCATCAACTCACACTTCCATATTAGTCCGTTTTAAAGTAAATGAGCCGGTTTCACATATGGACTTTACTCATAGATTCACAGATTATAGATTAATAGGTTTTAGATTCATAGATTAGTACTAAGCTAACTGCCCTTGCGAGTCATTTTAGGCCTAGCCAATTATCCTTTGTGAGATTCAAACCCCGCACATTATATTTGTAAGGCAAACACCTTAACCATTAGGCCATCCTCCCCCTGACCTCCTTTTCTAAACAACTAGCTTCAATTTGTGGCCAATTACATCAATGTCAGTGGACCATTTAATTTACAGCAAAACAACAATCCAAAAGAACTGCTGCTGACCAGGAATATGCTCGTTACCGTGAAATATAATGACAAATGTAAAAATAAAATGAACGGAACGAAGCAAAAGCAAGTATTCCACGTGTTTAGAATAAAAGTCAAGTAGGATCCACATACAAAAAATCCAGGAATATTTATTGCGACACAGATAAGCGCTTTCGCAAGTAGCTTCATCAGATCTCTCATGTGGATCTACTTGACTTTTATTCTAAACACGTGGAATACTTGCTTTTGTTTCGTTCCGTTCATTTTATTTTTACATTTAATTTACAGGCTTGCAGGTATATAGTTACATGGGTTACATAACCTACAGAATGGTTTTAAACAACTGAAAGTGGCAGTTGCCACTGTCCTGATGGTGCACAGACAAAATGCCTCAATTTGGCCATTAACCCAGGTTCAATTACACCAAGAATCAGACTGAAGAAAGGGAAAAGCACCAATGTGCTTACTTGCCTTCTCCAGAGAATAGAGTATGTAACCACTGCTGTAGAAGCATCTCCCTGGAGGGAGCAATGAACCGCCACTGTACGATCAACGGCATAAAAGAATGCATGTAAAGGCAGGGCAGCAGTTATAAGCCTTATGAAGAACGCAAAGTCCAACAGCGCAGCATTTTAGAGTACAGCTATACATAATTGAAATACATCTCGACTCATCTGCAGATGACGCCTGTGACATTCTTACTCAGTGGCTTCCTGACAAATTCTACTTGGGTCATATTACAGCCAACAGTACTGAAAGAATGGCAATTAATTTATATATAATGGTATTTGCCTAGTAAATCAAACTCTTGTTACTTTCCAGGTTCCACTGAGGACAGAACAAATTAAATGAATTTTACTGGAGTAAACTGATAGAAAACCACTAACAGCAGTGGGAAGAAGTACTTAGACATGCACTGGATAACTGCAAATTGGGATCCAGTACAAGACATAAGAAACAATGCAAGGAGCTCCAGATAGACAGGAAAATGAGAGAAAACTACATGCAAAAACATACTTGTGGAAAGCAAATTAACTGCAGAAAGTGTAGAGATAGTGTATCGTTAGTCAATAACAATATAGGAGGAATAATAAAGACTTGAGACATTATCACAGGCAACTTCAGAGCTTTAGGATGTGGAGAAGACCAATTAAATTCTAATGTGTACTAGAAGCAGATGCAACAAATGAAGAAGGTTGTAATTCCTCTGCACACAATTATAATGCGCCATTGCTAGGAATACTGGGTATATTCCGAACACACTGTCATATGTACATTAACAGAATAGAATAAGTGCAGAAGAACATGTTCCAAACTGAGTACGGGCAGCATTATACCCATCATATGAAAAACTAAAAGTGAGCTTTATTTGATAAATGAGTAAATTAACCAATCCTCCTAGATAATTTTCTTCCATGTTCCAAACAACCAGGCAAAGCAGATGAAATATGTATATCCATAAATCTAAGCTACAAAACCCATACCATGACAATACTAACTTAATAGGGCCAGTATTGAACTCATGGGGGAGAAAATGAATAGTTTAGCCATTTTCCACAACTGCTTCTTTGTCAATATATCAAAATGCAATCTCCAAACTGTCGGAAAGTTCTCCATCCAGATCAACACTACAGAAGAGGTTATATTAAGCCTAAAATTGTGCAGCCTTATATGTAGAGAATGAAGCATCAGTCTGACATTCTGGATCCCTAGAAGGACTCTACATGACCAAAGACTGCACACTCAACAGCCAGATAAAGTAAAAATCTATTTTTGAATCAGATTTCCAGCTGGTACATGGAATGATGGTCATGGAATCTAAACTTGGCATTTAACAGGTGCAACTTCCATTTGTTTTCCAATAAGTCCCTATTACTATAGATTTGAAGCCATCAGGTAAACAAAAGTTCACATTCTGGCAGGAAGAGGAATTTCATAGGTTCATAGGTTCATACTAGGCTATCTGCCCAAGGGCATTTATAAGCCTAGCCCATAGTTATGTGGCTTTCGCCACCCCTTTAGTTTGAAGAAAACTATGCCTATTATTTTGCTGTGCCTCTGTCTAGCAGTGACACTGAAGTAATCCCTGGGGTATATCTGCGATCTCCCATCCATTGGTCAAGATTCCTCTTGAACAAGGCCAGCGAGGTGCTCTGCCTCACATGTACCGGGATTTTGTTCCACAGCATAGGGAGTCTCTGGGTGATGAATCTTGGCTGTTGCACCACCACAGTCATGGCCAGGTCTATCCTGCCCCCAAGTCTATCCTGCCCCCAAGCTAATTTACTTATCTGTATTACTGTTACTTTTGGTAGAGAAGCTCTGTAGTGTCAAGAGCAGCCTTGCATATGCTGTCCTTCTAAGATGAGCATTCTAGAGGAAGTTGAGAGCAAAGATGACAGTTACACTATAAGCTTGTAAAGGTAACTCAGGATTATCCACAATGTGCTCCAGAAACAGTTGGACATCACTAAAAATATTTTTGAAAATTTAAGTGGCAGAAGAAATAACCAATAGTGAATAAGACTTCTCCAATTTGGAGGAATTTCATAATAAGCTCGATAGCTTTATCAATTCAAATGTTGAAGTCATTCAAAAGTTAGCAGTTAGGAGAACCTAGTCCTGCAGTAATAACGCTGAATTTTTGTAGAAATACTGTCAAATTAATTGTTGGATGTTTAATGTGAAGCTACCTACAATTTGTTCCCTCACACAGGACATGTTCAAAGGAGCTGGTAGATCTGATAGAAATCTGGAAATTGACATGCATTCATTGCAAGTCTGTGCATCAGATTTATGTTAAAGTGCTCCATTTGGATAACGGTTTAATGGCAAGACCTGACAATATGGTATCAGCCAGAACAGCACCAGTACTGGCACAAAGTCAGCTCTCTGCAATAAATACTATCTCAATGGACCACAACAATTGAGAACTCATCTCAGACTTGTTACGTACTGACCTAGGTTTACTCAATGACACAGGTAGGACCAATAAAGCAAACGTTCTGTCTGCAGGTCAGTGGATTACTGACTTCCTGTTTATCTTAGAAGGACAGCATATGCAAGGCTGCTCTTGACACTACAGAGCTTCTCTACCAAAAGTAACAGTGATACAGATAAGTAAATTAGCTTGGGGGCAGGATAGACCTGGCCATGACTGTGGTGGTGCAACAGCTAAGTAGCATTCTTCCCATCTCAGTGGAAGGGATGTGTCATTTTGCTTAAAGTGCGTGTTTAAGAAGAGGATGGTAGGCAGCAGAGAAAGCAATTTGCATATCAGTTTTGAAGCACGTAACTAACTACATTGCAGAAGTCAGGAAGCATGCTCTCTGCCACTAGGCCACAATGAGCCAAGTAGTACATGGATAAAAACAGGAAAATATGGCACAGTGCCCTCAAAGAACTACTGTACTCCCTGTGACAGGTGCACATCACGTGCCAGGAGTCGCCCATGAAAAGTACTGAAAAACGTGGTTAGACAGGACGCTGGTTAGAACTGGAGATATGGATGATGGATTAATGTGGTGTTAAAGGTGTATAAAAGCCCAAATACAAAATGAAGTGTGTTGTGAATAATGCCAACATGAACAGTCATGAAAAACATCTACAAAGAGGTCATCATCCTTCCAGTATGAAAACCTGCACTGCAGCTCATCCTGCAGCACAGCATACTCACTTTGAATGAATCTGAGAAACTAAAAATGAACCTGGTAAGAGAAAAAAAATGGCAGGGGGACCATCAAGCTGGTAAAGAGATGACAGAATTATAATGACACAGTAAACATTTTATACACAAGTGTATGCATGTGTGTGTCTGTGCGCATGCAGTTACATAAACATCAACAACCATCACAAAGTACCTCCAAGATACATTTAGGATGAATACAAAGACCAACAGCAGCCATACTGCTCAAGCAGGGGAACTGTTAAACATCTCAGACATGTAGAGTCATTCTACCATGAAAATTAAAGATGGAGAGTTGAGGAGGACATATTACAGGGTTTAGTGCACATGTAAAAATGCATGTATTTCTCGTATGTTCTGAGATAAAAATTTTCTTGTTTAGTGTTCTGCTTGTGTTGGGATTATAGCCTCCAAGATTGGGAAGATGCAATAATGTTAAATTTATTAAAAAATATTGCTCAGCTGTTCCAGTGTGCACTGCTACAAATTTTGAAATGGCATTTTCAGAGTCCCAAGTGGTGTGGTCTCTCTGCTCACCAACAGCATCTTGCCATGTAGACAAACACAAGCTCATGGCAGAGGCTTATAAAGAGATAATGGATTATCCCACTGTCCTGAGCACAATTCATTCACTCAGCAGCACATCTGTTAATAAAAGATGACATTATGGCTTTGTGCGGCTGATGCATGAAGTCTTAAACTGGTACACTCAAGCCCACTGCAAAAGAAATGCAGTTTATGATTCATGGCTTATAAAAGAACACTATACAAACTGAAGTGCAGCAACGTTACTCTGGCAACAAAACCATGTTGCTTTTGTAATGTTTATTCTTAATGAGTTTTGTTAATGTGCTTTTTTCTGAGCATGGCATATTGTTCTTCTAAGAAAGCCTCAGGAAATATTATTTCAAGAAATTAACTAGGACAGTGTTTAGGTTTGTAAAATGCTAGCTTGTGACACAAGCAACACAGGGTCAAGTTTTATCATGTGGTTATGAGACGTTGTGGGTCACACAACAGTCCTGATATGGGCTACTGAAATGGTTAACTAATCATGCTGACTGTTCTAGCTTTACTGGAAGTAAATACAGGACATAACACAGATTGAGGAACAAAACAGAAAAAAATACAAGATTGCACTTTGTAAATGTATTTGATCCTCTTCCTGGCTGTATGGTGTCTACCAAATATGAAAGGGATAACTACCTGCAGGCAATGGGTAAGAAAAGCATACAAAAGAATAGTCAGGTCTGCCTTTCTACTGGAGCAGCTGGAACGTGCAGCCAACCTGCCCAAACCATACTTATGTAATGTGGCACTTATAAATGTCTACATATGGATTTGAACAGGTGCAGCCTCTTGGGTCTGACAGTAAGTTACTGGAGAATGTGCAGTACCTTGGAATCCGGCTTGACCACTTACATTTCCAATCTCATTAATAAATGGCTGGCAAGGCCTCCATTTTACTGCATACCTGCCATAAAATAAGCACCCTCCTCACCAGGGTGACTACACTCAAAACCGGGAAAGAGGTACATTTAACAAACCATAAATATGCACTTCCCACCACCACCACCTCAATCTATACTTTTAATGTATAGAAACTAGATACTTTATAAAACATACTGATATACGATTGGGTCACAAGGGAAGAAAACCACAGCATCATAATCTGAGTCTGGGTGGCTGCCTATCACTAAGAATTTCTCTCGCAATTAACACAACTGTAAACAGTTAATTCATCTTATCAAGAGCAATTCTAGACGGTTTTGATTTTGAATGCAATGTTGTACCACTCTGTGGTGCCATAACACATTGCTTTAAAGAGCTGCTCTAAGGAATGCTCTACCAGTTTCACTAAGCTTAACTATATTTTCATCTTGCACTAGACCAATAAAATGAACGCAGCTGCCATGATTCAGTCACACAATGCATATTACTATCATACACATGCGAGTTGCAGGCCAGTATTTGGTTTAACACTCAAGGGGATCATTAGCAATTTGAAAAGAAAATACAGTTGTGTAAAATCTTACCATAATGGTAGATGTCCTTCTCTTCACTGTTGCAGTATTCATAACATAAGGGAACCCCTGACAAGGGCGATCCAAAGTCCAGTCACTATTTCAAAGCCTTAGGTTGCTTTAAGGTACACTGTACATCACACGTATGCTCCTCACATAGCGTAGGGCATAAAGGCGACATCTGGACATACCATCCTCAGAAAAGAAAGACCCAGTTGTAACACTAGTCCAAGGAAAAGAGAGGTGATCAGTACATCTAGAACAGAAATGGACCAGGGGAGGAGGGAAGGAGTGAATACTGCAACAGTGAAGAGAAGGACCTCTACAGTTATGTTAAGATCATACACAACTGTACTATATCCTTCCATTCACTGTTGCAGTATTCATAACATATGGGAAAGTGCCAAAGCTCAGGAAAAAAACTTGGGAGGAGGAAGGACCATTAGAGCCCTCTAGGAAGCCATGAAGGATGGCCCTAGCAAAACCAGCTCTAGCTCTGCAGATTCCATCCGCCTTGTAGTGCTTATGCATAGAAGTCCAGGTAGCTGCTTCAAGAATAGAGTTAGTATTCAAACCTTGGAAAAAGCACCAGAAGAAGCCACTGCTCTTGTAGAATGAACTTTTACAGAAGAAGGAAGGCTCTTACCATTAAAAGAACAAAAAGAAATAGCTTTAGCAATCTAAGAAGAAACCATTTGCTTGGATACAGCTAATCCTAGGGACCTAGGATGAAAGCAAACAACTGATCAGATTTTCTAAAAGACTTAGTCTTATCCAAATAAAAAATCATAGTTGTCTATGCACATCCAAAGTGTGCAGCACCCTCTCACTGGCAGATTGAGGAGAACAAGTACCTAAGGGCATATAAAAGGATTAGTATGCAAAAACACTAGAAAAAAAAAAAAACAGTCTTCTAAGAACAATGTTGCAAGGAAGCTGAAGCAGCAGGCTCAAAAGGAGCCAGAGTCTACTTCTCCAAAACAAAATTAAGACCCCATAGAGGAGGATCAGGCTTCCTGGAGGCCAAATATAAAGAACGCCTTAAAATCTAGAAGCTAAAGGAGGAAAAAAAAAGGCAGACAGAGAGCTGATAAGTGGGCCTCAACCAAAAAATAGGCCAAACCAGTACTGGGCAATTCACACAAAGAACCACCAAAGGAACATCCACAGAAAGTGGATCCAAGTTATGAGAGAGACACCAAACAGAAAACCTCTTCCATTTTGATCAGTAGGATTTCCTTGTAATGAACTTCATAAGCACATCCTCAGGAAAAAAAGGTGCCTATGTGGAATCAAAATCCTATCACCCACATTGTCATTTGAAGAGTGGACAGGTGGGGATGGATGAGAAATCCCTTGTCTTGTGTTATTAGTCCACCATGTGAGGTAACTTGTAACAATTGCCCTTGGCTAAATGCATAAGAGTGAACCAATGCTGTCTCGGGCAAAAGGGAGTCAACAAAATTTTGGGAGAATACTCTTGAATTCTGAGCAGGACTTTTGGAATGAGGGGAAGGGGAAGGAACACAAAGAAACATCCCCTTCCAAGAGAGAGAGAGAGAGAGGATGTCCACCTTCCAAACCAGAGGACCTGGGACTCTGGCATAAAAAAGATGAAGCTGTCTGTTCACAGGAGAGGCAAGTAGAATATGAGCAGTACCCCAATTGTGGAAAATGCCCAGAAATGTATCCCTATGAAGCATCCATTTGTGGGATTGAGTTAAGACCTGCTCAGTGTGCCTGCCACAAAGTTTTGACCTGAGGAAATGTACACTGCCTGAAGGGTCACTCAATATTGGTCAGCAAGATCCCACTCCAAGAGAGCTAACCAGCAAAGAAGATAAGATCTTGCCACCCCCCTTTCCCATTTGATTACATACCACATCACTGTGGGGTTGTCTGTAAAAACCTTGAGAGGTCCCAGGAAAAGAAGAGAGGATGAAAAGCCTGAAGAGCCAGCAGAAGAGCCCTTATCTCTGATATTGATGTGCTCCCTCTGAAGAGGTGACCACACCCCCTGTATTTTTAGGGAGCCAAACGCTGCTCACCCATCCCATGTCTGAAATGTCTATAAACAGCTTCTGAGAGGGAAGAGGGGGATAAAAAGGGAGACTTGGATTTAGGGATAACTGCTGGATGCACCAAAGGAGTTCCTTCTTAAGACAATGAAGAAGAGGAACTACAAATTCTTGGGGATGCACATGTTGAGGCCAAACTGACTTCAGGATCCACTGAAACTTTCTCATGTGAAGTTTGGCCATAAGGAGCATAGGAATGGTGGATGTCATGAAACCATAGCTTTCAGAAACTCATTGGCTGTAATGAAGACCAGAGGAAGAAGAACTTGAAAAAGGAGATAAGGGTCAAGAGATTGGGAGGAGGCAGGGATACGGGCATAGGCAATGTCTGAATCCTGCAACCTAGAAAAACATGGTCCTGCAGAGTTCGAAAACATTTTGAAATTTTTTTTGTAAACCCCAGGTTCTGAAGAGAAATGGAAAAAATGGAGATTTTGCAACAGGATCTCTGGAGAAGATGCCTGAAACAGGAGGTCATCCAAGTAAGGAAATATTTGGACCCCTTTAATCTTGCAAAAAGCAATGACAGGAGCAAGGCATTTGGTGAATACCCTTAGGGCACTAAAATGTCCAAACGGAAAAGCAGAAAACTGAAAATACCAGGAAGCAACAGAGAAACAAAAACTTCCTGAAAACGGGATGCATCAGAATATGGAGATAAGCATCCTTGAGATCCAGAGAAAGCATACAAGCCTGCAGAAGCAAAAGAGGAAACAGTTTGAAGGGACAACATTAGAAACATCAGAAAAGTGTTTAAATGAGAGAGGTCTAGAAGTGGTCTCCAAGTACACTCTTTTCAGCGTACTAGAAACATCCTGGAGTAAAACCCCCTCCTGCTTTGGAACACCGGAAACTCTTTAATAGTACCCAGAGTCCAACGGTCTTGAAGTACCTCTGAGGAGAAAGGAGAGTTGTTCCCAAGGAGGCTGAGGAATGCCCATAAAAGGGGGATGGGGATTTCCACACCACAAAATATCCCTGGTGAGTAATGGACAGAACCCAATATTCCTGACTAATCTGAAGCTAAACAGGAAGAGAAAGAAAGGCAAAGAGGAACATGGCTGGGAAGAGACAGACAGCACCTGGTTTGTCCAGAAAAGACTGCAGGGTCTCTGGAGTCTAAGTAGCCTTAGCAGCAGGAGCCTGCTTGCCACTCTCTTTGCCCTTAGGAAGAGGGTGAGATTACCTGTGAACAAAGGATGGCTTGTTGAAGTAGTTTCTCTGAAATTTAAGAACAGGAGAGACAAACACATGAAGTCCCTGTAAAGCCTTCCCCTTATACTGAATGGACTTAAATCAGCAGCAGCTTCTCCAAACAAGTGTTTATTATCAAGAGAGACATCCATCAACATAGCCTTGATATCATCAGGCAATGGTTGAAGCCAAAGCCAAGAATACCGCCTGGAAGCATCTGCTACATCATAACTACACTTGATGGAATGACAAGCCACCTGTGAGGAAGTCCCTAAAATGCAAAGAGCAGAAGTTATAACCTGAGAGTCTGGAAGATCAGAAATAACCTGACAAGCCTGAAATAGGAGAGCCAACACATACCTGGACACATGGGTCTGATAATTAATTGCCTTAAAAGACAGGTTAGCAGAAGTATACACCTTACCTAGCCTTTCCATGGTTCTGCTGTCTTTATGAGAATGCAGTAACTTGGACGAAGGAAGCAACTGAGAGTTTTGTCAGAAGCTACAGACACCAGACGGGTCAGCAGCAGGACACTTGTACAAAATGTTACAGTCCTCGGGCACCCTATAAAACCTATCCGATTTCTTGGGGGCAGGAGGCTAAGAATCAGGAGCTTTAGAGGCATTGTAAAACATATCCAACAAAGCACCAAAACAGGAGGAAGGAGCAGAAGGTTTAAGAGATTCCATCTGCAGTAACTCATAATACCTGTTCTACATCTCACAGACATGAGCACAATCCCATATAAAAAATGTCATTATCCTGAAAATTGTGTCCCCAAAAGAAATCACTTCAAAGGGAGTATCAGGGCTGATGTATTCCTCTTCCTCTGACCCACAGTCCAAAGAAGATAAAGAACTTGAGAAGAGTAAGCAAGGGATTACACATCAGAATCCAGAGGAATACTGTTCCCTGATTCTTTTAAGCGGAGTACAGGACCAAGAGGGAGCTGGATCAGAAACCCCCTGAGGAGGTTTCAATGCCATCAAAGCATTAAACAAACCCTGAGTGAAGGCATGCCACATACTCTGTGGATCCTTAGGGCAGGAGAAACATGCATAGTTTTTTGTTTTTTCTTCAATAAGATATGTCTGCCCTGTAAAACTTTAAAAGCTCAGACCCAAGACAGCATTCAACAGTAGAAGGGACTTTTTCTCCAACTAAAATCTGAGGAACACTCCTAGGCCTCTCAGGAAAACAGTTGTTTCCCCTGAACATCCAAAACAGACATCTGCAAAGCCTCATCTGACATGCTGAAAGCCAGACCCCTGCCGGCCTCCAACCCAGTCATGGCAGAGGAATCCGATAAAGCTGGGTGAACCTCCACTTTGTCACTCACCTCAGGAGATATGTCTGGCAGAGACTGGACAGCAGAAGATTCTGGTCTAGATTTCTTAATCCCTGATAGCTAACCTTCAGAGCGGGAAATTTACTCTATAGTATCCTTAGCGAGAAGCTTAAGTTGCTAATTCTCCAGATACAATGCTAAGGAAGAAAGCCTACTATGCAGAGTTTTCAGTACAGAACCTTGACAAATAGTACAGGGTATATGGTACAGAGAGGCACCTAGGCAAAATAAGCACGGTTTGTGTTTATCTTAATGGGGAATCTGTCTCAGCACTGGCATTTACCCTTCTTGGATGACATGAAACCCTGGAAGCAAGACAAGAAAAAAATGAACCCCAATGGGACACTTATCTACAATGGCTCGGAAACTAGCAACAGGATGTAGACATTCAGACCAATGACTGAGAGATGCCATTCAGACTGGTGGCAAAGTTCTGAGGATGGTACCTCCAGACATCACCATGTCCTACACTACACACATGTGTGATGTATATGGTGTACCTTAAAGCAACCTAAGGCTTTTGTATACTTGCCGAACATTTGGATGCCCTAGGCAGGGAATCCCAGTTAAGAATACTGCAATAGCGAATGGAAGGAATTCTATTTATATGTGCACCCCAGACAGATACTAACCTGGTTAACAGGAAAAAATGATACTCTTACTTAAGAGTGCACCTGCAAGCAATCCTAAAAACTATAGACCAATAACTTGTCTTCCAACGACGTACAAACTGGAACGGATGCTGACAATGTTTACAGTCATTTAGATGAAAACTCATTCATGGCAATGGAACAAAAGGGTAACAAAAGAAAGTCTTATGGAACAAAAGATCATTTGTTAAAGTCATAATGGAAGGCTGCCAAATGGCAAAGGATCAAGGTTCGGCATGGGCAGACAACAAAATAAGCATGACAGTATCCCACATTCATGGATAAAAAAGTGCTTAAAAATGTAAGATAAAAGATGCACCCCAGCTTGATCAATTACATTACAGCAACTATTAAACAGTGGCAAACCACTTTGCAGTTAAGCCATGATAAAGGACAAATTATTCCAGGGATAAAGATTCAAAGGGGAGTATTTCAGGGTGGCTCTCTCACTGCTGCTTTTTTTTGTGTTGCTCTTAATTCATTAAGCTGTCTACTTAAAATATTAGGTCAGGGCTACAACTGGCTCCCAGAAAACAACAGAATTTAAGGACTTCTTATCTTCCTTTTGTGGACGATTTAAAACTGCATAGCTCATCAAATGAAGAACTGAAAGCACAACTGCAAGTGGTCAAAACTGTTTTCGGATGACATAAGAATGTCATTTATAATATGTTTGGAAAATTACTTCTCAGATGTCTGCACATTTCCAAATATATGCTGTCCAGCTACCTTTGAGAAAACTCCAGCTAACACTTCTATTAGCAGATCCCAGTATTTCTGTATTAACTATGTAGTTTCCATGTCAATGGCAATGTCCTGGCTAAAGAAGTGACCAGAAACCATGTGTTGCAGTCTACATACCAGAGTAGAGACTCTCCATTAACACATCCTTTAGGTTACAGGCAGATGGGAAGAGATGTTCTATCCTTTTCATATCTGGTGTTTCATTATAAGGACGGCCTGACTTATAACCACCATGCAGACTTCTCTTGCCACTTCCAGTCCCTTGTATAAGGCACAGTGCTTCCTCTTGGTCTAATTTCTTTTTTTTTTTTTTTAATTTTAATCTGATATCAGTGGAAATGTCATTATATAACCTGTGTTTTACTATAATATCACAGCTTCTCTACTGCAAACTTCATTCAACTACATAATGCCCAATATCTACAATGCTCTGCAATCTGCTGATAAAAATTTAATTTACGCAGAATCAATCAAGATATTAAAAATAAGCAAAAATGTGTATTTAATCTGTTACATCAGAGCATAAAAAAAATCTGTCCATGAAACTGTTATGCAAAAGTTCGCTGACGCACAAAATGAGAACTTTGATATCAAATTCAAGATGCAGCTGGTCCTTCGCCTTTCCTATTAAAAAATTCTAAGTTCAGTTTAGAAAAGAATGTGCAAATATGATGACAAAAATATTACAAGACAAGTCCTAAAGTACACAGGGCTCTAAAAATAAGCTAAAGTGTTAATTAAACAATACCCACATTTGATGCTAGAACATTTTACAACAAAATGTAAAGACAGTTCAGAAATCTGAACATATACAGAAACAAAAGACCAAAATGTTAATCAGAATATGGTAAAGTGCAAACTTCCTTGAGATTAGTTTCACAATAAAGGTGCACATATTTTTTTCAAGACAAAAAGTACAGTTGTGTACACTTGCCATAAATGTAGATGTTCGAGTGTATTCACTGTTGCAGTCATCACATTTGGGTTATATGCTTGCAGTAGCCCTCAGTCGGCCTGATTAACAAAGTCTTGGGTCCTGCATCGGTTGCCGTCTCATCTTCCATGATGTCAGGTAGTCAGGGGTATAAAGCATGCAGCCGACGCCATTTTCAGTTTTTCTTGCCCCAGATGTCAGGTGCCCCCATAATGGGAAGCAATTATGTACAAGGTTACACCTCCAACAAAATGCAAATACACCACAAAGCTTTAAGCATAGTAAACAAGAATAGAGGCATAGACAATACAAGTCAGGGGGCTGGAGGGAGGGTAACCAGGACTGCAACAGTGAATACACTCAAACATCTACATTTATGGTAGGTCTACACAACTGTACTATGTTCTTCATGTTTTACTGTTGCAGTCATCACATTTGGGTAGATTCCCAAAGCGAAGGATGGGAGGAGGCTATTAGATAGCATTAAGACCAGCTATAAGGCCCTGCAGGACTGCAGTGGCAGAGCCAGCTCTGGATTTAGAAAAAAAATGGAAAGTGGTAATGCTTGGTGAAGGTATGTACAGAACTCCAACTAGTAGCTTCTAGGATGTCTCTGGTAGGGACACCTCTGAGAAAGGCTGTAGAGATAGATGCAGCCCTGGTTGAATGTTTTCTTATCCCCTGTGGGGTAGGTTTTCCATGGTGCTTATAGCAGAAATTAATATAACAGCCAATCCACTTAGAAATGGTTTGCTCTGAAATGGTTTTCCCCTCTGCCCCTGCAGCAAATGCAACCAGCAGCTGTTCAGATTTCCTGAGAGGTTTAGTCCTGTCCAAGTAAAATCTAAGTTGTCTGTTCACGTCCAAGGGGTGCAGTATTCGTTCCCCTTTGTTCTGTGGATTAGAAAAAAAAGTTGGCAAATGAATGGACTGATTAAGTGCCACACTGGATACCATCTTGGGCATGAAGGAGAGATTGGTCCTGAGGGACACCCTCTCCGCATGAAAGATGATGAAAGGCTCCACAGCCATCAGGGCCTGTAATTCAGACACCCTTCTTGCTGAAGTGATGGCAAGAAGGAAAGCGGTTTTTCAAGAAAGGAATTTCAACTCTGCACTTGCAGCTGGCTCAAAGGGAGGTAGAGTCAGCTTTTCCAATATGAAGTTAAGGTCCCAGGCTGGAGTAGAGGCTCTCCTGGGTGATCTTAAGTTTATGGTCCCTCTGAGGAATTGCTTCAGCAGTGGATGGGAGAGAAGGGGTGGTTCTGTATTGTAATGAGCTGAAATGGCTGAGGCATGAATTTTGATGAAGAAAAGGAAAGGCCCTTGTGAAACATCTCAGCTGAGTATTGAACAATCTGAGGTAAATTGGGTGCTGCTGTGACCATCCCATGAGTTTGGCTCCTGGAACAGAATCCTTTCCATTTTTCAGCATAGGATTTTCTAGTAATAGGCCTCCTTGACTCCAAAATGACATCCATCACTTGCTTACTGAAGGATAGGAATGGTGAGATCAGGAAATTAGCCAGGCTGCCAAGTTCAGGGTTTGAAGCTGTAGGTGCAGAATATGGACGACCTGCTGAGACAGTAGAGCAGGGGTCTGAGGCAGGTGCCAGCAGTGACACACTGCGGAAGAGGGGGTACCAGTGTTGGTGTGGCCAGTCTGGTACAATTAGTACTGTCCATGGTTTGTCCTGTTTGATCTTTAGTAGTACCTTGGGGAGGCAGAGGGGGAAAGGCATAAACTGATAAGTTTTTCCAGGTGAAGAACAGGGCATCCCCTTTCCAAGCTTGTTTGTGGGAAGTCCTTGTGAAGAATTTGTCCAACTGATAGTTCTGAGGGAAGGCAAACAGATCCATCTCTGAGCTCCCCCATTTGTTTCTCAACATGTTGAACATCTTTGGCTCCAGTTTCCACTCATGTGGGTCCATGAGATTTCTGCTTAGGTCATCTTACTAGTGTATCTAACTTTCCTGGCAGAAATTGAGCCTGTAGGTGCACTTTCCACTCATGTGGGTCCATGAGATTTCTGCTTAGGTGGTCTGCCAATGTATTTTTCTGTCCTGGCAGGAATTGAGCCAGTAGGTGCACTTGGTAGCTCAAGGCTGTGCTCCACAGAGCCATAGCTAGCCTGCAGAGAAGGTATCTTTACCAATAATTGTCCTGGAAGAATGTGCTCCTTGAAGGCTGTCAGAGCATACTGTACAGCTAACATTTCTTTTTGATTGACATGCAGGTGCATTTGACTTTGGTTTGGCTCCAGTTTCCACTCATGTGGGTCCATGAGATTTCTGCTTAGGTCATCTTACTAGTGTATCTAACTTTCCTGGCAAAAATTAAGCCTGTAGGTGCACTTTCCACTCATGTGGGTCCATGAGATTTCTGCTTAGGTGGTCTGCCAATGTATTTTTCTGTCCTGGCAGGAACTGAGCCAGTAGGTGCACTTGGTAGCTCAAGGCTGTGCTCCACAGAGCCATAGCTAGCCTGCAGAGAAGGTATATTTACCAATAATTGTCCTGGAAGAATGTGCTCCTTGAAGGCCGTCAGAGCATACTGTACAGCTAACATTTCTTTTTGATTGACATGCAGGTGCATTTGACTTTGGTTCCAATTGCCCTGAGTGCACTGCCCTGTAAAGTGAGCCCCCCATGCATAGTCTGATGCATCTGTTAGGGTTTGGGCAGCAGGGGGTAGAGTGAATGGCAGTCCCTTGTGGTGGCAGGGCTCTGCCCACCAAAGGAGCTCTATCTTTAGACAAGGTATGATAGGAATCATTGATTCTAGATCCTGAGAATGTTGACACCATAGGCTTTTTAGATACCATTGTAGTTTCCTTATATGCAGTCTTGCATATGGAATTAGAAGAATGCAGGAGGCCTTGTTTGTCTTGCAGACAGTATGGTCTTTGTGGCCATAAGTTTGAAGTAAGCTGTCAAATATACTTGTTTCTCTGGCATGAGGGAAGCCATCTGGGAAGTTGTGTTCAAACTTGCTCCCAGGAATACAATTTGTTGGCAGTGTACCAGATGTGATTTATTTTCATTTATGGTGTACCCCAGAGAAGTTAGCACTTTTTGTACAAATGCCAGATGATTCAATAGTATGCCCTGGCTTTCTGCCTGAATTAGACAATTGTCCAGGTATGGGTATATTTGAATATTTCTTTGCCTGCAAAATGCAATGACTGGAGCTAGGCACTTTGTGAATACCCTGGGAGCAGTAGATAAGCCAAAGGGCAGTGCAGAGAACTGATAGTGCATGAAGCCTGCTTAGAAGCATAGGTATCTTCTGCAAGATTCCCTGACTGGGATGTGCAGGCAGGCTTCCTTTAACTCCAGTGTTGCCAACCAGGCATCCTTGCCTAGCATAGGAAGCAACTGAAGAATTAGCATCTTGAACTTTGGGATCACCAAAAAAGTGTTTAGGATAGAGAGATCCAGGATAGGACGCCAGGAGTGGTCTTTTCTGGGCACCTGAAAAAGTCTCCAGTAGAAACCTTGTCCTCTTTCCTCTTCTGGGACAGCCTGAATAGCCCTTATACTTAAGAGAGAGAGAACTTGCTTTTGAGCCTCTGCCCACTGATTTAGGGGTATAACTGGCCAACTGTTTAGGGTTAGTAAAGTGTGGAAGTGGAATCTGTATCCCTAGGAAACTATAAATAAAACCCATTTGTCCCGAGTAATGAGTTCCCAGTTTTTTGCCTGCAGAGCAATCATTCCCCCTAAAGGAGCAGTCAGTAGAGAAGGGCTTGGAAGTTTTAAAGTTAAATCATTGAGACAGTTTACCATGGGGGGGGGGCTTACTACTCCCGGTTTTCGAAGTGGGAGATCCCCACTGCTTAGTCCTGTGTGTACCTTGGGACTGAAGCCTAAATGTAATGCTGGGTCTGGGTTTGGACTGAAAAGGCCTGGAAGAGGCAGGAAAGGACCAATTCTTAGAGGGCTAATGCCTACTAAATCTCAGAGGCTGCACATGCAGGAAATCTAACAGTTTGCATGGATTTAGCCTTTTCCTCCATCTTTTTAAGTACTTCTGCTTTGTTGCCAAACAGGCAGTCCTGGTTTAAGGGAGCATCCAACAATTTAGCTTTAACATGATCTGGCAAAGATTGCTCCTGAAGCCAAGCATGCCTTCTAAGTACAGATCCAGTAACAGCAGCCCTGCAAGATGCCTCTAGTGAATCAAAACCACATTGCAAAGTATGTTTTCCAACTTGTTCAGCAGAATGCATTAAATCCTGTAAATCCTTATTTTCAGCACAGTCAGGAATCAACATCATTTTCTGTATAATCAATCCAGTAATGTGCTGCTAATACTTTAACATATGAAACTGGCAATTTAAGGCTCTAATGGCCAAGGTTGCAGAAGTGTATACCTTCTTACCCCATCTATCCAGCACCCTGGAATCTCTATCAGAGGGGGTAGGATTTTTGGCAGTTGTAGCCTTTATGCCCTTGGGTCCCTGTGAAATGGTGTCAGGATCCGCAGTAGGATTTTTAAAAAGGAACTTATGAGAGTCAGGAACCCTGTAATATCTATCTGGTTTTCTGGGAGCAGGAGGTAAGGAGTCAGAGGCCAATCTGGACTCTGTAAAGGCATCATCAGCAATGTCCAGTACGGGGGGGATAGCTAAAGGCCTGTGTTGGGGCAGGAGTAAGAAATCCCTAAGCCTCTTTTTAGAATCAGAGTAATCCTGGCTTTCCCAGCGGAAATGCTCCCTAAAAGAATGCAAGGTTTTACCAAAAAAGAAATCCTCTGGAGGGGAAGCAGAGGGAATGGAGTCCTCTGCATCAGAATCCTCACAGGCAGATAAAGGTAAAACCTGGTCATCAGAAGAAACAGAAAAGTCAGAATTCTGATCAGCCGAATCATAGCCAAATTCAGTCCTAGGTCTCTTAGAGGGTGAAGGTGGACTTCCCCTGATTAAAATAATAAGGTTTTCAGCCATTTTTTTTTTTTTTTTTTAGGCATAGAGGCTTTCTAGGCATGGATCGAGTTTTAGGCCTTGAAGAAGATGGCATCGGTTTAGTATGCAAGTCAGTAGGCTTGAATACACCCTCAGAAGCCAGTGGCTTTGGACCCATCCAAGGTACAGACATCTACAGGTTCCACAGTTGAAGCATCTTGTGGCATACTGGACTCCGAATGGGTCTCAGTAGAGGCCTGCGAATCTGAAGTAGCGGGTATAAGGGGCTGCGAAAGCACCTCACTGAGTACCAGTGAACTGGCAACTAGCTTAGGAGAAGCATCATCAGCAGCTTTGGACCTAGGCAGCCTGTCTCTGTCTATCTTTGCATTTTTTCTGAATGTTGGTAGTCGGGTGGCTTACCAAAGCCATATCTGGATAATTGAACAGAGAACCGAAATATTGAGAAGAGTAAATATACCAACGATGAATAGTTCATTGTTTAAGTAAGGCACAAAACCGACAGTGAGTTACATCGTGGTCAGGGCCTAGGCAAGGAATACAGTACGAATGAAAATCTATATGAGGTATTTGCTTTCCACAAGAAATACAGTTGCTGACTTTTACTGACATCGGTTAAGAGCAAGAAAAAAAGTTTCCCCAATGGGGTACTTAGCTTTAGTTGAAGACTTCGGTTCTGAAACTTCGAAAATGAAAATTTCAGGAGTCTGCCGACCGGCACTTGCGAACTGCTTCTGCTTCAGGCACTGCACAGCAAGAAATACTGATAAAATGACATCAGCTGCATGCTTTATACCCCTGACTACCTGATGTCATGGAAGATGAGACAGCAACTGACGCAGGACCCACGACTTTGTTAAATCAGGCCGACTGAGGGCTACTACAAGCAGATAACCCAAATGTGATGACTGCAACAGTGAAACACGAAGAACATCTGCAATATTATTTTAATACCCCATGGCAGTGAATGGATCAAGTCATTTCCCCATAGCAAAGGCAGTGTTTTCTTACAAGGGAATAAGCAGTGGAAACTCGAGTGCACTTCAGGTATTTATTTATTTGCAGTTGGTTTACCAGGATAGTCCACTGGGCCAAAATTAACCCGTTTTCAATGGAGTCCTGGGGAGAAAAGCTCCAGACAATATAGATTACAGTAGGTATTAGACATACTTAAACATTATAAAAAATCTCAAGTAGACAAATACAATTGCAATGCACAACAATTACAATTAATTTAACAGTGTTAAAACTGATAGCAGATTAAAAGAATTATACATAAATTCAAAATTCTACTAAAGTTATTTCATAAAGAGAATTCTCCATGTGAGAGGTAGAGTGTAGAGTATTCTTACACATTCTATAGTAATAACAGGAATGTGAGAGTTATGGAGAATGAGAGAGAGAAATCAAGGGTGTAAGCAGGAGTAGGAGGAAATGGGGATGTTCAGTGAAGTTAAGTAGGGTGGGAACAAGAGCATTCCCACTGGAAAGTAGATGTGAATGAAGAGATTTTTTGAACATAAAATGGTTAGAGGTAGTATGGATAGATGGAGGTAGAGAGTTCCAGAGACGAGCTAACCCATGTGAGAGAAGATATTTGCCTGGCGGACGGGTTGGTTTGTACACTTCTAATAGATTTTGGTTGTTGCACCTTAATATTCTATCAGATATGTGCATTTTAAACACAGAAGAGAGGGAGGGACAGAGGGAGGGGTTGAAAATAAGTTTATGTGCAAGGGATAGTTGTGTATAGGTGGGATGATTGGGTAGTTCTAGCCATTTTAGTTGTTGGAGAGAGGAGCAGTGGTGGGTGTAAGACTTTTGGCTGGTAGCAAACTTGGCGATTTTATTGCAGCAGGAGGAAAGTTGCGTTTTCAGGGAGATTTGTAGATTAGTTAGTAGTGGAGCTCCATAGAGAAGGGAGGGAATAAGAAAGGAAGTAGAGAGTGATTTTAGTGGCAGTTGTAAGGTAGTGCTTTTGTCGACAGAGCATCCCTAGTTTTTGATGGTTTTTTTTTAATATTTAGTTGTATACCGCCGTCCTTGTTACAACTTTGAAACAATAATTTCAGATGGCTTGGGGTTGACATAATGTTTAAGGTGTTTATCTCAGACATAAGATACAAGACTTGCTTCTCACGTTTGATCACTGTCTGCTTATTGGCTAGGCATGGAATAGTCTGCAGAGTGAATGCCTAGTATTTGCCTATGAATTACCTACCACCTATGAAATTCCCCAAAGTTTCTTACTATGGCTAAGTATATGAATTACCCAGAACCTTGCACTGGTTTAATGCAATTTGGTAAAAATATTGCATTAAAAGTAAAGAGTTTACCTTTTTAAAAATGAGTACACTACTGTATAAAGCAAAATACACTCCTGTGTCTTTACATGGATGCCACTTTGCAGAAATGTTTTAAGATGCAGTGTACATATCCACATGTATGCAGTGCTTTAGCAGTGTATCAACCTATTGTAGTTGCTGCTACTGTAAAAGTGACAAAGACCCTAAGGAAATGAATTAATGTTTAAGAAGCTCACATTTTACAGTAACATATGGCCGAATCAAATGTATAAACATACGCTTTTCCAGGATACTGCAAAAGAAAATGAGAGTTTTGCCTCTTTTTGGTGGTATTTATAAGTATTTAGCTGCTACACTGATTCCCGTTAAAGTGCAGTTACTGAACCTGATAAGACACACTGGGGTTTATCACCTAAATGCAATGCAATAATTCCAGTGAAAAGTAAAACCTTGCCATTATTCAATTAGTTCAGTAGCATGCTGTACTGACAATTATAAATGTCCACATATTCTTGTCCAGAAAATATTAGCACACTATAAAGCCTTCAGAAATACAACACTCAACCATGAAGAGGTACGGACCAAAATATGCCAAAACATACAGCAGTGTCAAAATCAATAGCAGTTCCTTATTAATGTATTAAAGTACTAAAACCTCCGGGCATGTAAATGCTCAGCCCCATGGGGACATTAAAAACGGGTCAATAAATAAGTACATACATTAAACACCAGATTAAAAAGATGTCTCTCAAATTAATAGCTACTTAATTACAAACGAACAGCCCATCTTTGTGTCTCACGTGTGCTTGCCATTTTCTCTAAGGTAAATACATCCTACATATTTCAAATCAACTTGTACCAGTCATAAGGGAAAATGACATGGCTAAATGAAATATACTCTGTAGCAGTTATAAAATGTACTGCATCCGTGAAATGCAGCATTTCCATTGCATGTAAGACTTCACAATACAGTAGCTTATTCGTATTACACATTAAAGCTATAAAATGCCATAAATATATACAAATGTAAAAGCTCCTAATAAAAGATGAGTTGTTCAGCCACTACTTTTAAGTTACACTAACAAATACAAATTACATTCCAACTCTAAGTTCTAGCTGTCGCTGATCTACAGCTTCCAACATCATCTTCATAGCTGGTGTCTCACAAAAGAAAAAAAAA
The DNA here is from genome assembly GCF_019279795.1 of Protopterus annectens. Classification (NCBI taxonomy): domain Eukaryota; kingdom Metazoa; phylum Chordata; order Ceratodontiformes; family Protopteridae; genus Protopterus; species Protopterus annectens. The sequence continues at coordinate 539,095,707 of NC_056726.1, forward strand.
GATTTGTTATGAGCATCATTTTCAAATGATAAATTTGAAATACACACAACAGGAGAAAACAGTGAAAATGACTGATCTTCAAACTGAAAACTAAAATAAACCTAGATGAAGCATAACGATGAAATGAAAAGAAAGCTGTATTAGAACTCGCAGTAATGGGCTGCACTTTACAGGGATAAACCATCATCTGATCCCACTCTGATAGGCTTATTGCACATCCGCAAAAAGTATTAGAATTACCAGATCTAGGAATCCAAGCCTCACCTGCAACATAAATGGGACATGTTGGAGGGCCAGTATGTCTCAGACTACCCCTTCGCTGAACAAGCTTGCCTCCTATATGAAGCAGAGTTCTTCCCTAATCCAATTAGAGCACAACTTGGACCAGTGGATGGGAAATCAGACATTTACCCCTAGTGTGGCACGTACGTCTCAGGTAGATAGAACCAGCCTATAAATGCATATCCACCCAAGCCCGCATACACTCCTTAAAATAACCCTTGGGTATCAAACCTTCTCAAACACATTTGGGAATTATATCTAGGCTATCAAAGGCTCCCCCCTGGAGCAGTTAACCTAGTAATTACTTATGGATCTATGAATGTATTAAAAAAAAACAAAAAAAAAAAAAAAACATGGTCAGATGTCACCTTTAGCCTTGCTTTGTTTCTGTTACCTTCTTTTATAGTTTGTAAAAAAGGTGCCAAGAATGAGAACAGTCTGACAAGCTCTCTTCAAAACCATGTGGAATGAAATCTGTCAAGTGACAATGTAACAATTAACACATCACAAAATGCAAAACGTGACAAAAAGTACAGTTTTGTACCTACCATAAATGTAGATGTTAGAGTGTTCACACTGCTGCAGTCATTACACTTGGGTTATCCTGCCGTCAGGCGGTCCCGCAGTTGGCCAGAGTTCCAAAGTCCTGGTCCGGCGTCAGCTGCTGTCGCCTCCTCCCTGACGTCAGTGCGCCAGGGGTATATAAGATGCATCCAACCCCATTTTCTTCAGTTTTTCTTGCCCCAGATGTCAGGTGCCACCAAGTAGGTAGGCAATACATGTTGCTAATTAAAAATATACATATAAAATAAAAACAATACCTTCAGATACAAGCAAATACACCACAAAGGTTGTATAGGATAGAAAGGTATAGATAAGTCCAGCTAGTTCAGAGGGGATGGAGGGACGGTAACCTGGAATGCAGCAGTGTGAACACTCGAACATCTACATTTATGGTTGGTACAAAACTGTACTATGTTCATCGTGTTACACTACTGCAGTCATTACACTTGGGTAGAATCCCAAAGCTAAGGTTGGGTGGCTGGTCTATAAAGAGTTAGGATTGGCTAGGAGGCCCTGCAGGACTGCAGTGGCAAATCCTGCTCTGGATTTAGAGTAAAGAGGCAAGTGGTAATGCTTGGTAAAGGTGTGCACTGTTGCAGCCTCCAAAATGTCCTTGGTAGGTACTCCTCTGAGAAAGGCTGTTGCACTGGTGGAATGTGGCCTAATGTTATTAGGGACTGATTTTCCATGCTGTGTGTAGCAGTAATGAATACAGTGTCCTATCCATTTGGATATAGTCTGCTTTGAGATAGCCTTGCCCTGTGATCCTGCAGCATATGCTATAAACAGTTTCAGTTTTCCTGAAAGTTTTTGTTTTGCCCAAGTAGAAGCGTAGCTGCCTGTGTATGTCCAAAGAGTGCAGAAGTTTCTCCCCTTTATTCTGGGGGTTTGGATAAAAAGTTGGCAAATGGATGGTTTTGTTAAGAGCCACACTAGATATCACCTTTGGCATAAAGGTAAGGCTTGTCCTTAAAGAAAACCTGTCCTGATGAAAAATTACAAAAAGTTCCACTGCCATTAATGCCTGTAGCTCTGAGACTCTTCGTGCTGGAGTTACTGCCAGGAGCAGAGCTGTTTTCCATGATAAAAATTTTAGATCGGCTGTATTGGCTGGCTCAAAAGGTGGCAGAGTCAGTTTTTCCAAAACGAAATTGAGGTCCCAAGTTGGTGTTGGTGCTCTCTGGGGCGGCCTTATGTTTTTAGCCCCTCTGAGGTACTGCTTTACCAAGGGATGAGAGAATAAAGGAGGATCCATGTTGTAATGTGCTGAAATGGCAGAGGCGTGGATCTTAACTGATGAGAAGGATAGGCGTTTGTCCAGCATCTCAGTTAAGTATTGTAAAATCTGAGGAATGTTTGGGACAAGAGGGTCAAGGCTTTGAGCCTGGTTCCAGGCGCAGAATCTCTTCCATTTTTCTGAGTAAGCTTTCCTGGTGCTAGGCCTCCTGGCCTCCAAAATGACATCCATAACAGCTTTAGAGAGAGGTGTTGCCTGTTTGACTAATGAATCTGCCATGCAGCCAGGTTTAGGGTTTTGAGCTGACCGTGCAGGATCTGATTGTTCTGTTGAGTCAGGTGGTGTGGAATTTGAGGCAAAATCCATGGTGGGCCTTGAGCCAAGTTCTTTAAGATTGGGTACCAGTGCTGGCATGGCCAGACTAGAGCAATCAGGATCATCTGTGGTTTTTCTTGTCTGGTTTTTAGGAGTACCTTTGAAAGGAGAGGCAGTGGTGGGAAGGCATAAACTTTTAGGCTTTTCCAGCTGAACGAGAGAGCATCCACGTTCCATGCTTGTGTGTGATAAGTCCTTGTGCAGCATTTTTGTAGTTGGCAATACAGTGGGGAGGCAAAAAGATCTATATCTGGGCATCCCTATTTTTGCGTTACCATGCTGAAGGATTTGTGGATTCAATTTCCATTCGAGAGGGTCCATGATATTTCTGCTTAGATCGTCTGCCAGAGTATTTTTCTTTCCTGGCAGGAATTGTGCTTGCAGATGAACTTGATACGTTAGAGCTGTGTTCCACAAGGTCATGGCTTGCCTGCATAGGGGATAAGAATGAGTGCCCCCTTGCTTGTTTATGTACCACATTACTGTGGTGTTGTCTTTAATAATAATTGTCCTGGATGCAGAAGGTCCTTGAAAGCTGTTAGGGCATTTTGAACAGCCAACATCTCTTTTTGATTGATGTGAAGATGCATCTGGTCTATGGTCCACTTGCCCTGAATGCATTTTCCTGCCATGTGTGTTCCCCAGGCGTAATCCGAAGCATCTGTTGTTAGAGTCTGCCTGGCTGTGGGTAGGGTAAAAGGCTGACCCTTGTTTAGGTGACATGCCTGTGCCCACCATCGACACTCCTGTTGTAGGCAGGGTATCATTGGTATTATTGCTTCTAAACTGTGACAGTGTTGAGTCCAAACACTTTTTAGGTACCATTGTAATTTCCTCATATGTAGTCTGGCATATGGTATTAGTAGTATGCAGGATGCCATGAACCCCAGGGCCTGCAGACTTTCTTGCAGGGAGATGGGACTTTTTTGCCAGTAATTGAAAATATTGAGTTAATTGAATTTGTTTGTCTGGCGTGAGATAAGCCATCTGGGCCGTTGTATTTAAGCTGGCACCCAGGAATATAATCTGTTGTGAGGGCACTAGTTTTGACTTCTTTTCATTTACTGTGTACCTTAGAGAAATTAGCAACCTTTTTACAAACGCCAGATGCTGTAGAAGAATGTCTGCAAAATGCAATTACTGGTGCCAGGCACTTTGTAAAGACCCTGGGAGCAGTAGATAAGCCGAAGGGCAGTGCAGAGAATTGGTAGTGCATTGTACCAGCTTTGAATTGGAGGTATCTTCTGCAATTTTGTCTGACAGGGACATGCAGGTATGCCTCTTTGAGGCCCAGAGTAACCAGCCAAGCCTTCTTGCCCAGCATGGGTAGAAGCTGCTGTAATGTCAACATTTTGAATTTCGGAATATCCAGGTAAGTATTTAGAATTGAAAGGTCTAGTATGGGCCTCCAGGCCTTGTCCTTTCTGGGGACAAGGAAGAGTCTCGAGTAAAATCCTTGTCCTTGTTCCTGTTGTGGCACTTTTCGAATAGCTCTCATGTCCATGAGGGCTGAGATTTGTTTTTGTGCTTCTGCCCACTGATTCTGTGGCAGATCTGGCATTCCTTTTAGCCTTGGGTAAAGTATGAAAGTGGAACCTGAAACCTTGAGACACAATATTCAGAACCCATTTGTCTTGGGTGATTGTTTGCCAGTTGAGAAAAAAGTGCTAGTTTTCCCCCTAAGGGGGCTGCCAAAAGGGGAGTGCTTGGCGTACGAAGGGGGAAGTCATTGGGACTGTTTCCAGTAAGGTTGAGACTTGTCCTCACCTCCTTTTGGGGTTGAGGTGCCCCACTGTCATTGTCTGTTAGAGCCTTGGGGTTGAGATCTGCCTCTTGGGCATCTGTATCTGCCTCTCTGTGGCCTATCTGACACTGAAAAGGACCAATTCTTTGTTGGCCAATTTCTGCTGAATCGAGGTGGCTGTACCTGTAAGAAATCCTTGACTGTTTGCATAGATTTAGCTTTATCCTCCATTTTCTTTAACACCTCTTCTGCCTTAACACCAAACAAGGTATCATGCTGTAAAGGAGCATCCAATAATTTTGCCTTAACATGATCAGGTAAACTCTGTTCTTTTAACCAAGCATGTCTTTGAATCACAGAACCTGTAACTGGCGGCTCTACAAGAGGCCTCTAAAGAATCAAAACCACATTGCAGAGTATGTTTTCCCACCTGTTCAACTGCATGCAATAAATCCTGCATTTCTTTACAGTCAGGAGCTTCTGAGCTTACAAGCATTTTCTGTTTTAAATGAGCCATTAAATATTGTTGGTACTTAAGCATGTGAAACTGGCAATTTAAAGCCCTTACTGCTAAAGTTGCAGAAGTGTAAACTTTCTTCCCCCATCTATCCAAAGCTCTGGAATCTCTGTCAGAGGGTAATGGATTTTTTGCAATGGAAGCCTTAACCCGTTTTGGACCCTGGGAAATAGTTTCTGGATCAGCAGAAGGGTTTTTATAAAGAAACTTGTGAGAGTCAGGGACTCTAATATTTATCTGGCTTGGCTGGTGCAGGGGGCAAAGAATCAGGAGATAAGCTGGATTCAGAGAACACATCATCCACAATATCAAGCACAGGCGGAATAGCCAGGGGCCTGTGCTGAGGCAATAAAAGGAAATCCCTGAGCCTTTTCTTGGATTCTGAATAATCCTGACTTTTTCAATGGAAATGCTCCCTCATGGTATGTAAAGCTTCCCCAAAAGAATAATCCTCAAGAGGAGAGGCTGAAGGGATAGATTATTCAACATCAGAGTCCTCATAGGGGGTATAGAGTATCCCTGGTCTGAAGAGGAATCAGAGGAAATGGAAACCTGATCAGAGGAATCAGTCTGTATCCTGCTAGGCCTTTTCTCAGGAGGGGGATGGGAACTACTGATTAGAGTAATGAGGTCTTCGGCCATTTTAAGCATCTGTTTCTTAGGCATGGAGGACTGTCCAGGAGAATGCTGTACTTGCTTCTTCGTCTTTAATGGTACTTTTGTCTTGGCTGATGCTTTAATGGCAAGTTGTGAAGGTCTAAAAACACCCTCAGAAGCAGATGCCTGCTCAGCGGCTCCGAACCCATCTGAGGGATTAGTTTCCATAGGCACAATACCTTGGAGTTTCCAGAGGCCTAGTTGTCTCCACATGGGAGTCGGAGGCGGCCCGTGGCTCTGAGGTAGCGGGTGTTAGGGGCTGCGAAAGCACCTCACTGAGAACCGGTGACTGGCCTAGAAGAGGTTTTGTCGTCAGTTTTGGACCTCGGATGCCTGTCTTTATCCTTGTCTTTGCGTTTTTTCGGAATTGCGGTCGTCGGTTGATCCGACGGCATAGTATAATTGAACCTTCGGCCAAAGTAGTGCAAAGCAAAATCAAAATGTCTTTTTATAGTGCGTTTGTTAAATCTAGCACAAAACCGACAACTAGTGATGTCGTGATCAGGGCCTAGGCATGGAATACAGTGAGAGTGGAAGTCCTTAAGAGGTATTTGCTTCCCACAAGAAATACAATTAAACTTTTTCTGACATCGGCCTGAGGCAAGAAAAAAGTTTCCCCAATGGGGTACTTAGCTTTATTGAAGACTTCTGATCTGAAATTCGACTTCGAAAATCTCAGGAGTCGGCCGACTGGCACTTGCGAAATGCTCCTGCTTCGGGCACCGTGCGGCAAGAAAGACTGAAGAAAATGTAATTGGATGCATCTTATATACCCCTGGCGCACTGACGTCAGGGAAGAGGTGACAGCAGCCGACGCCGGACCAGGACTTTGGAACTCTGGCCGACTGCGGGACCGCCTGATGGCAGGATAATCCAAGTGTAATGACTGCAGCAGTGCAACACGATTAACATCAGGACCTTTCACTGTAATGCATTTAAACCATTAAGTCTCCAGAGATGTATGCACGACAGATTCTAACATAACCTAGCATTAGAACTTTACAAGCTAAAACGTTAAGCTCCGAATTTCATGAATCAAACCAATCATTGTTCACCAAGATTGTCCTACATACAGTCCCCTGTAACATTTCAAATGCATCGTCTAAAGTGTCTATTTGGAGTGGGTTGGGGAATGACTACTTTCAACTGAAGTATGGTTCTGCATTCGGCACTTGACTCAGGGCCAACTCTCATTACATCAAACAGTTTCAAGCAAGCTGAAAATTCCTCGACTCATGGAAAGTAAAAGACTCTGTGTCAAAGTGTTCATCTACAGAACTCATGGTGGACTCGAATAACACTAAATCCAGTTAGGACACAACAAACACTCACTACAGTAGATTATCCAAACTAATTGGAACCTAGAGTAGATCCGATAATCAAACTTAGGATAATCGAACATACATTGAACCAGAAAATCTTGTTTTTTCTGCACACAGGGAATACACTTTTCAAACATTCAGTGATTCCAGTGGACAATAAAGACTATTTTTCATACATGAGCAGGCTACAAACTCAAAAAACACATTCAAATGAATATGTATAACGTTTATATACTCAGACTATTATTTTTCCTAACCAAAAACTTTGGAAGGCTGCATTCAGACAATTGATGTTTCAGATAATCGACGTTCGAATACCTGACTCTACTGTATTACAATCTTGTTTTTTTCTTAAATATGTGTTTAACGCTTTTCTTCAAACTAATTTCTTTCTCGGTTTGCTCCACCTGAACTCAGCAAGGTGAGATGCTGCCTGTACAGCTGATGTGGTGATGGAGGTCACAACCTGGAAGGGAAGGTGTCTGACTTCATGGATGATGACACTGAATCACCGGCTGGGCAGTGACAGGCTTTGGCATACAGCTGATATCAATGTTAAGTGAGAGTAGCAAAGTCAAATGTCTGATTTGGACTGGAAACATCTGGCAACATGCTTATCTAGATAGGTAACAAAATCAAGGATATACTAGTAAACTATGACTGCTTGAGATGGACATGTAAGAGTATGGGCATAACTTGAGTAAAGAAAGGAGATATTACATCAGCATAACAGAGGCAGGCTGGATGGAATTATACTGCTAGACTTGCAAAGGATTCATCAAGTGCAAATATTTCAAAACCTGTCCACTGACACCACATTCAGCGAACACTGGAGTGAGAGGGTTTTTGCAGACCACTCAAACTTCCCCATGTAGGAGGTGGTCATCCCCATACCCTTTAGACTTTTCTTTTATTACTCCAAGGCCCACAAAAGTGGAAAAAGTGAGAAGTCTCCACTGTCACCGAAACAAGTTAACTCTGGAGCATGAGATCTGCCTAAGGACAGTGCCCTATCTTAGGATATGCTCACTGATAAATTCTAATGAGGTTTAGAATTTCTTGGCATCATTGGAAACAGCAAGAGTAGGACAACTGCAGCATACCATTAGGTCATGGGTAGACAGGATTTACTGCATTTGATTTTGAAGAGAGTACTTTTACAGAGCCTGTGTCACCCCCACCCCCCTTTTCTTGTTCTTCTGCTCACTACTGTCCAACAGCAGTTACAAAGACTAATTAATAGCACTGAAACAATGCCTGAAATGTATGGTTACAGATGGACAAACTAAGCATTCAGCTGTAGCTTTAGGTAAACATGGACACATTCACACTGCAGCTCATTACCTGCGCTGCCTCGGTGATAATGCAGTATCTTCTACATAATCTGTTTTTGCAGCAAAGGCATGTTACTACAGCACAAAGATTCTCCTGTTCTTTCTCAATGTCTCACGTAATACAGCAATAACCAATCTGTTTGTCTGCACATACATATGCACAGCAGTCACCATCACCTTTAACCCCCAAGTCTGATGACCCTGCACTTTCACTACCTCTCTAGTCATCCTTCAGTACCACCCTTATGGTAGTCATGGCATGAGAACCCTGTAACTGGAGTGAGAGAGGGCAATGGGACCTGAGAGAGAACCTATTATGGCCTTTGGAGTTCTGGGATAGACTGAGGATATTCTTTCTTCTACCACTAAGAATCTAGCTGGATGACTGACAGTAACTTCATGGAGCTCTACCCGCTCATGACACACCGATGAACATCGGCACCTACATGCCAGATGCTGCAGTGGACTTGCATCCTCCAAAAATTCTTAGAAAGCAGGCAGACAGCAGAATAACTAATACTACTCACATAAAAAAAAATGCCACCTGACCTCTCTCTCTGTTACCTTCTAAATCTAAGCCCTTCCTTTTCCCTTTAACACTGGGGCATCAACATCTGAATTGGATACAAAACCTGTATGCCATGGAGTCTGTTCATTTTCAATACAAATGACACTAATTGCAAACACTGGCAACAATGGCAGACTCTGCTCTCGCCCGCTCTCTACCAGGTCTTGTCCAACTAATACGAACTTAAAAGTTAGTAAAAATGTTTACATCTTGTTTTATATTTAATTTTTGTTAGCCAAACTCTTGCTTTACAAGCTATACAGCCTCCTGATTTCACATTCCAGTCATATGCAGTACAGCCTTAGTACATTTACCCTTTGTGTTGCTGTACAAGTATATACACCTGTTTGAACAAAGTGCATACTGGAGCAGGAGAAACAAGGAATGCTACAGCACCACTGCACAGTGTATAATATGTGTCCAGGTGTTCTAGGGGTTCGTGCAAAACCTTTAAATTCATCTAACTGATGAACGGTATATCCAGCTGGCAACCACAATCTGTAGTAGAGACAGGAAGCATCAAGTGTAGACCTTTTCAAAATACATGGTACTAGAAAGCATTTGTCCCTAGTTATTGTCAGTACTTACTGCATGCAAGTTGTGATACGTGACATGGGTAAGCCTGCTTAATGGCAACATGCTAGACTCCTGTTTCTCACAGTGACCAGGTGGTGTCCGACAATGACAATGCTCAAAAATGAAAGACAGTGCTGTGGAAGAGAAGGCCATGCCAGATGTGCACTACTCACCTAACATCCATGACATTGTCAGTGAAGTATGACACTGCTCATTTGACATCAGTGAGTCTGCTTAAAGATGCAACAAAATAGAAAAGAAAGTGTTCTGCCTAAAGGTAAAGGGGAGCGGAACAGCTATAGTCTCATATGACTGACCCTGTCTCATGACATAGCAAAGTGCAGGTGACACAAAGGAAGACAATGAGGTCACATCAATGAATTGGCCTAACACCAATGCACAAGTTAATACAACACCATTACCATGCCTACAATGCTAGTCATACAATATTTATAACTGTCCCCAAATATGGAGCACAGAGCAACTGGAAGTCCCTGCTTAAATTGGATTACTCCAAAGTACTCAGCAGTCCTGTGTAATAAGTGTGGAAGAAAAAGCCCCACCTACAGTTCTCTGTCAGGTTATATTTATAATAGTGCCTTTTAAGCTGAAGGCTTTGATCACAACATTCTCAGTATGCATCATTAAAAGCAGAAGATGCATCAACAGCCTTTTGATGGCAGTTAGGAGACCATTCTTGAGTTAAAACTATTAACAGGTTTGAACAGTTTAAAGGGAAGTACCCTCGGTTTGGCAAGCTTTACCACCATTCTATTTCACAGCCTAAGATTTTGAATCATGAAAACCTTTTAAAAGGATTCTGCAACTGGATTTTTGAAGTAAAATTTCAGATTTGGTCTTCTATGTTCTGACATACATTCCTTCGATTTCTCAATCTACTGATAAATGATCACAGGCTGCTCATAAGAAAATGATTTACAGCACATTTCTACCATATTATCTGGAGTATGACCAGGGTTTCTGTGTGTATGTCTAGCAGTGGAAGATCTGCTGCACGAGTGGTAATTAACACTGCCAACTGCCCATTACATGGGTAACACTATCTGCCCATTACATGGGTAACACTAACTGCCCACATCAGCAGTACTTCATCGGCTTGAAAACAAAATCAGTCTACTAAGCACCTGTAAAATTTGTAATGCTGAAGAATACAGTTTCTATAACTGCAGAGATGGATCACAATCTTAACAGATGCTGAAAGACATACATCATATGGCACCATTGTACACATCAGTAATCCATTCATTGGTCCTGGAGAAAGTTATGGCAGTGACAAGCTGACTGATGTCATTTCCTAACACTGGCAGCAGTCGTTAGCTCATCCTTTGGTATCCAAACCAGTATTCTCAGGCACTCTGAGACACCATCTCTATAGTGTATACTGGGTCCACTCCTGGGCATCCTCACAGTAGGCAATGCTAGTCACTATTCATGGGAAATGCTCAGGGTGCAAGTTTCAAAACCACCCCAACCGGACTCATCTCAACTTACTGGAACAGCAGCCTTACTCACATTTCCCCAGATTGCTGGTGGTCTCACACTCAAAAGAATGGGTCCAGCTATCCTGCAATTTGATTACATAACCACAGATATCTCATCATCACCTCCCCAAACTCCATTACTTGCAGTTTCAGTGTATATAACCTACAGTCTCCAAACATGGCTCATTTCCAGTGTTAAGACTGCTTACTTTTAAATACACCCACTGACAATGGCCAGTAGACTCCAAGTCCAGCCAAAATGTTCATCAAAATCGCTAACACTTGCCAAGATGCTACATCAATCACAGCTCTGAGGTACAGCCTACTGATGTGCCATCTAATTCACCAGCACTTCAACTTATGGAAGCCCTTGACTGTTCATCCATTATTGATGATTTCTGTATTAAGTTTTAGCTGGCTAACCAAAGCCATTTCCATGCCAGTCCATCACAGTACACAATTTCTACAAAACAAAGTTATATGAAGTGAAACCTGCAAAACTAAGCACATATGTGCACTTCAGAGTCTTCTTATTTAGACAAGCCAGTGGTGCTCAACATTGCACTGCTTGGTCCATGTGCATGCAGCTCCTACAACAGATTTCAAGGTGGCACTCTCTTCTAGATACTAATCTGGCAGCATGTCTTCTTTTCGTGGTGACCATACTTCTGTGGCTGCTGACCCAGAATTCCAGTGCAGAGCAATTATGGTCGCTATCAGACATGTGACTCAACAAATCTTGTGTCTGTCAGCTGTCATAGTTCACCGAAATAAAGGACAATGCAGGAGATGCCAGATACAATGATTCACTTTTTCAGCATCAGGCAGTAATTAGGAAGACAAAGAAATGGGAAAAAATATAACCCAAGCGTGGAGAACTTCAAAAGCAGCCTCAGTGCCAGTGCCTGATGGAAGGCTCTTCAGAGTTTAAGAATGTGATACAGGTTACTCCAGAAACAGTTAAACTTTCCAGGATACCTACCCCAGCTCTGCAATACAAATCTTTGAAACTTTATGGCATCTCCCACAGCTATATTGTAGCCAAAGGGGCTGGCATTATCAATGTCATCTGACTCTATGTACTTCTGACTCTCAGTTCATATACAGAAGCAGTCACCTGCTTTATTGGCAGAGGTCTGTCACTGAACAGTTCATTTGTTGAGGAAAGCCATACATAGCCTACTAGAATGACAATGTGTGTGTGTGTGTGTGTGTGTGTGTGTGTGTGTGTGTGTGTGTGTGTGTGTACTCTGCCAGGATTAATAAATATAACAGTAGTTAGATGCACTTTTTTGGGTTGCCGTGGTGGTACGGCGGTAGCGTTGTTACCTCACAGAAAGAGGTTCTCCCTTTCGATTCTCGGCTGGGCTTGAGAGTGCCTTCTGTGTGGAGTCTGCATGTCCTACCTGCGGTTAGGTAGCGTTTGAAAGACATGCATGCATAAATGGGCGTGCCTTCATTGAAAGTTAAGTGTCGAGCTGGCACCTCGGCATTTCGTAAAAATCTACTGCCAATCATTAGCAGACTGGAGTTCCGGTGTGGCGACCCCTTACCGGGAAAAGCCGAAAGACAAACAAAAAACAACATTAAACTACACTGAGAAGGGCAGATCGGGGGCTGTCATTCTCAGTTTGGCTGGTAGCATATCAGAGCATCCAGTGACTGAGGTCACAGTGGAAGTACTGCACTGGGTGTGGGGGGGGGGGGGCCAGGAATCTTTTAGATGGGCAGTTAATTTGGGTATCCTTCTACCAGTCATGGTGCTGTCCTTCAGTCCTCCTGTGCGTTTAAAAAAGGATGTGTAAGTTTTTATTCAAAGAAATTTCAAAGAAATTTATAAATAATAAATCCTTAACAAAAAATACTATCGATATTTATCAAAAAAGTACAACAGACATGATAGTAAACATGCCCATTCACAACTTCCAAGTCCTAATTTAGATTATTGCTGAACAGAGAAATTCTCCAGATACTCAGAGAAAGCTATCAAAGAAACAAAACAAAAGATCTGAAAACAAAGAAATAAAAATCCGAACCATCTCTTTAAGCAAACAAGCAATGAAGTCAAAATATTAATCAATGAAACCCTTTGCATATCCCTTACTCTTCAGTCTCACCTCTCACATGCACCAAGTTTTCATTAGATGGTCGGATAATCTAGCAACAAATCAATCATATTTAAGCCATACCTGCCTGTCAAGATCCTTCAAATAACTACCACCACGCCCCAAGTTGTCAAACTTCCCATCATATCATTCTACCATGACCTTTTTTCACATGTACTTTGTTTCCTTGTAGTAACCAAATCTATTTGTCCAACCTACTTCCTTGGTCCAGACACAATGGCAAAGCACGCAGGAGCCAGGGATCATGGGTATCAGATAACATGGGTTCATAGTTAAATGCTAGGCTAGTTGCCATTGTGGGTCATTTTAAGCCTAGCCAATTCCAAAGGTGAGGATTAAACCCTGTACCTTGTGTTTGTGATTTAAACACTAACCATTACACCAACCCGCAACACAGAGTTAGGACATTTTATTCTCTTGCTTCTAACCCATCCTACTTTTGGCTGAAAGATAAAGAGCAATGCTTGTTTTGCTAAACCCCAATGTTCGTGTGCAGTCCCATATTCATGTCCCAGCTGTGCTGCAATGCACACCTTGTCAGGGTCATATCTACTTCCTGTACACTTCCCCAGTGGGATCAGGACCCTCTCCCAGGAATGACAAGCTGGTATTGAAAACACACTCCTACTCCATCCATCTCATTCATTCAGTGGTTGCTAATCTATACTGTAATCTGGGGCAAAGTGAGTTTTTTCTATCTACTTCAGATATAGGGAACATTTTTCTTCTGCGATCTCACTTAATCCTAGGTTTTTAATTTAAGTTCTAATAGAACAAATTAGTGTAAAATGGGGCAAAATCCTTTTTTATTCTATCTCAGGTAATCATCATCTTTTAGTTCATTAAGACCTTCTCAAGCAACAATAGTTGCTAATTCTGTCCTCTAAACTAAGCATAGCTCCATGCTATTATCAGAAAAAAAATCTCCTTTTGGTCATAAAGCTGTCTACACTCTGCTTGAAAAAATACTAGCAATAACCATTGTTAATCATGCAAACCAAACATATGCCATTAGTTTACTGAAAATGGTGGTATACAATCCCGCTTTCCTTCCCAAAATTACCAACAGCAATACTTACAGGCCCTCTGCTGTATGTCCCAACAACCATTGCTAACTTCTTAAACCTACACCTGCTACAATCTCTTCCACCAATCTGATGTCTATGCTCTTATCTGTACCTCAGGTTACTAATCCCTCCCCTATGTAATTAAAATTACTAATACATAGTACTCCATAGCGCACATCCAAAAATGGACTTGCCTTACTAAACATCTGTCTTTCCCAAACAATCACCAAAATGTACACTACCTACTTGAATCTCAATACCATCCCTTACAACACCCACCCTTAATACTGTGCTTTCTCAACCACAATTCTACCTCTACTAGCAGAGGACAGACTTTGTTAAAAGGGCTGTTCTCATTCTCTCTTGATTCGCTAACATTTTAACTACCTTCTCCCAGTCAAAAGCCTTCCAACAGCTCGAGTGCTACAACCAATGAAGGGAAGGCTGTCTCCATCTTCCAGGATGACAGGTTACTGCTACTTACCATATTCAAAATGTAGTTAGGATGGGCACATCTAAAAATACTTCTTACTAAGGTTTATTGGCTTTAGAAAATGCTGCACAGTCAATATTATATGACACGGATGATATTAAAGATCTATTAAAATGAGAAATAAAGAAAATCTTAGTAATCAAACTTTACGAGTGGGTTTAACATTTAACTGGTTAAGTAAAATTGTCCATGTTTTTCCATTATATAACTTGTCAAACTGGTTCCTATAATGTACAGTGGTGTAAGACAATGTATTAATTAACTATGTACCACTGCATGTTGGTTGATAATTAAGTGAGAAGGTCATGTTGGAAGAAGTGGCGATACATGGTCCTTTCTGCCAAATGCTTAGTTATAAATTCATGTGATGTAGGGACACTGCATATAGTGGAAGGTAGGTTGTCCCTCAGTTTAAGTTCAGTGACTGAAAGAATGACTGGATTTGACAGATACTTAGATGGTCTATACATGATAGCAGTATTTGATATGCATGATCTATGATTTTAGACGAAGGGCTTGAAGTTTGTGGATAATTGTGGAAGAATGAGGTTATGGATAGATCTGTATAGAAAGAACAGAAAAAAAAAAAAAAAAAAAAGATTATTCATGGCTTGGAAGCCAGTCTGTAAGATGCAAAGATGCAACAGTGTCCCATCGTTGGGGAAGAGAAGGATGAATCTACAAGTTCTGTTAGATGGTGCTGGCAAGTTGTACAGGTTTTTCTTTGACACAAAGGCACAGAGCAGAAAGTCATTCAGAAAAGAATTGTAAAATTTCTTTTACTGCTGGTTTTCTTTATAGTGTTAAGAATCTGAAAATTTTTCAAGAGCTACAACATTCTGTTAATCTTATTTTAGTAGATCCACAGAACTACTTATGGAAAGGAAGAGGTCTTGAAACAGTTTCAGATATTTAAACAGAGCAATGTAGTCTGTGGCATTGTTGCTATTTAACAGACAAGACTGGCTATGAATGAGTTTGTAGTCCTAGATGAATGTAAAAATACAATCTATTATAAATACCATACGGAGTATGCCTTAACATTTCAGCATATATCAAACATGCCCTGCAGTTGAGTAAAAGGGATGGCAGAGTACAACAAAAAAACATGGGGTCGGGTCACCTTCAAGCAATAGCCTGCTTCAGAGTGAAATGCTGCAATTTCTCTCTGATGCTTATGCAGAGTCTGGTAGAAGGTACAACAGCTTATCTGATGTCCTTTGCCTGTGCAGTAAAGGCAGCTCTGGTGCCCACTGTTTGGTACTATTGCCCTACTGCATAATACAGAGTAAACATTTGTTTCAGTGTGGTGGCTGGAAGATCATGGGTCCTGGATGCTGAACAGGCAGACAGAAGACACCCCCAAAACACTGCCAAAACGAATGGGACAAAGTTGGTCTTGAAACAGAAAAAGCCAATGCACCCATATGCAAACACAGAATCAGAAAACAAGCAGCTGGAGATGAGGAAAAACAACTTGAACACAAACATTCTTTCAGCCTGGAAACTCGTAAACAGCATAGTTCACACTGCAAAGAACTGCAGTCAATTCCTCTCAAGTGTACAGTTTTATGCAGAATGTCCAAATTTTTGCATATTATTGTTGGCCCTTTCTTCATAAAATTGTGGTTTTCTGGCAAATTAGTGGCAACTCATTAAAGACTGAAGTCAGAAAATAAAGACAGACATTTGAGTTTCAGACCCCATACCCATCAGAAAATTCCAGCTAATGTAAAACCAGCTGTTCTATCAACTTTCGAAGTTTGTAAGAGCAATATTTAAAAATTGGCCCTATTTTTTGGGCCTTTGTCCCACCTTTACTTATGGCATTGTCCGGATTTCTTGCTCTAACAGGTTGAGAGGTATGACTGCAGTATAGGGTGGGGAGAGGCATGATGGAGTTGGTGGGAGAAAGCCAAAGTCTGAGCTGCCAAGTGGTACTAATGCCTGCAACATATAGCCCTAATGGCTCATGAAAATAGACCTCTTATCAGACCACATTTTTTCAATCCCAGTTCACAAATTAGTACCATCTCTTACTTTAGGTAAATCCATTTTTACAGTACATGCCCTACATAATATGGACTGCATAATTTTTAAAAGCTGATGTAGCTTTCATTGCTTGCTCAAAGTATGATTCTAGATAAAAGAAAAACTCTGGAAAAGAACAATTTTGTTACTTAAATTACATATTAAAGTCAACCAGCAGTTGATTTAGTCTGTTCCTGGACTTGAGCATCCATATATACTGAGGGACTGCTCCTAGATGAAATGAGTGTTCTGGCATCCATCACATGAAGCAATCTTCTCTCAAATTATCAGTATGTTATTGGACCTTTGGGGAACATGCAGCACAGATACTTACCAAGCTCTGTGCAAACACAGCCTATAGATGCTCTACTGATACATAGTGCCACAAAAGTGTGTTGGTTCAATATATCAAAGATATCTCCAGAACCTCTCTTCCCAACAGGTTTCCTGGCAAATCCCTTCTCTTCCCAACAGGTTTCCTGGCAAATTCCTTCTATGTGTTCTTCCATACTCCTGATCCTACTCCATTTACTGTTGTGCAGCGGTGGCTCTAGATTCCTTTCCTCGCAGATGCACATTAGGGGCAGAATAGCTAACCAACTGACATATAGGGCATGCATAAAAAACACTGAAATAACCTATCAATAAAATACAAGTTTTATGGCACCAACTCACCCACACATAATTTACTGTTAAAAATGACCATTTCCATAAAAAGCAAATGTGAATGCCTTACTTGCACAAATCCTGGCAATGTTCACACCACCAAAAATGACTAATTTGTCATATGCTCACGGGTTATGCTTTAGAGGAAGTAGTGGTATGCGACAGTTTAACAAGTCAAGGATGCAGGCAGCAATACAACAGAGTTGGGAAAATGGTAGGCATAAGGGTATATGCACTTCAGCAGAAAGAGAGAAAATTGTATTAATCCAAATTCAGAACAGAAAGTGCTGCATTGTAAAAATAATGACATAATGGAAACCATAAAATACTTTTAAACCAATTCAGCACATTTTATCAGCATTCAAGACAAAATGCATCTTCCCACACAAACACTGGTAAACAGCAAAAGTAGTTTAAATGTCTGTTAAAAGTTCTTTGAAGTAGAAGCAAGAGTGGTCAGTTAACAGCTCCTGGATTACAAAGGTGAGTGGTCAGTTAACAGCTCCTAATTACAAAGGTGAGTGGTCAGTTAGCTCCTGGGATTACAAAGGTGAGTGGTCAGTTAACAGCTCCTGATTACAGTGATAGTTCTGACACCTCAGGAAGAATGTGGGAGAGTTAAAAACATGCAATTTAAGTAGGTTATTTTGTTGAGCATTTACAACTAATGCTGCTCTGAGAAAAAAAAATGTTGCTAGAATCTCCTTGTGTTCTGACCGAGTGTTCAGAGTTGAATAAAACAATAAGTGAATTCAGTTCAGAACACAGTTTGAATACATTGCATTTGTTTAAACTGTATTTGCTTTAATATTGCTACACACTCAAGTGTGCTAGCTTGCACTGCACTTGAATTGTTTTTAGTGCTGTTTTAGCTGCTTTTCTGTAAGAATAAAAAAATCTAAGCTTATTTCCTGCCTTTCCTGTAACAAGTCTAGTCCAGATTTTCTGTATTCACCGACTGTTTGTAAGCTTTTGAGGCCCCAAAGCCTTTCTGTGTCAGGGGGAAGCCTTCTAGCTTGTCAGTGGGAGTGGTAAGCACTAGGGTAGCCTATCTACCACAAGAGGAGTGGTTTCCGGCCTAGAAATTGTAGTTTATTGGACGTTTGGCCAGTTTTTTTCCATCTCTTTCAACTTTCTAGTTTAAAAGCCCACATTTGCGCTCATTTCCCACCTTTCCTACAACTAAGTCTAGTCCAGATACAGATTTGCTGTATCCAGGACTGTTTGTAAGCTTCTGAAAGGTGCCGAAGTCTGCTCTTAAATTTTTCCCTTAGCTCTGCTAGTTCTCTCCTCTCCTGCACTTTTACTAGCTCATTAGTCTAGCACTTTACCATACCAGACTTCTTGTAGCAATTATTGTAGCACACAAAAGTGATACCAGCACTAAACGTTCTACAAGGTAATGACTCCTGTACATATTAATGTCCACCCCTCTAGGCATGTCTAAAGGTCAGTTCCCAGTGCTTTCTCCTATTAAGTTGGTGAACTTTAGCATCCTGAGGCAATGTAGCAACTGCCTAATGTATAGAGACAACCCTCTCCTCTTGCCTCCCAACACTCAGACTTGCGAGAGATGCACTTTTATATCCAAATTTGAAGCCATGCACTCTCCAGCCAAGACCGGAATAGCTGGTCAAGAGGAGAAGGTCAACACTTGCACCACATCACATGAAACGCACAGCCCCTCAGAACATACATCAGCACTACCTTCACATAAAAACCCAAACCACACACCCACCTTTGTGGAGGCTCTCAATAAAAATCTACCCAAACAGCAGAGACCTCAAAGGCAGAAACGCACTAGACCACCACAATGCAACACTAATCGCGAGATAAAACTCTCCAAAACAGTGTGCCACTCAACCAAAGTTTTTAAAACAAAACAGCATGCCCAGCACACTAGTCATAGGTGACTCGATAGTGAGGCACACTGATATCCCACTCACTAGGTTGAATAAGGAGAAAGTAACAGTCATCTGCCTGTCAGGTGCCAGGATCCATCACATAATGTATGCACTCAGGACCCTCAACAACAGGTACAAATATGACTGTCATTGTACATGTGGGTGTGAATGACCTGAGACGTACCTCCCTAGACTACATGAAGAGACATGGTGGAGCACTCAGATTATGTAGCAGAGGCGGGTATGACCCTAGCCCTGAGCAGCATCCTACCACCACCCAGAATGATACCACAGTACAAGCAGAAAATTATTGATTTCAACAACTGGCTAAGTTTCTGGTGTCATTCTAATGAGATCTAGTATCTGTCTGCCTGGGATGACATGACTGACGGACCTCGATGCTTTGCCAGAGATGGCCTGCATCTGTTAACCCTGGGCTTTCAGATAATGGCCAAGGCTCTTGCCACCCATATAGTGCCTTTTTTTAGGCAGTGTGCCAAAGACCAAATTACCACCATAACAGCTACAAACAAATGCAATCTGAGGGTCATGCTGCTCAACGCTAGAAGTCTAAATCTCAACATGCATTCGCTTGAAGCACTCCTTAAAATGGAGAACATCAACACTTGTGCTGTAACAGAGACCTGGTTCAAGGCAGCAGAAAGCCCCCCTGCACTACCAGGCTAGAACTCATTCCACACCTTTCAGCCTCAGAACTTGTACTGAAGCTCCAAAGGCAGTAGTGTTTCCAATATTCATAAAGGATATGCCCACCTCCAGACTGGTAAGCCCAATGCAACACATCAGAGATACTTCAGGTGCAGCTAACATTGATAAGACAGCTATTCATTTCATAGCCTTTTATAGGGCTCCAGCCACATTCCTAAGCACCCTGGAGAACATTAAGGTCCAACCTAACACACTCATACTGGGCAACTTTAACTACCCCTCCATTAACTGGGAAATCTACTCATGTCAAATACACTTGCCCAACGTTTCCTGGAATTCATCAATTCCAATGCCCTGGACCATCTCATTCTTACTCCAACTAGAGGTAGCAACATCCTTGACCTGGTCAATAGCAACTTTGAGCTCCTAAAAACAGAGGTCGCTAACTTCACGACACTCATGCAAATGGAGAATAGTTGCAGGTCTGCCGAATCATACACCAATGCACTGTACGAACACGTACACAAATGCATGGATATCGCCATACCCAATAGAACCAAGACACTCTTCCAAAAAAAGGAAGCCAATCTGATGGTCTCCTGCCATAAACAAACTACAACAGGAGGAGGAAACTGATGCAGAATAAGGTGAAGTCCCAAGACTGGCAAAACTCCCTTATCAGCCTCAACAAAAAGTTGAGATCTCTCATCAAATCCTCAAGCTAGCTGTGAAAACAGAATTGCAGCAGATAGTAAAGACAAACACAAGTCCTTCTATAGTTATGTAAAGAATTTCCACGGCAATACCCAGATTTGCTCTGAGCTACTGCACGATGGTACCTCCTATACAGAGCCAACAGATATTGCCAATATACTGGCAGACAGCTTTACCCCCCCCCCCAAAGGACCAATCACAACACCAGTAGATTGCCAAGTACCCAGTATTTCTGCTGCACAGGTTAAAACAGCACTGTCCAAGGCCAAGAATACAGCTTCTATGGGACTTGACAATATCCCTGGCTGTGTTCTACATGAACTACAGAGTGAACTGGCACCTCACCTGTGTGCCCTGTTCAATCACAGCCTCACCACAGGCTTTGTCCCTACTGAATGGCGCACTGCTATATTCATCCCTCTCCACAAAGGAGGAGAGACTACAGACCCTAGGAACTATCGCCCCAGTAGCCTGACAAGTCTGATATGCAAAGCTATGGAACGCATCATCATGGACCTAATAAACAAGGATATAGGGAATCTCCAAACTCTGGATCCCACATGGTTTGGTTTTGTGAAGGGTAGATCATGCCTGCTCAACTTGGTCGACATTTTTGAGTCAGTCACCAGAGCTGTGGATGAAGGCAAGGTTGTTCATACCGCCTACCTTGATCTGGCCAAGGCCTTTCATACCATTTCCCCACTCATCAATCATAGAAAAACTCACTAAGCTAGGCATCAACTCCCATATCACTAGGTCGGTTGCAAGCTGGCTCACAGACAGAACCCACAGTGTGAAAATAGCTGACTCCAAGTCAGACTGCCAGCCAGTCACGAGTGGAGTCCCACGGGGATCGGACCTGGATCCTCTCCCGTTTGGTATCTACTTCTCAGAAGTCCATGCCAACAAGAAGGGACTCTGGCTGACAAAGTTCACAGACGCTTGCAAGTTGGGAGCCATTATTAACTCCAAGTGATGTTGACATCCTACAGAAAGGCCTCACTGAGACCAACGACTGGTGTCAGAACAATGGCTTAAGCTCAATGCCAAAAAATGTGTCATCATCCCCTTTGGGAAAACCCAGTTCCTCATGAACCACATTGATGGTATCCACTGAACACAAAAGACATTATAAGAGATCTGGGAACACAGGTTTACAGCAACCTGTCTTTTGAACACCATTGCCACTGTGGTCAGAAAGTTCTATGTGGCACATCTCATTATTAAGGGTTTTGCATCCAGGAAGAATGAGGTCATTGTCTTCCTCTACTCTTCCCTTATTAAGCCAATCATCAACTACAATGCCCCATTTGGCATGTACCTCACTAGACACATGCAACTGGAGAGGCCGCAAAAGTACCTCACAAAGAGGACCTAGACCTTAAACACTTGTCCTATATAAACAGACTCAAAAAACTCCAACTATTCTCTGTCTCATATCGCCTACTTTCATCTCTGCTCGACTTACAAAGCCATGTCTGACCCAGTCTGTTAGAAATGCTACATCTAAAGAAATCCCAATCCCTCCACGCCACACTCCAGAGACCGCAACCTCATTACCACAATCAAGAGAAAGTGCTGGAGGGACAGGTTCATAAATCCAGAGACTGCCCATGCTATGGAATGGACTTCCCATACATGTCAAACAGACCACCTCACTGGCCATCTTTAAGAGAAATCTTGATGAGTAGATG
Source organism: Protopterus annectens (assembly GCF_019279795.1). Taxonomy (NCBI): domain Eukaryota; kingdom Metazoa; phylum Chordata; order Ceratodontiformes; family Protopteridae; genus Protopterus; species Protopterus annectens. The sequence goes on from NC_056726.1 coordinate 539,117,749, forward strand.
GGAAATAGAAAATTCACTCCGGGAATCACTCCAGTGGCTCTACGTGACAGAGGCACTGGAAACAAAGGTCAGGAGGCATGATGCCAGGGTAATCCTATGGGCTAGGCTTGTAAAACTCCAGGGTCATTAGCCTAGTACACACCTATGAACCTATGAGAGCACAAATCAGAGTAAACCAGGCAAAAAAGGGAAAAGAAAGCAGGTTCCAAAGGCTGTGCAAGACGCCCGTGACTCACGTTTACCATTTTATTTACATGGAAATTAAATAAAGGGGGCTTGATGTAGACTTTGGGAAAAATCTCCAAAATCATTTTATTACAGCATGTTCTTTAAAGTACAATAACCACCTAATGATTTAAAGAAATAAGATAATAAAGATACAGTGGCAACCACAAACAAACACAACATTAGTTTTTCAGCTGTCCCAAGAAAAACAGCACCGAGAAAAGCAAACTAGCAAGTAAATGCAGCAGCATGAGCCAGCTAGAACTGATTTTTGGTCTGATGTAATAATGCCTACAGAAATATTCTAGTTCTGAATGTTTTTGGGTAGCATCATGCCTTTCAATGTACTGTGTCAAGACCTCTGGTCAAAGGCAAAAGATTGGGGACAAAATTAGAAAAAAGTTTTAATTGTTACCCAAATTCACATAAAAAAGGATAACAAAATAGGTCTTGCATCAACATGCATGTTTTGGATCATAGGAGGTTACTAGGCTATCGATCCAGAAGTCATTTCAAGCTAAGCCATTTTATCCCAATTTAATACCATACATACTCTAGTTAATACTCAGGATTGTATTAAGTAATGACTGCCCATGTCCAGAAGAGTTGTGAGTGCTATCCCCGGTAAGAATTTATGGTGCCCCATCCACTCATCCAGGTTCCTTTTGAACAGTCCAAACACAAGCAGGTGCCCGTAGAACCTATGCACGGCCAAAAAGAACTGGAAGAAACAAAAAAGCCAGCAAGTGTTGGCAAATGCCACATCCAAAAATGGTTTATTACCATAGGGAAAATAAATTCCCCTATGTATGTAAAATTGTAACAAACAATTTACAAAACCTTCAGACCGGTTTCGGCTCCTGAGAGCCTTCTTCAATGATACAAAAAAGAAAAAAACTTTTTTTCTTTTTTGTATCATTGAAGAAGGGAGTATATACTTAAAGCCCTCAGAGATCACTGGAAGTCTCCAACAAGTGTAATGAGCTTCTTAAAATAATGTAATCCTGTCCTTTATTACAAATACTGCCATATGCATTTCAATACCCAATGCTTATACATTATCTAGTTAAGTATTCTCTGCATGGCAACAACAGAAAGGCTTCAATGTTGGCAATTCTTTAACAATATGCTTATTAAAGCTTACTTGCATGTTATGATCTCAGACAAGCTTACCTGATGGTCATTAAAGCATTGCTACTTAAAACACAGAGCAACAGGCACTGAGTAATAAGCATAAATCAACAGTACAAAAATATGACAGAAACCAGACCATTCTGCAAAATCAAGAACAGATGAAAAGCCACTGTAGTACTTGTGTCTACCTTGGATGGGGGGATACCCTGCACATTTACACTGCATAACTGCTCCTTGCCTTGCTTGGACACATCCAGAGTCACTACATGGGGGAGTGGGGTGCAACAATTTGAAATGTCTCTGTCTGACTGTGATGGCCCTGACACATTTGTCATACCTCTCAACCTCAGAGCAAAGCTATACATAGAAGTGGGACAAATGCCCAAAAATAAGGACAATTTTTAAATATTGCTCTTATAAACTTAGAAAGATAATAGAATAGTAGGTCTTGTATTAGTATGAATTTTCTGAAGGATATGAAATCTGAAATTCAAATGTCTGTCATTATTTTCTAACTTTAGTCTTTAATGATTTACCACTAATTTGCCAAAAATAAAACAATTTTATGAAAAATGGACCAAAAATGTGATGCAGAAATATAAAATAGCCACACAATACAGCTGGGAACCTGTCAAAGAAGGGACACTTTTTTAATAATAGTACTGCTAACTTGAGCAGCTGACAAAATAAAAGAATCTACATGCATTTCTGAAATAAAAGTAATCTAGAACTCTGGTTATTACAGTTATTTCTTAATTGTAAACCCTCCATGTTTTCTTCCAAAATTGCTATTTTGTGGAGGGATTATTAGGAGAAGAGCAACATTTTGAGCCAAATTCGGGGACAGTTGAGAGGTTTGGCTATGCCTAATTCTATAAAGCAATTTATTTGTATGTACCTCTCAACCTGTTAATGCAATAAATCTGGACAAGGCCAAATATATTGGGGAACATATAAACAGTACTAAAAATTGCTCTTGTATAAACTGAGACAGTTGATAGAATAACAGGTCTTACACTTTAGCATTCATTTTTCTGAAGGTTATGAAGTCTGAAACCTCAGTGTGTCATTATTTAGTGACTTAATTCCTAAATGATTTTCCAGAAAACCAAAAATTTTATGAGGAACAAACCAAAAATAAGAAGCAAACATCTATTCATTCTGTGAAAATCTAGACAGTTGGGAGGTATAGTTCAGCTGGGGCTATCTGAGTTTGCCGTCCTTCCCCCTCACAAAATCATGGTCGAATGGAGCCCTCCCCCCTGCAGCCATTCCAATGATCCATTACTTGACTATTTCACTCCATTTACCATAAACACTAATGTGCATACTGCTTTACTTCTATGATGATTTGGATTTCATTTGAAAGTTTTATTTTGCATTTTACAGCACAAACACTAAGACATCTGCTAAACAAAGCAACACAGTCTCACAATGAAAATAGGCTTAGCATTAAAACTTCTCTGCCCTTGAAACTCACATTCAATGAAACAGCATTGAAACCCACATTCAAAGAAAATACATTTTGCCAGTGGCAGATAAAGATCAACTCTGGGCCGTTTTCAAATCATTGGCCCCTTGCACATGAAACATACATGCGCTCTTTGATGCACCTTCCTGATTGTACTAAATTATATTCCTTGTACAATACAGTACAGTTGTTAGACGGCATTTTAAATTTGTTTTGAACATTTTCCAGTAAACAATGAAACAAAATGCATGCACCAATGACAAAACTACCCAGTTCAGAACATTTCCATCATAAAAGTCTACTCAACCTTCTACAGTCAACCAGTATCAGTAAAAATGCACAATCTCTGAAGTAGTAAAAGTCATCTAAATAATTCCATATTAAAGAAATCTGTAACAATGAAGAGGTTGCTGCTAGCAAACAACTTTATATGTCACTGTTTATTCATCTACAAATAAAGTGCCTGTTGCCCTTGAGGAATCAATTGCCTATGTTACATGCATTAAAAAAAAAATAAGCTAGTAATATCGCAATAGGGACTGTATGGCAAACTGATAACAGGTTTAGGTTCATAGTTACTAGTCTAGGTATCTTTGCCAAAAAGGACTGCAGCATCCACCAGGTTCAAGTTCATAGTTACTACTCCTTTGCCAAAAAGGACTGCAGCATCCACAGACTTTACAACACAGTACAGTATCAGCAATGCACCTATCTACTGTAGGAGTAGAACCCACAGCCTTCTGCATCAAAAGCAAGTATGCTACCTGTTGTGCTATTAATGCAAGCAGACTCAGAATAAGCAGCACTAAAGTTTTGTTCCCCTGCAGCTCTCAGCTCCTTGTAAAATCTACTCGACACGCAGTTGTATCTCTGAACTTTGCAGCACAAGAAATTTGGAAAAAGCCGAAATTTATTGGGGGGGGGGGACAAAAGCCCAAAAACCAGGGACACATTTTAAACATTGCTTGTGCAATGTTGGAAAGTTGCTAGATTAAAATGCTGTGTTACCACCATACATTTCACTGCCACATCTTTAACCCAGGAGACCCTGTGCAAAACAGTCAGAAACATACTACTATGCCAAATCCGCTGTTTTGTGAAAGAGAGGAAGGAGAACTTAAATGGCTACCATTTAGTGAATTCAGTTCTCAGCACAGCTGTCAACCTCTTGGCACAAAACACCCGAACAAAGCCAATAATGGGGGGAATACAGCCCCCAAACATATTCAGTGAATTCAGTTCTCACTATAGCTCTCAACCTCTTAGCAAAAAAACATGTGGACAAAGCCAGTAATGGGAGGGGAATACAGCCACCAAACATTCAATGAATTCAGTTCTCGCCATAGATGACTCTCAACCTTAGCACAAAATACCTGGACAAAGCCAATAATGGGGGAATACAGTCCCAAAAACAGGGACAAATTTCAAATATCCATGTTATAAACTTAGACAACTGCTAGAACAATTTTGTGTTACCATGTACTTACTGAAGAATATGAAGTCTGAAATTCAAATGCCTGTTATTTTTAAACATTTAACCAGGAAACTAGTCTGACTTGGAACAAAAGACAATTTTCAGCAGAGCAGGGAGAAATGCCAGACACATCTTTGCAAGATGGGAGAACATGCAGACACCACACAGAAGGCACCCCAACCAAGAATCAAACCAGAGAACTTGTAGCTGTTAGTCAGCAATGCTACCAGTGCACCACTGCACTACAGACTTTGCAAGGAAAAAAGTAGATACAGAAATCACAGATTTTATGAGGAACAGAACAAATATGAGGCAAAAATCTGCAATTTTTTTTTAGAAATGGTGGTGGATAGGGAATTCAGGTCCTTGCCACCTCCATCCAAGGTACAGGGTTCAACCATGAGTATCTCTACCCACCACCATTTGCTCTTTCTAGCCACCAGTATATAGTAACTGGGGCATTTTACACAGACACACACCTCTTAGTCCAGCGGTATAATTAAAGCCTTCACTTACCTGCTGTAAATACATGTCACACCCGTTCAACAGCCAGCAACCAAAACACCTACCTCCTGAAGCAGTAATCCATGAACAAAGCCAGCGACCAAAACACCTACCTCCTGAAGCAGTAATCCATGAATGAAGCCAAGCCCGCGCAATAAATGTCCCGCAAAAGCAGCTCATCTCTCAGTCCTCATTGGTTCTGCCTGCAGCCGAAGCAGTCCGGACCTCCTCTTCTGTGCAGTCGTCACCCCACTGATTCCTGGGTGCATTTGCAGCAATGATTGCTGGGTACCTTTCTGTCCCTATCCAGACTGCTGATAAAGGCAGTCTGAGGTCTTCAAATGTGTCTGCGCATGCGCAGAGGAGTCGGGACTTGTGCTTTTTTTTTTCTGTTTTTGTTTTTTAGTTTTAAAGATATTTCTTTTGTTTTTTTCTAGGTGGGAGGGCTGCAGTCCGGCAGTCCGATAGCATGAGCCACCCCTGGTAATTATGAATAATAAGTGACAGTGATTAATTTCATTAGTTGTGTTCATAGTATCAAAACTATGTTACTGGGGGTATGGTATGGTATACCATGGTGGAAGACAGAAATTTATTGTCAATATTCCTTTATATCACACTATACCAGAGATACTGCTAGTAACAACCATCAATATTTCCATATGTACATAACCCTTCAAAAACCAAGTGATTTACAAACTGTTGCTTGACATCATGTAAAAACTTTAGATGTTGTTGAATAAAATTATCTTTGATATTTGCATTACACATTGCATAGCTTTATATATTCATTATTTATATTGCTAATTACACATGTATATTTTTTCATATATCTGTTAATACCTCAATGTAAATATCTCAAACGTGTACTCAGAGGAATTTCTTGTTGTCATGTGAAAGCTTATGTTTAACAAAAATGTTCTAATAAAATATACAACCTCAAAAAATACTCCCACCCCTCACTGTCTCAATCCCTCCTTCGTCTTTACCCCCAAACCCAGCTCCAGCAATCCTAACAAGCTGCGATCCTTTCTATTTAGCCTAATCTCCATCATCCTTTGTGGTGATATGCCCCCTAAACCTGGACCCCCTACCAACCATAAAACCAACTGCCCCCCTACTCCTCTACCTTCTCCCCACAAGTTTCTCCTCCTTGCTACTATTAATGGCCAAAGCCTCGTCAATAAAATACCCAACCTCCAAGGTTGGCTCTCCCACAACCAACCTGACAGCCTATCCATTTCTGAAACCTGGCTCAAACCACACCTGAAAGACTGCGAAATCACCCCCCCCCAACTACAGAATCATTAGAAATGACAGGAGGAGGGGGGAGTAGCCCTACTCTTTTCCTCCTGTCTAACATGGATACCCTTCACCATCCCAATACCTCAGTTTTCTACAAGAGAAATAACCCTGGCCCTTCTAAAGATCAACAATCATAAAAACATAGTGATAGCTGCGCTATACATACCACCTGATAATATCCCCATTCTTGAGTATATTCTTTTTTGGTTCTCTAATATAGCTAATGAAACAATTATCCTACGAGACATTAACATCAACTAGGCTTCCATATACTCAACCATTACCTCCCATAATATAAACCTATACGGATTCTCTCCAACTCTCCCACCAGACCCACTAAAGACAACTCTTCAGACACAATCCTAGACTGGATATTAGTTTCTCACCTCAACAACATCTCCGACAGTGGCACCTTGCCCGATCCACTTAGTGATCACCTACCTGCCTTCGCACTTCAATCTCCTTCTCCCTCCTCCTAAAACACTAAAATAGACAAGAACTCCTTCTCTATAATGAGCCATAATAAGACTCGCATTGAAATAGTCCCCCATACCAAGCTTCTAGGAGTCATTATTGATGAACTAAAGTTTTACATTCACCTTCAAACTAACATTAAGAAAACTCACCTCCACAATCTTTATCCAACCTCAACAAAACTTACCCTCGCTACTACTTAGCTCCTCCCCTTTCTCATGTACAGAGCTCTCATCCTTAACCTTCAAGCCACCCTTAAATCTAAACAGTCATCCTGCTACAATAAAATCTCAAAGTTTTGTTACAAGCGCCAAATCATCCTCCCACCATTGTCACTCCTTACACACTCTAAACTGGATAGAGCTTCCCAGCCTCCTCTCTTACATTCAACTCGCCACTGTTCCTAAACTAGTAAACTTCTCAATGCCCATCTCTCTTTTCCACCCTTAGGCATGCACCTTCCTGACCAATCTCGTAGGTCTAACAATCGGAACCTACTTGAAGTGTATAAGCCATCGCGCACTGCAGGCCAATTTCTCCTATTTTTTTTCCCTTGCACAGAAATGGAATTCACTTCCTCCCCATGTTTGAACTTCTCTCTTCTAAATGGGAGTGCTCCTGTTCCCACCCCTCCTAACTCCTACACTATACTTGCATTGCCACTGCAATATCCCAATACTATAGGCTAGCTACCACACAGTAATCCTATTGCTTAGCAGACCCGAAGTCTAGAACCCTGACATGCCACAGCCCTGTTATGACATACCACACAGTCCTGTTATTTTTAAAATGTTAAAGTACTGCATAAACCTACACTCCAGTGTAGGGAAATAGAGGAAGAAAGGTACCACAGTTCACTTTAATAGGCTCAAAGGCAGTGTAAAATCAATGCAGAATCAACGGTAGTAATAAAAACTTTGTTTATTGTGAAAAATAATAAACCCTTAGTGCTTTTGTCCCAAAAATCAAGGGACTCCAGAGTAATGATTCAAAAAAGTTGCCATATTTAAATGCACAAGCCCAGGAAAACACAAAGTAACCAACTGTCAAGTCAGTTTAAAGTCCTGTTATTTTCTGACTTGTAAAACTGTGTAATAACTTCTGCTGATTGGTATTTTCATGATTACCCAGTATTAATATTGCTGTGATTCATACTATTATTTCTGCATGCATGTACATGGAGCTTTTCTCCCCAGGCCTCCATTGAAAAAGGACTCATTCTGGCCCAATGGACTTTCCCGGTTAAACTGCAAATAAATAAAATTAAATAAAATATATGAATTATGTCTAGGTTTTACATCTTCCAAGATATGAAAATTTGTTTGTAAAAGTTTGGAGGCAATAAAATACATTACTTATGGAAAGACTGATTGCACTATTACCACTGTAAAAATATACTTTACTGACAACATTGCTATTTGTGCTGTTTTAATAGCTTTTACTGTTCAAAAATATTTACATTTATCCACCTGATGTTCAAGTTTATTTTTCAGAATAGGTTAAGGAATACAAGATGCGTCTAGGCTGCAAGAGGTGCAACATTCTACACCACACAGGTGTTGAGTTAAATACTATTTTCTCTTTATCTGTTAACCAGGTAAACCTACAGGCAAGAGTGTCCCTTTTGAGCCGTTACCCAGAGGTATTGTCTGAAACTTGCTTACAGTTACAGAGTTGACAAATAGAAGTGGAAAGATTCAAGTCCTATACTTTTGACTACAGAAGTTTAACTACTGAGACTCTTGTGCCACACAACCCTAATTTACTTAAGTAAATAGAACACAGGTTGCAACACTATGCATTTTCTGAGCAATAAAACTCTGTTGACTCACATTGGTGGACTGCAATCCTCAATAATTTAACAAGCTTATAAAGGGTTTGACAGTTGATGTGGAGAAGTAAGGCTCCAAGCTCTTAATGACCTACCTTATAGAGTCAAGGGTACAGGGTTTGATATTTTCTACCCCCATTTGCCAACTACACAACTCTGAGCAAGTCACAACCAGGCAGTGCTCCTAGGTTCTTGCATCTTGCCTAGTTAACAATATAAAAAAATCTAAGCAATTTTCTAATGACTGGGATTACAGACGACTGGGATTACTGTTATTCCTAGTGACATATCAGTAACACTGGCAATGACATGTGCATGCATACACACACACACACACACACAGTATTGCAGGGCATTTTCCACTGCAATTTTGTGTTACCACAAGTAAAAAAAAAAAAAAAAAAAAAGGAAAGCATCTGTTTGAAGCATCTTTCTCTCAGGTAAAGCTTTTCTATGTCTGAAAGGACTGTGCCTGTGCCTTCTGCTCAAACTTCAAGTCAGCTGATTCTTTAAAGTAAGGGGGAAGGCTGCATTTACACTTTCCACTAAAGTGAGCTGTGTTGGAAATATGCTTGCACTCAGCTGAGTGAAAGTGGATGGGTATCCATCTTAAGAGACTTTTGTTATTTTTTACTATTTCAAGGACTGTGGCACTCATAAGCAGTGCAGTTTCATGGGAGGCACTTCCTCCTGTGTGCACTGTAGTACCACCTCTGCTCTTGCAGCTGCCAAAATGTGCCATATCTTCAGGCAACACATTCCCATGGTCTCTTACACAAATCAACTATTAAAACAGTCACTCTCATCATGTTCTCTGCCACCATAATCTCTGATCAAATAGAGTACCTGGCAAGTCTGGTAAAACAAAGCTGTGACAAACCACTAAATTTCTTTCCCCATCTGGAAGGGTAACCATCTACAAATCTCACGGAAAAGAATCTGAAAACAATTACTGAAGGGGGAAAGCTCCTACAAATGAGGAAGTGTGCCATAAGTAGAGCACAGAACCCACCACCTCAAAAAAGGAGTTTCTTTATATATAAATGTATGTATGTAGAACAAAATAAATGCATCTTAGTAAGTATCGTTTTACACATAAAATGTACATACATACATACGTGGGACTTTCTTCAGTGTCTTGAAATCAACCACTTCTCTGAGGAAATGTGTATGCTACTTCCATACCTGTGTGGATGATGTACATATTGGCTGCCTCCACACATTCAGCCCCTTCAGCTTCAGTATTAGTCATGAACACTGTGGAATTGTGGATTGAGTTATATGACAAAGGAGAAATCTACAGAACTGTGTGCTGTGGACCATGAGGTGGAAATCAGATCAGTATTACAATTCTTGGAATACTGTTCATCATGGGTCAAAATTAGTGCATCTATGGAACATCCAGATTACAGGTACACTATTATTTCTCAGGGGAGGCTTTTTAATAGAGTATATCGCAAATACACAGCATGTGAAATCCTTATTCTGTATAAAATTATGTAGGTTTGATAGAGTGGTACTCATAGCCACGAGAAGGAGGACGTCAATGGGGATGCAAGCTTGCAAGGGGAGTCAAGTAGCAGCAGAAAATAAATGAATACACAGACAAAAGGGAAAATAATCTGCTCCTTCATGAATAGCTACATCTAAGATTTATGTGCCTCTCTACTGTCATTGCTGGTAAATAACATAAAACATGTTGGTTACTCTGTCTTGGTTCACATGGATATGTCTGCATCAATTCTTCTTTAATTAGTCATCACAGCACTTAATGCGTATCCAGCCTTGTCCCCATTCAATTCTCTGCTGCTAGTCATTTACAAATGCCTGGATTTATTGATGCTACGTCTCATAACGAATTCCCATCAAAACAACATTTAATGAATCAACGCACTTATTTCACATCTATGAGTGCATCAGTTTGGTACTGTGGATCACACCATCTAGAATATTAAGTTACGCACCAAAGAATGGGTCTTGTGATATGGAAGTACAACCACCTACAGTTACCTAACATGTAATACAACAAACTACCTCGTGCACGGAGGACAATGTCTATACATGTGTATCACTAGGTCACTATAGTCATTAAACTTTCAAAATGAGCCAGTGTAAACATAAGGTTTGTGCTTTTGCATATGCTACAACATAGTCACACTGTTTCTAGAGTACACTACCAAAAAAAGTCTTCCCTGGAGAGTCAGTAAAAGGTTTTTATGGACTGAGTGTTTACCATTTTTTCTAAATGCTATGACATAAGGATAAACTGACCCTCTCAAGACTCCATATGCATCAGTGCATTTAGTAGTTTTAAATGCCATGATGCTTTTTTAACTCTGCCATTCCTGTTTTATGTAGGCTGTTTCTTTTGCAAACTTTTTATTAAGGAATACCCACATATATGGACTTTTGAAATGCACAATTGTGCTACCAGTAGTCTATGGCTGCATTCTTTTACTGGTGACGATGTGGACATAACCGAAGGATAAAGTTCACAGGTTAGTGAGCTCCGGTGACATCAGTGCAAGGGAAAGCATTTTTTTTTATATTGAAAAATACAACATTTATTAATAAAGAATATATTGAAAAATAATCAGACTGGATAAAGATGGTAACAATCAGATCAACTAATTCAACCCATCAGTTAACCGAAAAGGATAAACAAATCTGCATTTCTAATCCAGTCTTCTGAAAAGTGACACTTATTTCAGAGACATAAAATACCAAATATTAAACACTTGTTATTCCAATAAAACATACGTTAAAGGACAAAAGGAAGACAAAGTATGTAATCTGGGTCACATGATTTACCGGAAAGATTACTGCATAGAATAGAAAAATGTTTTTTTTTAAAAAAAAGACTACTTAAACTAGGTTAAGCTAAGTTAATGACAGCAGGTCAGCAGTGCACCTTATTCCAGAGCAGCCACTTCTGATACGACGGACTTCGTAGCTTCATCAGATGAGCATTTAAAGTCACATTTCTTGCAATTAACAATTGCCAGTGTTAAACATGTGTGGCTTTGACCTTCCAGGATCTGGTAATTGCTTTTCTTTGCACCTACATCATTATATACAGTAGCCCTTTATCACTCATATGCATTGTCAAGTTTGGGACATGGCCAACATGCGGACAGAGTCAGTACTACTTTGCCAGGTCAAAGTGAGTCTCCTCAAATATGCAATTTGGCTTCAAGACCATCAAATTCTTTTTAGTACCAACAAGTGTCTATCCAGTGCCCTATCTGCTGTTCTGGGCATCTCCAACAATATGAAAGAACCACAGGGTAAAGAAATGAATGCACAGGAGTAGTAAAATATTTGAAGCACTACCAGCCAAAAAAAAAAGGAAATAAAAGAATCTTGTCCCACTCAGTAGGCAAACTCTTTTTCCAGAGCTCCACTATATTCATCTGTAAAACCTTTATCATACAGGATATTATACAACACTGCAATAGCATCTTTAGCAAAGACCTTCGTAATCTAGAGGCTATCCACTACTGCATCCATCTATGCCAGTATTAAGAATGAATTGATCCTAACTTAGCCTGGTTACTTTTGCTTGTAAAATATTAAAAACACATCTCACCATATTGGGGATTATATCCAAGGGAAAACTCATTCCAAATGAGAGTACAGTCCCTTTTTATTAACTGATCCTGGTATTTGAATGTAGGCATATCAGATAAATATCCAACATTGAGGTAGTAAGATATCTGGTCAGGAGTCAAGGCAGTTAGCCAATTATTAGTCTAGGTGGTCACTGAAGACCCACTGAACAAGACTAATAAATTCAAAGTGAATCAGCTTTTTACTTTGAGTAAAGGAGCATTACATTTTAGCTGTTCATAGAACTCCACCAGCCCACCCAACTGGGATTTCAGGATCTGCATTCAAGAAAGATTCAGACAGTCAGATACCAAACATGGGAGCACATTAATCTGGGCTGCCCAAATGTAGCTCTCAAGATTAGTAGCCCACAACCCACCAAAACATAATGGCAAAGTCATGATAACTCATCCTGAGAGAAGTTTATTTTCCCAGAGAAACCTAGTAACCTGTTATTTAAAGGACGAAACAAAATAAAAGGGGATTTCCTAGGTATTATACACGATCAAGGGGTGAAAAAATACATCACCTCTACTCTTTGCAGCATATCAAAATGCAACTTTCTCCACTTGTACAGAAGACCCTTAGCTTTTGACAATAGAACCGAGTGGGAGACTTTCATTGATTGATTCACCAACACAAATGTATATCAGGGTACTTCATGCCACATCTTGTTTAGAAGCAGAGTAATTCACATCAACTAGATGAGGCTTGTCAGGATTCCTTCTGTAACCACAAGCAGAGTCAAAACTTTAGATTACGCAACACCAATGGCAAATCCCAGTCTGGTCTTGTTAGGCATACTGGCAAGTCATCTATGTATAACAAGAAATCTGCCAGCTGGCCACTCACCCCAATACCACTTGTAAGGTGCTGATCTTAGAAACTCTCCCAATAGCTCAATACAGAGAGCAAACAGCAGTGACAGAGGACAGGCCTGTCTGGATCAATGCTGCAGCTTTAACTGACCTTGACATTTAATGACCCACTAATATATGCTGGGGAATGGTTTTACAAGTTTTTCAACATACTGAAACTGTACAGAGAAACCCATGTGACCCAGTGTCACAAAGAGAAATGTCCAAGAAAATTAATGGAAAGCTTAAATAGCCATAAATAACTTATAATCATGGTTCAGGACAGATATTGGCTTACAGGAGTTTTGGAGCAAGGGGTCTTTCCCTGGTTTCAGCAATACTGATAGGACTGCTGTCTTCCATGAGTGGAGTGGTTCCTTGGAAATAACAGCTGAGCTGTTAAAAACTAGCACTAAAGCGGTTATTCTAGTGTGCACATATCTGCAGTGCTTTTAGCTTAAAAAATGCATTACATTATTTGGACACGAGCTTTTAGGATAATAACCCCTAAGCATCATCCAAACTAAGAAAAAAAAGGAAATATAAAAATTGGAGGTATTAAGCAGAGAGAAACTTAGCTGGAATCAGTTACCACCTTACCTTTTTTTTTTTTTTTTAAGGTGTACCCCCCCCTTTCCCTACCTGAAAACCACCCAGCCTTTTACGAGACTCAAACCCATCTATTACCCAGTACCTAGGATTCGCTAGTTCCATTAAGGGTGACAGCCATCTAGAAGTGCTGCCATTCAAGCAGTGACTAGGGAATCTGTCGTCCTGCCAGCATCCCAACAACAAAGGGCTTTGTGCAAGTCCCTTCTGGGCAGGTCACCTGCACTACTACAGGGACTTACAATGCCCTCCCCCTGCAACACCACACTCCCTTGCACTTGATGTTGAGGGCTGACACCAGGTTGTGCCCTGATGAGCTGTCACTCCTCCTCTGGAGTGTGGCACTGTACACCCTGCTCCTTGCCACTTCCCCAAGACAAGCACACCCATTATACCCTGCACTATCAAGCACACAAACTACTAACTGAACTCTGGTCACCTGGAACACAGTCAGGACCTTATCCCTCGAAGCCACCAATGCTCAGCAGTTACTGCCCTACTTTGCAGATAGACAGCACTTCTGGACAGATCTCAAGGGAGGATTCTACAGACTGAATATTTACAACTACTGTCTGGACTTTCAAGTGAAAAATAAATTGAAAAATCATGTATATATATATATATATATTAAGTACTGGTCTAGACAGGTCCAGATAAGCTGTTAGAGGTATGCCACCGGTTAGACAATTATTTTGTGTTTCTTTGTATAATTTTATTCCCGCTTGTATATTCTATTTTACAACATGCGCTGTTAAGTTTTATTTCAAATAAAGAGCTTCATTATTCAGTTCTAAATGCTTAAGGTTGATAGTTTTAGGGGGTACAGCTTTAGGTTAGGAATATGTGTTTGAAATGGTAACTGTTGGCTTCTGCTATTCAAAACGATACTCACAAGCGACTGTTACAACAGCAATATGTAACACCTGGCTTATTTCAAAGTTAAAAAAAGTAATCGTGTTCTTGACCTTCTAGTATATTTTAGATGGTGACAGTATCAATGTAATGGCAGAAAAAGGGGGTGTTTGTGTTGTCAAAAGCTAATTAACCCTGCCTGAATAGTACATTTGTTTTCAAAATAATCCTGGACAAGCCAATTACTTTTGTTAAGACTCCACTGGAGGGCACTGTGCTTAGTCTTACCTGATTATAACTCTGATGTGCAGCTGTACAGTGTTTTGCAGGGGTTTGCTATTACCCAATGCATAACTGCCCATTCACCACATACTCTAAAGGCCAGTTGCACAGCTCATATCTGGAGCATCAGTGCTCTGGGTGATTAGACAGCAAGCTCTGAATATAACACACTAAATTTGTATCTGAGAATGGGATTATATTCCTGTTCATCATACAAGAGTAGGTCCAAGAAGTTTCCTCACTAATCACCACCACCACACATTTAAGCACCTACAGGACTTCGCTGCCACAATCTGCTTGTCTATACCATGCTCTTCCTTGACAGTACACATGAGCACATCAAGGTATTTAATTTCCTCCACTATTGGCAACCTGAAAAATAAACCACTCTTAAATGGAAAAGTAATCTAATCTCAGATTTGGAGGCAATGATTTGCATGCAAACTACTTCACAATCAGCAGTGAATCACTACTGCATGCTTAATAAGGACAAATGGAGAACAAAAGGGTATTAACACATGCAAATAATAGGGATGCTACTTCTAGGTCCCCAGCCCAGACAGCCTCCTAAGCTTGAGTGTACCTTCACATGCTCCCCATGAAGATCACAAACAGCATTGGTGATTAAAAAAAAATATATAGTGGTTAAGGAAGACAACCATATCAAATGCATATATATGAATGCCAATAATACAACCACAGCTCTACCACAGCCATATAAGGAATAAGATAGCTTGCACATTAGTGGCTGCAGACCACAACACATCTACCAGGCTTCCTGTAGGAAATATCCAAGTACACAGGATTAACTGTAGACTAATCAGACTAGCAAACTTCGGTAATACCATACAAACTCGCACAAAACAGTCGTCCCACTGTTCCAAAATCAAACCAGTACTGAATCTTGTGAATCTTACGTTTGACCAATGGCTAGTCTCTCCTCTCCAGCACTCTAGCATTGGGTTTTCCAGGAGACTGACTGGTATGATCCCTCTATAGCTAAATACTTGTTAACCAGGTTAGTGGGCTGGTACAATGTCCCTTTCAGCCACTTCCTGAACCATGTGGCTTAGACTAACCATTATATACATATTACATGTTATATACACAATGACATACAATGTATACATTACATTTTACACAGAAGATAAATCTTTAAAACAGCCAGGGGTTAAGATAATTGCAGTAACACAAGTACAGATGACAATAAACAGTGAAATACATGGAGAGAAGTATGTATTGAAAATGCAGCAAATGTACAAAACTACAAACAAATTTGCAAAAGGAAAGTACTGAAAAAAGAAAAAAACTAGGATAAAAGTCACAGATGTACCATAGTGTAAAGATTTTTTTTTTTTTTTTTTAAACTAAAAAGTTGTCCCCATCAGTGATCCCAGTAGGAAGAGTATTCCATGCTGCAGGGGTCGCTTTGTAAAATGATCTTTCATAAACAGCAAAGGTGGGGTGTGGTCAGTGTGAGAATGTTAGCACTCCATGGGGAGCAACACGTACCATCAACTGATAGCATGTTAACTAGGAAAGGACAATAACAGTCTTAATTGTTTGAATGTTACAGTGTTAAGAGATGTTGATCTGGCTGCAGCTGGTAGCCACTTACCCTGCTGAATGGTAAAACAGAGAAGTTCAGTGGGTGTAGCAAGATTTACAAATCTCAGGATCATGTTTTCTGTAGTCTGTAGCAGATTAATACTTCGTTGGAGGAGCAATCATGTGTAAAGCATGTTTAATTCTGGGTATGAGGACATTAATAGCAATAGACTTTCTTGTTTAGGGGTTGAGCAAAATATGAGACCTTGTATGCTGCTTTTTCAGGTCTTTGCTAGTGGTGTTTTCAGTGTGACTAGAAAGACATGGATTCATCCTTTAGAACTTGAGGTATTTATGCTGCCTGCCATTAAGGGAGTACTACACTTGATGGACCCATTATGAGGCAGGAATCCCTGCAAGTCTTTGGCTGTACTAAATACAATGTTTATGTATGTGCACATTTATGATAAAATTGTTATGAGTGTATCTATTCCCAGGCTATTGTGAAACATTGCAGGGTGTTGAGTAGAGTATACATGTTGTTGTAACTACATATTACCACAACACTGCATGCATACATTATCACATTTAGATGAGAGTCCCATGGTAAGCCATATGTATAAGGAACTGTAGAGATCTTAAGACAGATCCTTGAAGGACTCCACATGTTAATGTAAATGGAACGTGGACCTTCAGCTACAAATGTTCTGTGTATAAACAGCTCAAGACCCATGTGGCTACTTCAGTAGACAAACTGTAGTCTTTCAATTTATTAACAATGTATGATCAACTGTTTCAAAAGCCCTCTTTAGATCCAGGGAAACAGCTCCTGTAAGCAAGACTTTTTCTACATTGGAGTATACAAGTGCTGTAGGCATAGTGATGACATTTAATGTGCTATGTTTGGGACAAAAAACATGCTGCCTAGCAAAAAGATGGCCATACCTTTCTATTTAATCCAGTAGCTAACTGTTGATAAGCTCTTAAAGCATTCTGATCAGTGGACATAGATTTTTAATGGGTCTGTAAATTAGCTGTGGTGGTGGGAGCTGGGACTAAAAAGAGGAGTAATTATGGGGTGTTTAAAGCTTAGGAGGCCTACCTTTGTAGTAAGGGATAGGGTACAATTTGTACTTATTTTAGAATGGTTTACCAGGGTAGGACACTGTTCAAACAGTGATGAAGTACATGCTCAGTCAAGTTTGCATCACAAGCTAACAAACAAATTATGGTATACAAAGAATGAGAGTTACATGAATAAGCAGAGCAATCTGACAAGCAATACATACATAGAAGATGTAACAAATCAAACCTGTTCAGGTAGTTAGAGAACAGGAATGGTAGAATGGAGGAAAAGTAGGAGTAGCAGTGGAGATACGGGTAGGAGCTGCTAGGTTAGAAAACGTAATGGAGTCCAGTAGGGTGAAGAGTACTAGATTATGTGCAGGGGCATTACAGCAGAAATTGTGTGGTAAGATGAGTCGCAGTTTAGGATGAATGAGGGAGTTAATCAGGTTGATTAGGTATACTAGAGGAAAAGGTACTATGCAGTTGGAGATACCAGTTTATGTGACATTCCCTTTAGATGGATAGTTGCATTCAAACCGTTTCATTAAGTATTGCTGAAATATGGCCCGACGATGGAGTACTCTGCAAGATCAGTTATATCAGGAGGAAGTCACTGCAATAGTTTTGTGGCCAGTACAGAGACGTAATGGCTAATAAAGTGCAGTCTGAGAGAAGGGGTTTCTAGGGAGGGACCAGCTCTGTATTGGCTTCTTAGGTTGTAGGTCTGAGTGGCAGTAAAATGTTTGAAAGAGATAGGGGAGGGGGTGTCAAATCTGAGTATTCTGAACAGTAAAAAAACAAAAGATTTTATCTGTTCTGTACTGGAAATCACTTAGTCTTTGAAAGAAAGAGGCAGTAGTATTCATTCTATGGTATGCTATCTACAAATCCACATTTTATTGGAGAGGGTCTGAAATTTTTGACAGAGTTTTCTACAAACAATTTAATGCTGTTCTCAAGTTGGGCAAGGAAAATGGCTTTTCCTTCGGTAGCCCTGGCTGGATGTGAGAGGAAATGAAATATTTTGATGGCCCAGAAAAGTAGACAATAGATCTTGACTCTCAACCTTTCTATATGCTCATGTGAGTTTTCCGACTAGTCTAGCCTGATCCCCAAATATCTAAAGGAAGTACCTTTTTCAACAGGATTGTTAACACAGACAAGGATATTTAATGATTCCATTGCTCATTTCTGCTATTTCTTGGTTTGTGTAGATATTTAATGATTGGGAGTATCTGGATAATCTTTTATGAGTGTCAAATATGGCCATTTTAGGCATTCAGCAGTGGTTAACTGGAGTTTCACTACTGCTGTAGCTGAAGAAGGACCTTTTGAAGTGGCATTTCAATTTTATGATGTAAGGGATTAGACCTACATATGAAGTAAATGGGGAAGGTCTAGGAGAAGTTTGTTGATGAGAGAGGATACACATTGCTCCCTAATTTTGTCATTGTTAACAATCACCCCATATTGCCAGTACAGAGGTACTGTCCACACTCTCTTTACAACACTTAAAAGATGAATTAGTCACAGTAGCAGCGCCATGTTCTGGCCCTTCAACACCTTTATCTGAATTCATCCACATAACAGTTTTACAACATCAAAGGCCTGTGACCACTGCACTGACTTCAGTTACAATGATGGAATCCAGCCTCTTGTCTCAGGCAATGCTTCCCAACAGGATGGCATATCCACTGGATAAAGAAGTTCCACTAAATGCTACCTACACAATCTCCTCTGCAGTGGTCAACACTTCATCTTTGCTTAGCACATCCTAAAGCAAGATTCTGCCCACCTTTGCTCAGCACATCCTAAAGCAAGATTCTGCCCGTATGTCACAACCTGACAGTTTGCTAGATCCTTTCCGATCCCGAAAACAATTCAATATCTCTATAAACTTCTCCCACTCCTAACATTTGCTCTAGCAATATATTTCTCTGCTTGAATTTTGAGAAATTTCCATCAGCAATGCCAAAAAAGGGCAGTTTCTTCAGCATGACACTAGGAGGTCCTAATATTAACAATGACCAACCTCTAGCCACAAATCCTTTATGTCATCTCAAAGACTGAGATCTTGAACAAGGTCATTATTTAATTTACTGTATTTAACTGTGAGATTCCAACTGGGCAAAAGAAAACTGCTCCTTTTCGGTGGAGGTATGAGGAGAAAAGCTCCAAATCATTAGAACAAATAATGAAAAGCATAATCTATAATCAATTACAACTGAAATAAGTAAATAACATACGTTTCAGTGTTTATTATACATAATTAATGCAATGAAAATAAAGCTGAAAGAAAATACATTAAGGTGACACCTCCAGGTGCTTGTGCAGTTGCATCCTACTGACACATCTAAGTCAGAAATATCTCTCGCTTATTTCCATTAATAATTCCAAAACCATGCTACAAATAAAGTATTAAAAGATTTCAACTTAACGATTATAGAATGGCAAACAACTGTATGGATATTAAACCTCAGTCAAGTGCAGATAGGGATATTAATTGTTGTATAATATTTTTGTCATAAATTTCATATTTTTTTGAATATCTCAGCAGAGTTACATAGACAAAACTGATTCACCATTATGAAAGCACTAAGCTGGATGAATACAATTCTTATGGCAGTATGTGTGTAAGTTGAGTGGTTGCTGAGATATTGTGAGCTGTTAAAACATTACAAATTTAACAACCACCATATTTACTGTGACTTATACAATCCTATTTCAGACTTACAAACTAAAGAATACTGTTACTATAAAAAGTGTGTGTGCTGAGGAGTTTGAAGTTCAAACCTTTTTAGTAACCTCTACAGTTCCAGAGACATGTACATTTGTTTGGAATAAGACAGTTTCATTCTACCAAAAATACTTGGGCTCCATCCATTGGCAGTTACAGTGCAAACTTCCACAGCTCAATTGCAAGGAATGAGTTAAGAATAATAAATGGGTTACAGAAAACTAACAGCAGCTTTTTGTGCTCATAGTATTCATTTCAATGAAGTATCACCAGGTATCCCCATCATTCCATAAGTGAATAAGTTTTCTCGCTAAGCCTATACAGTCAGTAGGTGGCACTTTCCTGAACATCTCATCTACATTCTACAAGAATGATGAATATTCTGTACAGCTATTACATAAGGATATACAAATAAAGAACAATTCTCATCTTTGTAAAATGCGCTTGTGCTAAAATAACCCTTTTATCTAATGGGGGGGGGGGCAACTAGCAATTCTAGAATCTGAAAGCCTGTAGTTGGTCAAGACAGTTTAATTTCTTCATACAAATTTTAGATAATGAACAGGACTTTTTGATTCCCACGTCAAACTGCAGTTTAATACTTACAAGGCCCTACACTCAGCAGCATATGTGAGCAGAAATGGAAAGGTGGCACTGTACTGAGTTGACTCTTGCCTTGAAATAAAATAAAAACATGCTTTCAGACATACTGTAATATTACAGCCATAAAAATGAAGGTTACAGCTCATCTAAAGTATTTCCACTAGTCTGGATGTAATGCACCTGTTATTTCAACTAACTTTGTCCTCATGCACCAAAAACAGGACCAGTTCTTGTCAGCTGTGATGCCATCAGTGTGGCTTGTTTGAGTTTTTCCTGTGCTTATTCTAGGAGAGTACTGTTGTCCCTATACAGCCATTAACATTACTGCAAATGGTTCCTGTGAACAATTCCAAACAGGCAGCAGTGTTCAGTGTTTGGACAGCTTGAAATTTTGCCATGGTGTCACTTAACAGCAAGAGATTTGCCTCATAATAGTTTCTAAATGTTCCAGGGTTAGCTTGGGTCCCGGGTTTTATTTTTATTTCAAAGGAGACAGTTTTAAGTTCCTACATGACTGGAAATGGGGGGGGGGGAGTGTGCAAAATTATGTCACGTTTGTGATGACCAGGTCAAGGATGTTAGCACCGCTAGTGGGTGTACAGACAATTGGTCAAGAGTACTTGTGCTTAGAAAGTCCAGGAATCTCTAGGCCTGCATGTATGGTGTCATATATGAATCCCAGTTAATACTGGGGTAGTTACAGTTGCTCATGAATTTGATGTTGGGTTGAAGAGTGTCCTTCAGCCTGCAATGACATAGGTGGGGACTTTGTCTATGGCAATTTGGACACAGAGAAGCTCAAGCACGTCACACTGTTTAACCAGCCTTCACGTGTAATGGTTTCAGATGCAACAATGTCTTTATGGCACTTCCATCCTCGCTAACCTCCAGAAATCACAAAAATCAAAACTTTAACAATGCTATAATAAAGTTGCAAAATTTGCAGCAAATACTCCTTTCAGAACCCACCACTGTATAGCACTATAAATCCTTAATTGGTTAGAACTACCCCATCACCTAATAAACACACAACTTCTTGCCATCTATAAAATTATCCAGCATTCTCTTACTTGTCCAGTCCTACACAACATTCTACACAATAATGTTCCCAGTCGGTCATTATGATCCAATGGACAAAAACTTACATCTGTCCACAAACCTATCAAATCTGCTGGGCAATGTCTATACTTGTACCATGTTGCTCAGGCCTGGAACCCCTTACCTTTATCCATCAGGTCAATTGCCTCACTCCCATCCTTCAAAACCATTCTGAAAGACTTGCTAGACAAAAGCTGTCTCTGTTCTTGCTCAAGACTAAGATAACCTATATCCCTAAATATGAGCAAGTACCTGTTCATACCTTACATCTCTCCTTATTCTCTCTCCCCTGGCTTTCTCTGCGTATACCAAAAGCCTGCTTTCCTCTCACTTCATATTGCAATTCCTGTTTGCATTATACTAACTTAACTTTAATTTCTCTGTAAACTGGCTAAAATGTCTCTAAATATTAAATTATTCTCATACAACTTGTTTCTATTCTTAACCAATGTTTTCACATTTATGTCTATAATTTGGTATAATTATTTAAAATGATGCAGATCTGTTTTGTATTTTTGAAGACTGTACAATTGTTTTTAAAATGTTTTATAATACTTTAGAGTTTTTTTACCCTGGGCCTCCTTTGAAAATGTGCTCTCACCTAGTCAAACGATCCTGGTATTCAAATGACAAATACATAAAACGGAGACACCATCACCATTTGTCCATCCCTTCCTGTATAACAGCTGGTCTAAATGTATGGAAGGCACTTGTAGCCCTGCACTGCTAGGGTGCAGCTTTAAACATTGTTTATCTAAAAACCAAAACATTTCCTTTATCATTAAGGTGGTGTGACCTTTGATTTAGTACATTTAGGTTCAAGGTTTTTGCAGGATGGCACAACTCCCCAGACAATTTCCTCAAGCTCATACTTTGCAGTACAGCAGGATTTGATCTGGTCTTTGTCTGCAGTACTCCCCCCTGTTTGATTAGTCTTGTATTTGATGGCTACATTCTGTAAGCTGGCAAAGAACAATACTAAGTTTAAGAATGGATGAAATTAAATATGATCTTCTGTTCACAAGTCTAAACAGGACTGAAATAACTCATTCTTAGTACAAAACATTTTAAACTTAACTATTACAATCAAAACATTTTTATTAGCATTTAAAATGAAAAACAGGTATATCTGGAACAGAATTGCAAGACCGTATGTAAGACAAGACAAGTATGCATTCTTCTAATTTACAAAGAGGTCTGAAATGTACAGATCAGCAGATGACACTTAAGCAATTTGTTACTGTATAATTCATCCTAGATTTTGCAACTCGTGAAGATCAGTTGTGCAACTAACATGTACTAGAAGTAGCACTAATTGCTAACCAGATCCCTTCTCAACAAGAACTACAGGGAGATTACTTACCTTAAACCATCTACTTATATCAAGGGAAGAGGTAAAATTAAACTTAGATAAGCAGAGTATACAAAACACAAATATGCATATACTGAATGGTTCTAATCTTCCCTGAAATATAAAATCAAACTACCTGAATGCCTACTAGCCGAAAGCACAAAAATTCAAAATGACAAAGCTAGACTACATAACTGATAAATTCTCCAAGGTTAATTCAGAGTAATCCAGCTTTCTATGGAGGAGAAACCACAGAATTATAAATGAAGTTTGGCAACAAACAAAGTTGTCCCAGGACATCTTCATGGGGGGGGGGGGGGTTAGGTTAATATTAGGGGGAGCTAAGTGGGTTGGGGAGGTGAAAGGGTTAAGTGGAGGCAGGGATGGTTGGGAGGAAATGAGATAATGATGGGGAGGGGCTTAAGAGGTTTAGTCTAGTGTAGCTGGGTTAAGCAATCACATTCTGGCGTGAACTTAGGTACTGCTGCTGTGGTCAGGTAGGCCTTGTAACAAGGAAGTGGTAGGTAATGTTAGTTAGTCAAAGTTTGGGTAGAGGAAAGCATTTGTTGTGGTTTAACACATTGTCCTGGTCTGTGGATTTAGATTGCTATGTGCTGTGGTGGTCAATTTTGAAGGATTTATGTCTAGGGACTGTGGGGGTGGCTGCTGCAGTCGTAGGGCAGTTATTCTGAAGACCCTTAAGTTAGGCTTTGGTTAGCAACATGGTTGGTTGATGGTTGTAGGCACAGGGAGGTTATTGGTAGGCTATTTTTCACTTCATCTGGCTCGGCTAGCCCCTCCCTTTAATTATTTATTTTCCCTCTTGACATTTGTGATGCTGCGTACAATGGGGTGAATTGGGTGTGTAGTTGTTCAGTTTGGAAGGATACTGGTGGCGACCAGCTGGTATCTCGTACCCTCTGATAGCTGGGTGACACTCGCGGGACTCACAGGCTACAAATTGTGGTGTTTTGCAGGCTTTCACCATCATATCGCTCACTGCACATGCATGTCACCATTGTGCCTTATTCTAGTGTAGTACCTGCTTAAGAAGTTGACATTCATTCCCTTTGAGTCAAGTTTGTGTTTTCCTTTAAGATAGTTTAGAAGACTGTTGCTAGACTACAGCTGTCAGCAGCAGAAGTGAAAAGGCTTGGTATTTGCCTTTGGAAACTCTGCAGAGGCCTGTATAAAAGCATCAGCATTAAATGTAATGATATATTAATGGTTATAGACAAGATGTCTGCAGTTCCCACATGTAGGACCAGTTAATAATTGCAACAGCAAGTTGCTTTTAGTGTGAAGAGTGTAAATTCAGAATTAAATCCACTGCCAGGGCAGGCTCTTTCAAATTAATCATAACATCAAATGGGGAATTACGGTATGCTAATGTCCAGAGGTGTAAAATGGACTGTGCCTTCAGTAAGGTCAGGTTAATACAACCTCGTTATTCACAACCAACAGCAAACCCACAAAGCAGCCGTATTAAACGTTCCACCTATTTCTAATGTTTTACCCGCTCCCACTCACATTACCGGAATGGCTGGTGTTTCTAGAACTGCTCAGCTTTTGAATAATGGTGAGTCTACATCTCTTAATTTCGCATTGAAGTTTATGGAAGATAGAAAACAGAGCCATAGTAATCCATTTGGGGGTATTGGCGAGAATTTGAATGTTTCCTTTCCACAATGGACACAGGACAATATTGACAACTTTGAAAAATGTATTTTTCGTGAAACACGCTGTCATTTCATCTCCTGGGTCTAGTAAGTTATATGGAATTGAACATCACCCCCAGAGGTCTGTGAGCTTTCAAAAGTCCAGCCACTCCATTTGATTTAGCGGATACTACCGATGTAGCATTTAAGGACCACTGGTTAGCTGCAGCACATACTTGTGCTATGGAGTGGATAAACATTTTGGTGGAAAGGGAACAGTTGCTTCATTCTAAATTAAAAAATGATTTAAATATGATGCACACACAACTGTTGAATCAATTGGGCGATTCTAAAGTGAATGATATCTTTAAGAATTTGAAAGAAAAATTAAATAAGTTTGAAAATGAGCAGGTCCACCTTAAATTACATAAGATCAAATGCGATGCAAGCGATTACGGAAATGGGTGTGCCTTCCTGTGGAGAAACAAGCAGAACATTCATTCAGGACAATATGGGAAAGCGGGTAATAAAAAAACAATTATCTGTATATTTTGCCTCCTCGGATGGGGTAAGTTATACTACAGATACAGAGGGTGATTTACGTGATTTTCCCCCACTGCCTGCAGCACAAGAACCTGAGTCCCACCAACAGAGTTTTTGCCACAATGAAGAAGGCGCCAAAAGGGGAAACAAGAAGAAAGGAATTGGTTTAAATTCTACAGCAAGAAGTGAAGGACAATTTAAACAGACTTACAAACAAGGTAGATGGAACTGATTGTCCTTCCTTGGGTTGTTCCTCTTTGAATGATAATAATGATTCTAATTTTTTAGATGTTTCAAATGTAAATTTATCTGGATGTACTTTAATGGATGAACAGGTTTCTGTTCTCCATCTTGGTTTGAAGTTTGTACCTACTGTAGCACCTAGGTTATATTTAATTAAACAGGAAGTTTTAAAATTAGTTAGGAAATTACATCTAAAATTTTATTTGATGCACAAGGGGACAAGCAGTTAAAAAATAATGATTTTGAACATAGTTTTGAAACTGATAGTGAAGGTGACAGTTTCTTTTCTTGTTTATCTGATGATTTGAGTGTTAGCACTTCTCCAAATGCCTATTCTTTATTGGATACTAGTGGCATTAATTTTCAAAGCAAATTTATACCTCCCTATGCTAACAATACTGTTATACATTTTTCAGAAATGCTTAATTTTTCTATACAGGTACTTGTTGAAGAACATAGTCATAGTTCTTGGCAATATAATAGGACTAAAATGAATGGCTTGCTCTTAATCTTGCAGAGAGAAGTGATTTAATTATTAAGCCTTCTGATAAAGGCAATAAAATAGTGGTGCTTCATTACATACACTATTACAATATGTGTATGCAACATTTAAGTGATGATTCTACTTATGAAATATGTGAAATTGCTGAATATTTGAATGCTATAAAAGATTTTTCAGCATTGATTGAAAAGGGAGTACGCTTGGGATATTTTTCCAAAAAGGATTTGGATACTAAATTTAATTTTGGTAATTGTAATTTAGCTACTTTTTATTGTCTTCCTAAGTTACACAAAGATTTTGTTAGCCCCCCTGGACACCCCATTGTTTCTGCTGTAAATTATTTTTTGCACAATATAGGAATTGAGATACATGGTTATCGGTTACCTTATGTTGAAAGAATTGATTCCTATATTAAGGACTCATTTGATTATCTATAAAATATCCAATATATTTTGGACTCCGAACATGTTTTGGATCATTATGGATGTAAGCAGTCTATATACCAATATTAGACACATTGATAGAGTTCAAGCCTTGCAGTATTGATTTAACTTATTTTTGTTTGCTTCATAATTACTTTAGTTTTGATGAAGCTATTTATCATCAGTTAAGAGGTACAGCTATGGGGGCACCATTTGCCCCCATGTATGCAAATCTCTTTATGGGTAAATTTGAGTTGGATTATATATATAGGAATGCATTTGTACAACATGTTTTATTTTATTTTAGATACAGTGAGGATTTGATTTTTCTTTGTGATGGGGGATTAAATGAGGTATCAATATTTTTTTTCAGAAATAAATGATAATGTACAGAATTATCAAATTTGATGGTTTACAATGTGGTACAGAGGTTAATTTTTTAGACATTCATCTATCTGGAATGAAGGATGGCTCCATTGCAACTACAGTCCACCGGAAGTTTGAGAATGGCAGCCAATATTTGTTTGGCACTAGTTGCCATCAGATTCATACTATACAATCCTTGCCCTATGGGGAGATGATTAGATAGTCTAGGCTTTGTAATAATAAATTGGATTTACACAAACAAATTAATCAAACATTATTTATGTTTTTACGGAGAGGATATAATGAGAATTTAATTTAGGAGTCCATTGATAAATTAATACAGTATAATTTGAATGAACATGAGATTAATAGTAGAAATAGATTTAATAGTGTTAATATTAATTCTATGGTTAAAGTTAAAAAAGATAAAATATTTTTTGTAACAACGTATAATACTCTAAGTATTAAGATTTCAGAATTAATGAAGCACTATTGGAAATGTTTACACAGAGATGAATTGCTACATAGAAATGTTTCTGATTCACTATATGTGGCTTATAAGAGAGGACAGCATTTGGGGGACAAACTTGTTAAAGCTTATTATATTGCTCCAGTAGTTAGCCCCTCTATTTCATTATTATCTTATGGCACTATACCATGTAATAATTGTAGTTTATGCTCCCTTATTAAACTAAGCTTTCCTAGGATTAATGGAAAAATGTTTAAACCACACAGTTATTTTACATGTGATACAGTGGGTGTAATTTATTGTCTCAAGTGAGCCTGCAACCTTTTTTATATTGGGGAAACTAAAAGGAAATTTAGAATTAGGTTGCAGGAACACATTACAGACATTAAGAAGGGGAGATTGGAAAGTCCTATTGCATCCCATTTTAAGGAAAAACATAATGGTGATGCTAATTTATTGCAAGCTACTATTTTGGAAGAAGTATTTATTAAGAAAGGGGATGAAAAATTAATCAAGAATGTTTTACTTTATAAGGAAACTGTATTTATATTGAAGTTTGATACACTGACACCAACAGGCTTGAACAAAGTTAATTGGAGCGGTTTGCTTTAACATTTTAAAATGTATGCTTAATTATTTAATTGATTGCTTATTTAACTTAAATGATTGTCTGATGTATAAAGAAGGGAATGTTTTTTGGTAAATTTGTACTCTTAGAAGGCTGTAATGGCCGAGGCGCTAAGACAAGACAAATAATAAATTTTATTGGGAACTGAATCCTTTGTCGTTTTTGTAATACAAACTTGTTGTCCAGTCACAATTTACATTACAAATGCAATATAGTAGAGTGCTAGTGGTCATAATGCCTGGATTGCTGGAGGTGTTTGGTGTTTTGGGTTGCTCCTCCCGAAGTTTGTGGTTACTAAGGCCAGCATATCAGTTGCAGAACTCATTTATTTTCAGCTGCATGGTTGTTCATTACACCGAGCCAGGAGTTACCATGTCTGTGTGGCAAGCATGAATTTAACTGGAGATTTGGAAGCTGCTTCATACCCTTTGGTAATGTATGAATACAGCAATCCGGTTATTTAAAAAAAAAAGAAATATCCACTTAGGTTTGGCAGCATTTAGGACCGGTTGCCATTGGAGCCACATCCCGATTTCTTGCACAAAAGGTTGAGATGTGCATTGTGGGGATGTTGCAGCGTGGGACGTAATGGTTTGGGGCTATGCATGCTCACCCGCAACTGGAGCCATTTAGCTGATGAATCGGGGGTCCTGCCAGAGTCCGTCCTCTTCTTTTGTTTTGCCTAGTACGGACTCTCAGAAGGTTGTTTATGGGTTGTTTTAATTAGTGGTAGCTGCAGCTGTTTATATCTATGGGTATATGTAGACAATAATAAAGCCAAGGATGAATAGCATGCATGGGCAATTTTTTTTCCTCTCTCTACAAGTACATGCATGCACAGTAACAGCACAAGTTCACATAGGGTCGGGGAATCAAGGCTTTCAACAGGTACGGATCTCTGTGGGGGGTGGTAATTTGGTAAACCACAAAAGATATTGGTAGGGTTAAGGTCCCCATGTTTGTTTTGGCTTTTCTTTCATATCTCTCAACGATACAGTTTTCACAGAATGTTGCTGGTGGAAGGTTAAGGATTAAAATCAACAAATAATGACATACATCGAATTCAGGTTTTCAAAGGTATGTCAATGTAAACCTGGTTGCACCATTAGCTTTCCAAGTAGGTAGCGCACATTTAAAGATTGGGTCTATTTGGAGCTTTGGACTTCATGTTGATGTTGTCAGATTTCTTGTTCTGAGGTTGAGAGGTATTGTAGGCACATAGTGCCTATTTGCAATAGTCCTCAGCTTAATAAGTGTTAGGGTAGGCTTTTGGAGTCCAACTTCAGTCCATAATGTTGACACAAGATTTTAAACATGACTGCTGGCTACAGACGGCCTTGATGCACATGGAGATATCTGGCTTTTGTACCTCACATAGGGGAGGAGGATTGGCGCTACGCTCCTAGTTATGAATAGAAGCATGGCTACTCATTTAAAGTGGTAAGTTCAGCTTTAAGGTGGCACGCTATGTAAAGTTGGTCACTTGGTACCTTGTAAGCAAAGTATTGGACTATATTTTGCAGCTGGGAAAGTTGGATTTAGGATACAACACTGATTTTACCATTTGAATCTGTTTAGATGCTCTCTGTTATATTCCTTCATTATCTGAGGATGGGGTTATTAATGAAAGAAATGTGTATAGCTGCAGTGACCCATTCTCATGGAATTGTGGTTTCTGGCAAGTTAGTGGCAAATCATGAGGGATGGAAGTGGGGAGATGATAGACATGTGAATTTCAGACTTGTCCTTCAGAGATTCATGCTGATCCAGAACCAACTGTTCTAGCAGTTTTCTAGGTTTGTGAAAGTGATATTTGAAAGGTTGTCCCTATGTTGGGGTTTGTTGCTTTATTATTATTTCTGTTAAGGCAAGGTGATTAATCTGTGTTTTCCTTTTACAGATACTAGGAGATCCGAGGAATTCAGATGCAGTCTTGGAATGCTGCTGCTGTAATTCTGAATAGGTGGTGGTGTGCCGAGTAACAGGGGTGGCGATACACAGTGAATTTGAAGATGATGAAAGTAGTGGCGAGCAAAGATGATACACATGGGGAGCTCAAGATGTCAACAGTTATTGACTGAAATTGCTGAAGGGCAGAAGGCATCATGCGGTGGCTTTAAAGGGGATATGAAAGGTAACGTTTTTGATAGGTCGGATGTTTTTCCACGTGAATGGGGCTCAAAGTGCGTCTGAGTAATCATCTTATTAAGACATATTAGAGCTCTGTGTTTAATTAGTGGGAGCTGATTACTGCAGTGGTATAGGGGGCAAGTAAGGAAGAGGTAGGTAGGAGGGCCAAGGGGGTAATGGGTGGGGACGGTTATGGGGAGTGTGGGTATCCCATGGGATGAGTAGTCACGACATTCATAGGAGCCCAGAGCTTATTAGGCTAAACTCCTATGGCTCTTGCAAGCCAGTGAAGTTCAGCCCTTGCTTTCTTAAGAACCTTGAGGTGGTTGTATTTACTCATTCAGTGGTTGAACCGTATTTAAGGGAGGACCAATGAGGTGTTTGATAGGATACTGGAGTTTGTTCCTAACTGGTGATGTCTTTGGGGCGACAAATTTGTCCCTTGAGTAGGTAGTGTTAATGTTACTTAACAGGTTAAGGTTTTGCAGAATACCACAAGGATAATTTTTCTTGGTGTTGGATCAATTTTGAGAGTAGAGTTTTAAGAAGCTTGGTATGTAGGCAGTTGGTGGGGTAGCGTTGTTACAAGGGAGTTAGAAGGTTTAAAGGAAGCTTGGTTGCAGGATAAGGCTGCGGTAGGACAGGTCTTAACTGCCTACTAGTGGTATAGGTAATATAAGGAAAGAGCTCTCCAGGGGAAAGGTCAGGGCCAAACAGGGATTAAGAATGGTTTGATAATGAGTGAATTGGGGTAGTTTATGTCTCATTATGTAGAGTATTTCATTGCTGAACATAGGTGGGTTTTCGGGAACTAGGTCAAGGGGTGCTGGTTTTCTGTCAGCTAAGGTAGGACATTAAAGTTGGAGTTAAACTGTTCCCTATGGTAATGGAGTTGTTGCACATATAGAACTGGGTTGTGGGTGGGCTAATGTGATATGCTACGGTTAACAGGGTCTTGGGTGTGAGACTTGCTACTAGTCTGACTGGGTGCAGTCTTGAGTTCAAGGGGTTATAGTCTGTGGTTTTGTTGTGGTCATAGGCTATCAATACATTCAGGTTGAGCCATGATTTCAGCTTTGAGGGCAGCGGGCTAAAAGGATAGGTGTTCTCTTGGTGTGGATGTTTCGGTGTTACATCGGGGTCACGGTAATTCTACTTTATTTAGTTTCATTAGGGCGTGTTTCAGTAATGGCATGGCAAAGGGGCTTATGACGGGATTCTAAAGTGCTTTACAGATGATGGGTACACCAAATGATGTTTGGCTTGATCCTTCCCTTTATGGGAAGTGGAATGAACAATTTTGGGTAGAAGGGAGGGGAACAGCCTGGTCAGGCTGGTTGGCGGAGAATAGGGATAGGCTTGCCCTCTTCTGTTCCCCCTCTGATGTCTGGATGTTCAATTTCAAGGATCTGGGGAAAGGAAATGAGTAGTTGGAGGAAGCTTGCTGAATAGATAAGCAAGTTGAGGTAAGGATGGTGCTTATTTGGTGGACGGTAATTCAATGGATGGTGTATGAAGTGAGTTGGGACGCTGCTTCATAAGTAAAGTAAGCAAGCAGAGGTATGGACCCTGCTTGTTGGGCAGGGTGAGTAGGTATGCTGCCCTGATTAACATTACAATGAATGGTGTATGAAGTGAGATGGGACGCTGCTTCATAAGTAAAGAGAGTGAGTAGAGGTATGGACGCTGCTTACTAGGGCAGGATGAGTAAGTACACTGCAAAGAAAATAACACCAGCTACCTGATAAAGAACTGGCTCACACAAAACAATCAGATATAAGGAAAAACAGGCTGAGCTAGTCACTATGGCTGATATAAATCCACTTTAATTGTAGAGACAAAACATAAGAGCTTTCACGATCCTCTTGACCGCTTCATCAGACTCAAATAAAACCCTTTCATACACCTACTTTTATACACTCAATCAATTAAAACATTAATTAAGAACAATTATTCAATCATGCATGCTAAAACTTCATATAAGGGCTTCATTTAAAAGATAGTAAAAAGTATAGCAAAAAATACATTTGTCTAATACCCCATTAATGCTTAAGTGTCCTAGCTTTTAAAAAGGGTTTCAGGGACACTGCCTCATTAATCCCTGGAGAGGTATGTACATTCATTCTGAGTATCCATCTTTGCTCTGCAAGCTCACTCCTGTTTTTTTATGTCCCCACCCCTCATTCCTTCCTGCAGAAACTCTAAAACAATAAATTTAAAGGAATACTGTCTGCCCTTAGTTTCTACATGCTTAAAAAGAGCATTTGTTTCCTTTTTATTGGAAATCTCTGTAGTGCTCCTGTATGCGTTCCTTTAGCATACGATTAGTCTTTCCTACATAGTAAGCATTGCATATTATGCAGAAAGCAAAATACACTTTTTTGTTCTGCAGTCAGCATACTGCCTAGCTTGTAATTCAAAGTGCAGATCTGGGTGGATATATGCGGTACATGAATGAATATACCTGCATGCTGAACAGTTCCTGCACATTTAGCCTATTCTTTCAGATAAATTGTTCAGTCCATTACTCTTGTTGCCATAGCACAGTTGACATTTAAGGGACCTCTTATTTTTAAAAGCAAAACTAGGTGCATCTTCTATAAAACCATCCAGGTCTCTAATAGTTTTCAAGATGTTCCAATTTCTTTTAAATACTTCACAAAAAATACTAATGTCACTGCTAAAAGTAAGGGGGAATCTAAGTCAGCCTGTTTATCCTTATATCTGAGTAAGTACGCTGCCCTGATTAACGTTACATGGATTTTATGCTGTATATAGAATCAATTATATCATGAATAGTTGTAATTAATAAAGTTGGTGATAAAAGCTATGTTATGGAAATTTAATAAAGGTCGTCAAATGTCATTTGGTGTGATGTGTGTTATTGAAGGGGACTGGGACAATATACCTAAGTGTGCTGAGGAACAAACCCACCAATGAAAGATGCCAGGGAACTTGTTCCTCTGAAAAAACATATGCAAGTCTGTTTTACTACAATACGTGATCTGAATGTACTTCAAGGTGCTAGGAATATGGCCAGTTTATTTATTTTTTTGTCATTTCTGTTCAGCATGACATGATTCATTATTTGAATAAAAGCAGATGCATGCTACACACTCCATGCACTTGTCTAATGTGCTACACATAGGGCACACTTCAAGTCGGCTGATAACTGCAAGGACAACTTCAGCCTCAGAGGGGTTAAATTTCAAGTTTATTATAGTGTTTATTTCCAAAGTATTTTACATCTAACAATCACCCAAACAAAGCTAAATAAAAACAGTTCTAAATAAAGATGCAGTGATTTGTTAAGAAAATTGTTTACAAAACCAATAAATATTGTACAAACATTTAAAGATTGTGAACAGCAATAAAATAACAGCATTAAAATTATGTCCATAAGATGTCCCAAGCTATGTAATGAAATCCCAACATTTTTTTAATTTAAATTTGTCAAAAAGTGCAAAGAATAATTCTGCAAACTGCAGCCAGTGGACCTCAGTTCACAGATTACAGCTAATCATACCAGAATGGTACAATAAAGCCTGACTGCCATAAAAAAGTCACCAAGTTAAATATTGGACAACTGCAGCTTACAGCAAAGTCACTTACAAAATAAATTTTGCATTCTTCAACAGCAAATCCCTGGAATTCCTACCTGCATATACTTCAGAGCACTTTTACTAGAGCACATCTACAACTTAAACTACAGGTTGTGAACACCAAGGTCTGCAGTCATCCATCCTGCCTTCCTTTTAATTTTTCTTTTAGCTGCTCGAATCAAACGTCAAATATCACTAGCCAGCCACAATTACTGCAACAATAGCCCACCATCTGACCCAAGTGAAGAAAGATAAAATACATCTGCAACTAAAACCAAGAGAAGTGTAGCAGGCCAGCTCCTGCTGCAAATAAGAGTTGTATCAAAGTGAATGGTGAGAAGTAAACTGAAGAGAAGTAACACTTAAGCAATCAATGCCAGTAGTACATACGTGCATACTGCAAAATCATTGCGAACATTCATTCTTCAGAATATTTTTTATTCTGCCAAATGCACTTTACAACTAAAATAGTGTTACTTTACCAAAATATGCCCGCAACTTTATAAACATTCCCAAGCTGTCTGCATTTAAATGTGGCTTGTAGAATGGTTTACTGAAGGATTATATTTCAAAACCCTTTGTCAACTTCATACAATAATTTAATCCAATTACCTTATTCAGTATTTCATTACACTCACTGTGAAAAATGGCAGCTTAAGTAACCAGCTAACCAGTATAACATAAAACAGGTAAGAAACTTCTGCTTGCTACACTATGCATGAACATGTAAAAGAACAATTTTTTTTCTCAGTATCTGCAATCACTCGTATTCAACTTGGAATCATCTTATCCTCTCCAGCTTGCTCTGGGAATTGCTGAAAGACCCCCACCAGTGAGAATGTGAGTAATATGACTCCACAAAAGCCAGAGTGTTGATTTTACACAGATTGGGAAGGTGGGCTATTCTGAAAACTATAGTATTTAAACAAAAAAATGAGTACTTAATTACAAACTTATAAATAAAATAGCAAACATTCTGTGCCCTAAAAGTCTTGATTAAAATAACTTTCGCAACTTACTTTAACAAGACTTTAAAAATTTGATGATGTGTCTTGATTATGTCTTTGAAAAACAAGTCCCCAGCTTCCAATAGTTCCTTGGATGAATTGGTACAATCTTTTGTCAATGAACTGAACATTTACATTTCGTTAGTGTGACAATTTTTACCTAAACCTTGTTGGAAGTTGCCACAATCAGGAAAAACACTACATTAATCAAAATAGGAGGCAAACGTGGACTGAACCCAAACATTTTCATCCAACTTAAATATTAAATACTAGTTATAATCTATTATTAGGAGACTGATCGCTGCCTTATATCAATGTTTACATGATGGTTAGTAAGGCTTTTCCCTCGCATGGAAAACTGGCAGAAGCTAGTCAGCCACTTCATGTAGTTATACAAACGTTTTAGGGAATACAGCTCAGAACTCAGATTCACCAACTATACTGACATGTGACAGCATTAAAGCTTTTCACTTTATTAATACAGACTGCATTTATCAAGTACTTTATATTATAGTGTTCATTCACAGTATACAATAAATTATTCAAATTTTATATCACAAAACCTATGTACAAAAAAAAAAAAGTAAAATGTATTGTGCAGTTACTACAAAAAGGCAAACATACCTTCTTCCAATTTCTGTTTGCTCCACCTATAATTACTTGTTATGGCTGTTAAAGAATTTTAAAGGATTCATCTAGATGGTCAAAAATCTCAAACACTGGTGTGTGTGTGTGTGTACACTGTTATAAAAGAAGCCTGTAACCACAAAAGGTTGAAATGGTCCCTGGCAAAACCAGATGGAAAAACAATTTCAGTACTGATAGTAAACCAACAGTTTAAATTAGGCCAAATGAATATACAAAAAATTGTTTATTAAAACAATGTTAAGCACTTTCATCCCCTCTACTCAGACTTCCTCAGAACAGTTGTAGACTCAACAACCCATAGTTTAAATACACATCAACCCTAAATCAAACAATTAGTTAAAAACACAGAATAAAAATCCATACAATATCATTTTGTTCATAGCTACTGAAATGTTATCCAAATTATACAAGCAAAGAATGCAAAACATCAATAAAAATGGATTAAAAATCAATACAAAATGAATACCTGTAATTGTAAACAAGGGAATTAGAATATTATAATTTGGCAGCCCTCATTTTAAGGACAGGGTGAATAAATATACATTAATTCAAGTCAGGTAATGTAGAAGCATCAAGCTGAATCTTGCACATTAATTCTTGGTGTTCTATTCTCCCACTGCCCTCCTCTAATATTAGGACACTTTTTCAAGGATGCCAAATTCAAATTTAGTAAAACCTTCACAAACCAAGGAATGTTTATACAATGCATTATTTATACTCCCTTTTTTAATATCATAAAAAACTGAAGTTCCCTAGTTTGTTTACAAGGTAGATAATATTAGGAGAATTTCAGGAAGGGAAATTTTTAGACAACTATGGTACAAAGGTTATATTTCAGAGAGGCAACTGTGAAAGCAAAGGGCTGCGTATACAGCAATTTGTAAGCAATGCCAGTTGTTTTATGTGGGTAAAACTGAAAGCAAATTGGAGAAAAGGATGAACATATACACAATAAGATTCAGCAGAGTAATCCACTATAATCCTGGCCATAAACAAAGAACCTTGCAACATCTGAATGTTTGAATTGTATGTTGTCAAATAGGATTCCATCGGAGAATTAATTGCAGTGGTACACGGCTTAGTTTTCTAGGCATACAGGTTCCCAAAAAACTTTAAACTATGGTTGATAGTACACAAAATATAGTTACCTCAAACTGGAATTAAGAAAGAGTATTTACTCCAAACAGGTTCCATTAAATATTAAAAATGTTTTGCTACCTTTCCTTATTTTTTCTATTCAAAGGCTGTTGCCTCCCCAACCCCACTATTGGGTAAATTATGTCAGAGCATTTATTTATTAATTTTTGCCTTTAAACTGTGTTGTCTTGTTCTCAAACACGGTTTTGAATTTTACTCAGCTGGAATTCTTTAGATGCCACAAAAGTCCTTTGCAGCTCTCCCCTCCTCAAGGGGACCGTCTAGACTAAAGCGCACACAAGTGCTTCCAGTCTTCCTTTACAGGGCTTCTGGTGAAAACTACCTGGTTCTGTTATTCTTTTCCATCATCTCAACTCTCTGCCCATAACTGGAGACACATTCAACAATGTACTGTGATAGCTGTCTACAAGACAACAAACAGGGACAGCAGCTCTCTTCTACTCTAGTAGCGATGGCCTCTTCACATGCATCCAGTCACTCCAACAGTTAGTCTTGCTGCCTTGTAAGATTGCTGGCTTACAGCTAGGTATTTCACAAACTGGGAAAACCAGGACCTACCAGTCTAACCGTTGTCTATTTTAACTTTTTGTTACCTTTCAAGATGTATTTATATTTTGTTAGCAATAAAATCAAGAGACTATTTAGATGATTCTTTCAGCATTCTCAAGTCACTTTTCATCCTTTCTGCACAGTTCTGGGTATCAGCACTGCTGCATGCTTTTGAAATTGGCATAAAAATAATTTTCATTCCAAACCTCCTGAAATGTCATTTGTACAAAAACATGCTTACAATAAACTATCAAATAATCTACAACTGATCTGTAAATAGGTGGCAAAATGTCAGCAACCAATAAAGTCATCAGTCATACATAAAACACTTCTGCAACACACTGTAACCTCTAGCAACCACATGACTAACTATACTAACATCAAGCTCTCATAACTTTGACATATGGGAAATGGAAAAACATAATGAGAACTACCACTCAGCCATCGTTTGATCTTGTTAAAAAAAACAAACTATAAATTATTTGAAGTAATCATGATTTGATTAAATATTTGCCACATCCCACTTTGATGAATTACATATTCAGAAAGGAATGCCCCCTGCTGTGCAACGGTAAGCATACAGTCAAATGAGCTTTACTCAACATGATTCGCATATGCTGCCATCTTAAAACTCAGCTGAAGTATACCAGACATTTTCTAAACCTTTGAGTGGTACAAAGTCAAATGCCTTACTAATATCAAACAATAGTTCCCAACTGGATGGCATTATATCACCTATATTCCCCATCTTGACGGGCATTATGAGCTTAGAAATGGGCTTTTAAAATGCTATTTAGTTTTATATATATATGTGTGTGTGTGTGTGTGTGTGTGTGTGTGTGTGTGTGTGTGTGTGTGTGTGTGTGTGTGTGTATATCTATATAAAAACATACATGGGTCCCCTCTAGTCAATTGAACTTTTACAAGTTCGAACCACATATGGCAGAGACCTTATGTTCAAACTTTTAAAAGTTTGATCGGACTGAATGGAGATCTCTGTACAAAGCGGAAAGGGAAGAGTTCCCATTTCTGCAAAGTAGTGTGATCTCGGAGTTGGTATATTTAAGTAAGGGGGTGTGGGGGGTGCAGGGGAGCCTGCTATAGATGTTTAGTTTTGTTTTTTTTTTTGTTTGTTTTGTGTGTTTTTTATTTCAGTGTTCAAACTTTTACGAGTTCGAACACATGGTCTCGGCCATATGCGGTTTGAACCTGTAAAAGTTTGATCTAATGAAGTAGATCCATATATATATATATATATATATATATATACATATATACATATATATATATATATTACACAACTTAAATAATCCCAGCAGCAAGAGGCAGCAGTCCAAGTAAAAAATTAGTAGTCAAAGTTAAATTAAAACTGATGCTTTAATAAAAACAAGAAAGACGTTAGCGCTTTCACGGAAACTCAACTGCTTCTTCAGACGTAACTCTCTAAAATGTCCACCATCTTTTATACATGATAATTAATCAGATAATTACAATCTCAACTACAACAAATTAATTAAAAAGAAAACACCAAGATAATTTACATGCACCATCAATTGTCTCACTAAAATGCACTTACAACTACTTGGTACAATAGTACTATGAATAATAAAAAAAATGCTAGGGCTTTGAGATAATGGATTAAATTTTTATTATTTTTATTATTCATAGTACTATTGTACCAAGTAGTTTTAAGTGCATTTTAGTGAGACAATTGATGGTGCATGCAAATTACCATGGTGTTTTCTTTTTAATTAATTTGTTGTAGTTGAGATTGTAATTATCTGATTAATTATCATGTATAAAAGATGGTGGACATTTTAGAGAGTTACGTCTGAAGAAGAGGTTGAGTTTCCGTGAAAGCGCCAACGTCTTTCTTGTTTTTATTAAAGCATCAGTTTTAATTTAACTGACTACAATTTTTTTACTTGGACTGCTGCCTCTTGCTGTTGGGATTATTTAAGCTATGTATTCACACACACACACACACACACATATGTGTGTGTGTGTGTGTGTGTGTGTGTGTGTGTGTGTGTGTGTATATATATATATATATATATATATATATATATATATATATATATATATATATATATATACATACACACACACACACACATGCATGTGTGTATATATATATATATATATATATATATATATATATATATACGCATACACACAAATGTACACATGCGCACTCATTTTTTTTATGTAAAATAGCTTATAATGTTTTCTAGTTTATGTAGCATATGTAATTGTTGGATGTGCCTCATTTTTCTTCCATATCTGCATGCCTTTCTGTTAGAACCCTCCGGAAGATGCTTGTAGCTCTGCTTCAGTACACCAAATGTTTACAGAATGATTTGACCACTTCCTTCTTCCAAAAATAACTGCCTTCTAGGTGAAGTAATGTTCTATCAGACCTATCCAAAGCTTTAACAAACTGGTCACTTTCAAGTTATGGCATGACTCGCAG
The DNA here is from genome assembly GCF_019279795.1 of Protopterus annectens. Taxonomy (NCBI): domain Eukaryota; kingdom Metazoa; phylum Chordata; order Ceratodontiformes; family Protopteridae; genus Protopterus; species Protopterus annectens. Next base: position 539,157,179 of record NC_056726.1, read on the forward strand.
ATCCCTTTGAATCATGATCATTAGCATCTTCTCTGTGTGCATCTGGAGTGGGTGGAAGTTCACAATTTTGTGCTGTTTATTTAACCTGGGGTACTCCATACATGTTATCTCCTGTTCAAAACTGGTGCCAGAAGAGATTTAGACTCAACATTCACGAATGCCTGCACAAATACTAGCAACACAAAACCAGTTTGTTATTTAGCTACAAGAGGCACAAGCAGAAATAATGGCATTTCAAGAAATTTCACACTTTTCTGTATGCAAGTTCACTTTATTCAGGAAAAAAACTATTTGCATGAAACAAAGATTTGTGTTCAAATGTTAGGTACAACTAATTTACAAACATGACTATTTAAAAGAACATACTCTGATACTTTATAAAACCATGGTTCATTACACAAAGTCTCCTTCATATCACACAACTGAACAGGCAAAAACTACAGAGGCACACAGCATGCAGTCTGACTAAAATCAAACACTCTAAATGCTAAAATAAGTTATTTTTTTTTTCAACTAAACTCTTCTGGCAGGAAATTCACATTGGACAGTACAGAAAAGGTAAAAGTTCCAAGACACAAAAACAAGAAACAATCTAAATGTATTGACTATTAAACATGCTAAATTTATCCAACGCCCCTCTTGCACATTAACTGTTCCTGGGCACGTTACACAAGTGTGTAAGCAAATTAAATCTGAAGGATATGTCAGACAATATTATCAGGGGTTATATGTTTGTGAAATCTATTAACTTTTGGCCATAATAAACTGCATGCAATAATGTCAGAACATAAAATGATGCAAGAGATAGAAGAAAACAGATTACGTAATATGTACAATTGTAATTTGAGAAACCAACAAGCACAGACACTGCATAAAGTCAGTAATGACAAAAGTAATGGGATAAGATCTGTAGAAAAGGGCAAATGTTACTAGTACGCAATGTTCAGGATTACACAAACATGTTTCAATCGTTTCTACAATCCTGATTATTATGCATCCTTAAGATAGCATTAAGCATCTTAAAATGACAACTACTTTGGAAAATGCACACAGAAAAGGTTATATAAGTAACTTGAAAGTGTCACATCAGTCATCAGGTCAAACTATTTTTTTGACTGTGTGTTGCAATAAAAACCCAGATCTTTACCATCAAGGTGACTAAATGCATTAGGTACTGGTTGTCTAACTGAATGCATTTCATAACATCTGGCTTGAAAACCTGAGAGATGTGCTGCTTCACAATACAGATAACCTGTAAAACACAAGGAAAATTTAACATATTGTATCCTTACATAATGTACAGTAAGGGATTGGAGGACCTAGAATACTGATTAACTACAAAAAAAAAAAAACACTCTGCTGCCAACAACAGATTCACATTGAAGCTGAGTGAGATGCAACCTCAGGAAGAGGTTTACCTTAATTCCGGACATTGCAGGCAGAATTGTGGCTCCTCCTAACATATCCACATATCTGTAAAGTTTTTTTTTTTTGGTACAGGACAATTCAGAGTGCACAAACCTACCTTTGTCATGCATACATCTATTGTACAGTAAACAAAGATATATGGGGTGAAGATACAGTTAACCTGCATGAGCATGAAACTTTTTCATAAGTCACTAAATTAGATATAGACTTACCCACTCAAGCATCCCTGCCTTTCATAGACATCCCTGATTTTGCAGTTAATTTTGTCCTGTACTTCATAAGAGCTCTGACTTTGTGAGAAAGCTGGTGAGTGTGTGTGAGGGGCATGGCCAAGATGTCTATTTGACAGCAGCAACTGGTGAAAGCTCTGTGACTGAAAATTTTTCTCGGACAGAAAATACAAATAAAAAACTAAAATTTGTAGATACTTGTTAGCTAATGTTATTCACTGATAGAGAAAAGATTTATAGCTTCAAGTTCTTCAAAAGTTGCAATTTTCCAGTCATAAGTTCACCTGTTTTGTTAATAAAAAGATTTCAACATGAGACACTCAAGAAATGGTACTTAGGATTTCTGTGTTAAAAAAATCCAGTTACAGATATCTAGTATGCAGGATGTTTTACTTAAAATGGGCAAACTGGAAATCAAACTAGAAAGCTTCAAACCATCTAGAAAGACTGAAATTAAGTGCAGAAATCAGCAATATGCAAGAAGCTTAAAATGATCATACAGCTAGAATAACTGAAGGTGTCCTAAACATAATTTCTTTTAAAACAAGACTGACAAGAAATAACATTAGAATGTATGGTATATATCTGAAATGTATGAGGAAGACAAAATAATAAACTTAACAACCTGGCTACATCAAACATTAAATCTACTTGAAACCTTATATTTTGGAATTGGAAGGGCACACAGATCCTTGAGAACACCTTCAAAGAAGGAAAACTCACCACCACTGAAATATATTTAAGATTATGTCCAGCTTAGAAAAAGATCAAACATTAAAAACAGCATGGTCCAGCCCACTTATTAAAACAAGTGAACATGTGGTCAGATTTAACAATGATTACTCCAGTAAAGTAATGAGTAAAAGACAATCCTGCATACTACTGATTAAAAAGAATATTAAATCAATTTGGTGTTCCAGCAAACATCAAAATTCTTTATGAAGGAACTAAAATATTTCACACAATGGAGGATGCATCCACTTTTGTCAACAAAAATAAAATCCACAAAACTGAAGAAATGGATTGGAACAGTGCATCCCTCAAGAAGCAGCTCAAGAAGCAGAGTGAGCTGAATTCCTGGAAACTGCCTCCAAAATTAAAACGCTTAAAAACAAGTGACGTTTATTCTCTGATTGCAAGACTTCTATTTTCTAAAACAATAGATTTATATTTTAAGTAAAACACCATTTATGAGCAATTAACACTTGGCTAGAGAAAAAAATTGTGTTCCAGTTGGCTGAAAATGCTTAATTTATGCTTGCATTGGATTCTGCTTGCTCCTTGAGTAGTTTTGAAGAAAATCTAGGCCAAAGTTCACCACTGATGTCTTTGAACACAGGAACTTTTTCTTTTTCACACACACACACACATACACATTATATACATTTATATATATATATATATATATATATATATATATATATATATATATAAAAGAAAACATCTACTCAAAATAACTTTTTCAAAAGTGAAGAACTGGTAAAACAAAAGCTATAGTAATGTTTTGTATTGAGCTGCTGATGACAATTTGCTTACATTTTGATTAATATTTATAGTTTATGCTGTAGTGTTATTAACCCCAACTGTACACATTAAGGGAAAGTAAAGTAAGATGTTTGTTACTGATTAGAACAGTTTCAAAGAATTAAGAAGAATGAGAAATGTACATATGAAATTAGCAGCTGATATGTGCTGTGAGTTGTCATTTTCACATGCTATAATCAAATTCTTATGTGAGGATGTGAAGACTGGATCAGAACAGCAGTTCACAATGGCTAAAAACACACATTTCAGATTAAACTTTTATATACAGTCAAGACTGCTATTAACAGTAGAAGAGTAAACATTTTATACATACTATCCAAATGCACAAGGAATGAAATATCTACTATGTAAGATTAAAAGAGCAGTATCAGTAGGAAATATATACACATGCTGTAATCTCTAATAAAACTGATTATTAAATAGCTCTTTGATGGGAGATTTTAGAAATCTAAGTTATATAGAATAAGGTAGACTATTAGTGGGCAAATAAGACAAAAATATATTTTAACAATCTGCTTATAAGAAAAAATATGTATTGCATGTGGGTCTACTTTGCTCGATTGAAGTTTCAAAACTTTGAAACCCATATGGCCGATAACATATGATCGAAGTTTTAAAAATTCGAAAAGACAGAAAGACAAAAACACTCAAAATAAAATTAAAAAAAAAATAAGAAACATTACCTTAGCATTTTTGCAGGGGGGCAAGCCCCCCTACACCCTCCACACCCCTTGCTACTTAAATATACCAACTATGAGATCATACTACAGCGAGGAGAATGGTAAATCTCCCATTCTGTACAGTGATCTCAATTTAAAAGTACTCAAAGTTTTAAAACTTTGGTTATACGGTCTCGGCTATATGGGTTTCAAAGTTCTGAAACTTCGATCAAAGCTTATATACGGATAAATTAATACGGTGGATAAACATGTCCTATGACTTTTAAAACTATCCAAACTGTGTATTTAAAAAGATTTCTTTTAAATCTATTAAAGTAAATAGATTAAATAATGGCAACAAAAGGAAATTATTAATGAGATACCCAAAATTAAATAGAAGAGACATTACACTTTTGTAATAGAGTCATTTCATAGGATCAAAGGAGGTTAATAGGCTATTGGCCCTGAGGCCCTTGTAAGGCTAGCCAAGAGTTTATAGGTTCATAGGTTCATACTAGGCTATCTGCCCTAGGGCATTTATAAGCCTAGCCAGAGTGTGTTTGGCTTTCGCCACCCATTTTAAATTAATTTTGCTATGCCTTTTTTGAGGTTAGTATACTGTGCCTCTGTCCAACAGTGACACAGAAGTGATAGCCGGGGTAAACCTACGATCTCCCATCCACTCATCAAGATTCCTCTTGAAGAGAGTCAATGTGGGACTCTGCCTAACCTGGACTGGGATTTTATTCCAGAGTGAAGGGAGCCTCTGGGTTATGAATCTGTCCCTCCAGCATGTCCTATTTATTTCAGTGCTGAGGTTCAAGTCTCTCGAGCACGTAGCTCGATGGGATTTGGATTTTCTGAGGTGCAGCATGTCCATTAATTCCGGGTTGGACATGGCTTTATACGTCAGGCACAGATCGCCTCTGAGCAGGCGGTATGCCACTGAGTAGAGCTGGAGTTTCTTTAACCGGGCAGCATATGGCATCTGTTTGGGCCCTTTGATCCTCTTGGTGAGGTACTTTGGGGTCTTTACAGTTGCTAAAGGTGTCTGGTAAGGTACATCCCAAAAGGGGCATTGTACTCAATTATGGGCCTGATGAGGGATGAGTAAAGAGGTACGATGACTTCCCATGATCTAGATGTGAATCCCTTCATGATTAGGTGGGCTATATAAAATGTTTTTCTAACCACTTTGGCCACGTGGTTGTCAAATGAGAGATTGCTATCAACTTGGGTCCCAAGGTCCCTAATGACTTCTTCTGTACTTAATGGATTACCACCTATGTGGTAATTTGTGGGCACTTTGTTTTTGCCAAAGGGGATAACTATACACTTTTTGGCATTTAGCTTGAGGCCATGGCTCAGGCACCAGTTGTCTGTTTCTAGGTGGCCCTTTTGGAGGATGCTTGTGTCGGCTGGAGAGTTGATTATGGCGCCCAGTTTGCAGTCATCTGCGAACTTGGTCAGCCACAGTCCTTCCGTGTTGGCCTGTACTGCCGAGAAATATATACCGAACAAGAGAGGTCCCAGGACTGAGCCTTGTGGGACGCCACTTGTAACTGGTTTGGAGTCTGACATGGCTCCAGCAATTCTAACCATGTGGGTTCTGTCCTTGAGCCAGTTTGCAACCCATCTAGTGAGATAGGGGTTTATATTTAAGCTGGTGAGCTTATCTATAATGCCCGAGTGGGGTATTGTATCAAAGGCTTTTGCGAGGTCCAGGTAGGCTGTGTGGACCACCTTCCCTCGTCAATGGCCTTGGTGACTGTTTCAAAGAAATCGACCAGGTTTAATAGGCAGGATCTGCTCAAAGCCAAACTGGGTAGGATCCAGTGTCTGTAGGTCCCCAATATCTTTATTTATGAGGTCCATGATGATCCTTTCCATAGCTTTGCAGACCAAGCTAGTCAGGCTTATGGGGCAATAGTTTCCAGGATCCGTTGAGGCACCACCTTTGTGGAGAGGGACCACTGTTGCTGTACGCCACTCTTTGGGTACATATCCTGTAGTAAGGCTAAGATTGAACAGTAGTTTTATGTTTGGGTTTAGCTCTTCTTGGAGTTCATGAAGGACGCAGCCCGGGACACCATCCGGTCCCATTGATGCTGTGTTTTTTGCTTTGGAGAGGGCGGCTCTTACCTGAGCATCTGAGATGTCAGGGGCAGCACTCTGTTGGGATAGATATTTGCCCTTTTGGTGGGGAGAGGGGGGAGAAGTTTGCACTGAACCTGTCAGCTAGGATGTTGGCAATGTCTGTGGGCTCAGTGTATTTTTTGTCATTTTGGACTAATTCTGAGCATATCTGGGAATTCCCACCCAGGTTCCTAACATAACTAAAGAAAGCCTTGTGATTATCCTTAGTGTCCTGTGCAATTTTTCTCTCGAAGCTGGCCTTAGACGATTTTATGAGTGCCCGTAGTTTTTTGCTAATACTGATCAGAGATGCCTTCCCTTTTTGGAATTTTGCTCTATCATGTAGTAGCTTCTCCTTCTATTGTATAGTTTGTTTATGGCTGGGGTCCACCAGACAGGATGTCTGCCTTTGGAGGATTGGGTCTTGGTTTTATTTGGGACTGCATGATCCATGCATTCCTGAAGGTGTTCATAGAATGCGTTTATAAAGGATTCTGCGCTCTGGGCCGTATTTTCCATAGGCCCGGGGGCTTTGAAGGATTTCGCCTCGGTTTTGAGGCGTGTGAAATTTGCTTTAGAGATGTTTTTCACTGTGGTTTTCTGGGCAGGGGGTGGATTCGGGATGTGAATATCCAGTGAGATTAGTTTATGGTCTGATCTTACCAGTGAGGGATACACTTCTGGTCTGGAGCATAGTGTCCCCATGTTGGTGATGATCAGGTCCAGTATGTTTTCCCCTCTTGTGGGAGTGGTAACAAGTTGTTCCATAGCATTTGAGTTTATAAATTCTAGGAACCTTTGGGCTAGGGTGTTGGAGCTAGAGTAATGCTCTCAGTCTATGTTTGGGTAGTTGAAGTTGCCCAATATAATGGTGTTTGGAGAGACCTTCATATTTTCCAGTATTCTCAAGAAGGCCAAGTGGGGTTCCTGTGTTTGGGAGGGTGGTCTGTAGCAGGCTATAAACTGGAAGGCAGTTTTACCCACAGTTAGTTGCACATGGATAGTCTCTGATGCTTTGTGCTGTGCCATCAACCTGGAGGTGTGGGTATCTTTGACAAATATTGATACTCCCTCTCCTTTTGTGGTTCGGTCCAAGTTTTGGGGCCGAAAAGCATGGTATGAGGTGTAACCTGGTAGTGCTGGGGTGCTCTCGGGAGCCTTGAACCAGGTTTCTGTTACTGCACAGATATAGATGTTCTCCATGCTAAGGAGAGTTTCGAGTGCGTGCATCTTGAGGTTTAGACTTCTGGCGTTGAGTAGCATTACTCTTAGTTTCTTCTCCCTTGTGATACCTATGGAGGTGGGTTTGTCTTTTGAGCCATGCCTAAAAAAGGCACTATGGGGTAGCAAGAGCCTTTGCCAATATCCAAAAGCCCAGGGGTGACAGGTGCAAGCCGTCCCTAGCGAAGCATCGTGGCTTGTCGAGCATGTCATCCCAGGCTGACAGGCATTGGATCCCCTTTGAATGACACCAACACTTAAGCCATTTGTTGAAATTGATCATCTTGTCTTCATATTATGGCATCATTCTTGGTGAGGGTAAGATGCTACTCAAGGTCAGGGTCATACCAGCCTGGGCTACATGCTCAGAGAGCTACTCTATGTCTCTTTTATTGTAGTCCAGGGAGGTACGTCTCAGGTCATTCACACCAGCATGGACAATGACGGAGACATATTTGTACTTGCCTTGGAGTGACCCGAGTGCTTGTGTTATGTGGCGGATCCTAGCACCAGACAGGCAGCTCACCGTGACCTTCTCCTTGTTCAGTCTGGAGAGCGGGACGTCAGTGTGCCTGACGATAGAGTCACCTATTACAAGTGTATCAGGTGTGTTGTTTAGCCTTAAGGGCTGTGACTGTTTGGCACACTGGCTTTGTGAGCTATGTGCTGCACGTGTTTTGTTTTGGGGTAGTGGTTGCTTGGGTGTATGCATTGGAGGTCTCTGCTGCTTAGGCAGATTTTTATTTAGAGCCTACGAGTATGTTTTTGTGTTTATGCCATGTTTAGACAAGTCAGCACCCAAAGCCCCTGTCCAGCAGGGACACAGGAGGAATTCCAGGTGCGTATTTCCCCATTTCCCATCCAGTTATCCAGGTTGCACTTAAAAAGGGATAATGAAGTTCTCTGCTTGATGTGCAGAGGGAGTCTGTTCCACAGATGGGGGTGTCTCTGGGACACAAATCTGTCCCACCAACAAGTCCTATTGATATCACAGACCAGGTTGAGACTGCGCATATGGGTTGCTCGATTGGAGCGCAACTTGCAGATATGCAGCAGTCCCATCAGGGCAGGGTCTGAGATTGCTTTCTATGCCAGACAGAGGTCACCTCTGAGAAGCCTGTATGAAACTGGGTAGAGGGACAGGGCTTTTAGCCTATCTATGTAGTGCAGATGTTTGAGGCCCTGGATTCTCCTGGCGAGGAACCTCTGTGGTCTCTCCAGCTGCTGCATGTGCTTTGTGAGGTACATGCCGAAGGGGGTACTGTACTAAATAATTGGCCTTATAAGGGAAAATTACAGGGATGTCATTGACCTCTTTGTCCCTGGATGACATACCCTTACTTATGAGGTGGGCCATGTAGAAAGCTTTCCATACAACAGAAGCAACATGGTGGTCAAACGTCAGGTTGCTGTCAACCTGGGTGTCCAAATCCTTCACTATTGTGTACTTAGGACATTATTAATGTGATAATATGTGAGGACATCACTCTTCCCAAAGGGGATGATGATGTATTTTTTGGCATTCACCTTAAGGCCATGTTTCTGGCACCAGTCACTTGTTTGGGTGAGACGCTCTTGTATGACGCCCACATCACTTGGGGAATTGATGACTGCACTCATCTTGCAGTCATCTGCAAACTTGGTCAGCCATAGCCCACCGATTTTGGCCTGCACCTCAGAGAAGTATACGAGATATCCAAAATTAGAGGAGACATTAGATTCTTGCAATAGAGTCACTTGACAGATAAAGATGGAGAATGAAGGTGTGTTGGAGGTTCCAGAAATAATGAGAGTACAAGATTTTGGATGCAGATTCTTAAGGCAAAACTAACCACTACACAGAATATTATATTCACAAAGCTGCAATAAGTATTTTAAAAATTAAGCTAACACATGAATGCAGAAAGGAGATTTTTGCCAACAGGGCTGACTACACGTAGGGGTACAGAAAACAAGAAAAAGGTTCTGGAATTTACTGGAGAAAACTGAAATAGGAACCATGGCCCTGGGAGTATACAACTAAAGAGGAAAATGTAATACAGTGTGATGAGGCCAAGAAGAAATTTGGACTGCAGGTTACAGACCACCTTCCCTGTCAGGGACTAACAGACTACAGGCAAAGAAAAAGGGATAAGGAAGCCTTAAGTGAAAGACCTACTTTGGTAGAGTTTTTAGTCAAATCTTGAACAGAAGTTCCTGTTAAAAAGAGGTCATTAGTAGGACATACACAACATTATATAACTAAAACAATCAGAGGAGGTTAGAAAAGATTGGAATGAGACTGGAGAAAAAAATACAAGGAAACAATGGGAGCACATATGTCCCTCAAGTATGCAATTTAGTGCAGTAGGTTTAGGATTTTTGCTAGGAAGTGTTGACGTACGTGTTTTATACCCAAAGAAGGTTTCAAAGAATTTTTCTTCAGGGAGATTGCAAATGCTGGAGGTGCGGCTGAAGAGAGAGGTAACTGGAAACATGTGTGTAATGAGTTGGGAGATTTAAAAATAAAATCCAGAGTACTCTGGCAAACATTGTGGGAGCAAATGTCAGAGGATTCCTTTGAGCTCTGACACAGGATATGAATTGCCTAGATATAAGTAAAGCCTTAGGAGGTATAATTCTATAGACAGCCAAAAAAGCAAGGACTATAAAATGGAAGTCAAATTTTCGAACTATATTTGTGGTTTAGAATGTTGTATTAGAGATAAAAAAAATTGTAAGGGAGATGGAACGACTAAACAAGGAAACAAAACTAATTCAGTTAAACACACAAGCCAATAACACGGAGGTTTTATCTGTGATAAATATGAACAAACATTTATTTACAGAAAATATTGGATTACTAATGAGCAACAGGGAATCTGTAAAACATTTAGATATTTTTCTCACACTTATTTAGATTTATATCTCAGCTCGCTTATAAGAAAACAAAACTTATCCTAAACAAAAAGACTAGGTTATAAAATGTGCCAAAGATTATAAATGGAATAGTACAATCTAAACATGTAGGGATTATTTTATAAACAAATTTTATAATTAATGTACATTATGACCTTATCAATGAAAATTTTAACAAAATATTTAAAATGAATTTTTTTTTTTACCCTTAAGGTCATTGTAGTAAAAATATTTCTACTACTGAAAATGATATACATAATTCAGACAGCTGCCTTATCACCAAAGGTCAAACAAAATAAATATTTTTTTTTTTATTGCCATTCCAACAGACCTAGAACAGAGCAGAAGAATCACTTTAAAACATGGGAAATGAGGAATAAAATGATTGGACACAGACACACTTACTGGCTTCCGCATAAAAAGTCATTGTATCCTGAAATGAGTCACAGTAAAGTGGACATTTTGAACCGAGTACAAGTATACCAAATCATTTCTTATACAGTAACAAATCTTCTTAAAATACTTGAGTTACTCATACAAAAATATAAAACCACAAAAATAAACTATTTACGCGACAAAAGTCCAAGCCAACGAAACAAAATAGTTGCAGAAAAATTGACAGGACAACCACATCAGTGACTTCCAGTTTAATAAACTAAAACAACAAAGATAAAATTGGACAAGCGCTTTCGCGTAGATACTACGCTTCTTCAGATCCTATAATACACTTAAAAATAGTTCCAGTCTATATACTATAAAGCAGCCTATCACATTTAAAAGCAGTAATCATTTATCACTAAATAAAAAATTACCTCATCAAGAATTCTTCCCTTTCATAAGGTGACGCCCATTTAAAACAGGCTTAATACAAACATTATTGTTGATACCCGGAGAGCGGTGTGCTTGCATCCTAAGTATCCATCTTAATTTAACCTGTTCCAGATAATTGTTAATATCACCTCCCCTCACATTCTTGTATACATGCTGCAATGCACTAAATCTAAAACTGTGATTAGAAAATTCTAATATACGTTTATAGCAAGAGCATTAGACATTTTTATTTTTATATAAGTGTCTACTCACTGTCTTATTGTCTTACCAATGTAAAAACATCTGCAAACATTACACATAGCCAAGTATATTATGTTTACTGTGTTGCAACCCACATAAATTCTTGGTCTGAACTCAAACGTCATTGTAGGGTGAATAAAATTATGTGTTTTGCTTATAAAACTACATATCCTATATCCCCTACATGGATATGTACCTAACTTATCCCCTTGTCTTTGTCTCCTTTGTTTGTCAAACACAGTAATTGCTTTAAATTCAAGCTGTTTCTATATGTACACCTTGGTACTTCCCCTATTACTTTCATTGCTGATCTATTCACAGTCAAAAGATGCCAATTTTTCTTAATTATATCGCATATGGCATTATCATTTGCATATCTAGTAATAAATGAAACCCAGTCCCTCACGTGCTTATTGACAACAGTATTACATTTAATGTTGCACATAAACCCTTAACAGGGATCCTCTCTATTCACAAGGACCTCTTCTTTTATCTTTGTTATTGTGCTCACATTGTAGCCCTTTTCTATAAACAATTTCTCCAAGTTGGCTGTTTCTTTTTCCAACTCTTTACCTCCATCACAAATCCATTTAATTCTCTTAAATTGACTCATTATATTGGGAAAAATAGGTCTAGCATGCATGCTATCATTACTGAGCAATCCATTAAGCCAAAAATATAGTATAAAATATACTAACAGTAGAAAAGCAAAACCTGAGGACTGCTGTGAGCAAAACACACAAATTTAATGAAGCACTTTTCGTCTGCCTCTATGGGCAGACTTCTTCAGATAAAATAAAATAGTAAATAACTTCCTTTATAAAATCTAAGTCACTTTGTAAAGAAAAAATTCAATTGTAATTCAAAACTAATAGTTTACTTAGCTAAGTGTGCAACATGTGCAGCGTTCTCTATAGGAAAGACAGAGCGTAGACTCTGAGATCGTATATATGAACACCTTTATGCGACTGACCATCAAAAGATAGAGAATGTCTTAGCTAAACACACTTCAGCATTTCCTGGCCACACTTTCAAGTTTACTGTCATTGATCAAACACCAGTAGATGTAAGAGGAGGCCAACCACCTTTGAAATTAGAAGAGCTAGAACTATACTGGCAACTGCCATTAAATGCTTATAGTTTCCTGGGCATTAATGACGTGTGTGCCATTACTTGCTTATTAAAATTAAAGAGTTTATGTAGGTAATATGAATTTTATGAATATACTTGAAATATTTATATGCATGAAATACTTATGTATTGTACATTCACTATGTTAACTTGTTAACATTTTAATGACAGACTAGTGCATTTTATTTTAGGTTAGTGTTGTATTTCATGCACTTCAACTTTAAATACCAGAGGAATGTAGTACTGGTTGCTTAGCACTTGTAAACACTCATTTTACCTGGATGATTGGTTGTTTTAACACACATGACTTAGTAGATTTCATAAAGGAAGTGATTTACTATTTTATTTTATCTGAAGTATGTCCATAGAGGCAGACGAAAAGTGCTTCATTAAATTTGTATTTTTTGCTCACAGCAGTCCTCCGGTTTTGCTTTTCTACAGTTATTTTTTTATTTTTTCGTTTTTCTGTGATGGTATAAAATATATTTTTAAACAATGGTCCATTTTTGAACTAAAACATTTCTAAAGGGAACAAAATACAATGGTTGACTGGAAAAGGAAATTGTTTATTGGTTGCACAACTGTCTAAAGACAAAATTTAAGTATTAACTATACCGAAAGATTATTCATTAAAATATGAACAGCTAAATGTTGAGTATACAAACATTTTTATTACAAAGAAACATGTATTTAATAGTGAAGACCTAAAGAAATACATTAAACGTCTAAAATATATAGCAAGCATGAACATATCTGAATTGAATAAACTATTAAATGCACTCTGGAATTTTTATACAATGACTTTGGATATACAGATAATGATTGAAATCAATTGCAAAATGTCTATTATCTTTATTCTTTGAGGTTTTTATATGTTAGAGAGGTTATCAAATTACAAACAAAAATATGGAATCTGTAAACTAAGGCTGACTGGAATCATATTTCTTAAGAATGCAAATTATTAGAGTTTTTGGAAAGGTATATAGACAATTTCTACAAACCCCAACTTAGTCCTGTCAGAAACATTGAGATTATGCAACACTCCAATTCCTTCCTTCCAGTGTAAAAAGTGTCTAGTATTCCATCCTTGGGTACTATCTCCAGTGAATTTCCAGTTGTTTGTTCAGTCACAGAGTAGGCAAATGGAGTCAGAAAATAAAATCAACCCCTGTACCCTTAACTACAAAAGGAAGCTCATGAAGAGCTTGAACCCTTAGCCTTCCAAACCAAATGCCAGACTTCCACTTACTTTTTGGGGTAAATCACCAAGGATTACAAATAGGTCAACGATGGTCATTAACCATTTCATAGTTCTGAAAATCCATGCCCATGCAATAACTGTTGTTCGGTTAAGTTTTTAAGTGAATTGAGTTCCTTGGCACTTAAGACTCTGAGACATTAATGAACTGCTTCCTGTAATCAAAAATATAGGAGTTAAATCCACTCTCCTCCATTTGTGTGTGACTGTCATTCAGATAATACTCCTGGGTCACATTGAAAAGGGACACCTTCTCCAGTAGGGTTACCTGGTTAGCAAATAGATAAAAAATAGTATTTAAAATGTATCCCTTTTGGAGCTTTTGCTGGCCCCTCCCCATTATTTTTAGCTTTATACAGAATTCTTGAGCAAATTTGAGAATTAATTTGGTCTGTTACTTGGAAAATTTGTGGCTTTCTGGCAAGTTTTTGTGGAGTACAGTCTAGTGACCAGTATGCGAGTTTCAGACGGTGTCCTTCAAAAAAAATGCTTACTAAACTTTCTAAGCATGTAAGAAAGATTAAAACTCTGTTTTGATTACTGTGCCAAGATGTTGGATGGGCATATAGACTGCAATAAGAAACACTGTATGGTTCTCAAAGCAATGATGAAAAATAACCTACTGGTCATTATTAATGTATTTTTTCATTTGTGTCATCACAAGCAAACATCTGAATGCATTGAGCCATACTAGGGGCTTTATTTGATTTGTGTGTGTGTTCTGCATTCTACAGTACATTTGGTGTAGTGTAAAGGTAGGAAGCCTCATCACATAAGCAGTGTTCTTTGGGTACAATCATTGGTTTCTTTAACTTAGTTGTCTGCTGAAAATGGTTTTAGTATTTGGCTGTGAATAAACTGGACAGCATGAAGTCCAAATTTAATTTTAATTAAGTATGCACTTTTATTTTTCTGTAGGTATACTGGTGTGAAATGCGTTACCTTGGGCTACAACAGTTTGCCTTGTATTTAGTGCAGACGAGTAAGGCTAAAAGCTGTTAATCAGCTGCTTCCTGTAGTTAACAGTTGAATTTCCTCAGCCTTCATTTTTCAAGCAAGTCTGACCAAGTCATTTCACCAGACAGTGCTCTTGGGCTGCCCCTGGAAAGGACACTTGTCTCTAGTGGGCTGTTCCAAGCTGTTAGCAAATGCATTACGCATTTGTCATTTGATTTCCTGCACACTTCAGATAGCTATTTAGTGCTTCAGTATATGCTATTTGAATATGAACCCCGGCATGTCTGTTGTGGTTTAATGCATTGTCAAATACATTTTCAATAAATTACTTTCAAGGAAGAGAAGTTTCCCACTGCTCATGACATTTTCAGTGAGAGTGCTTTGTTCATAAAATGGTTGTCAAGAGTTTTTGCGGTAAAGTTTTTAAAGATTTAAATTCTATCAAAATCTCTGTGATTAACTGTAAATGGAAAGAAACTACACCAACAGGTTTGAATAGTGTTTTGTGGAAACTGGGGAGAGACAGACAGGTACTGGGATACTGGTACATTGAGGGGGGGTCTGGGTCCATTACCCTTCCTAGTTCTCCACTTGACCATGATCCAGCTCCGCTCCTGTTCATAAACTGTTAATTAATGCATTGTCTCATGCTTACACCCTATAATTTTGTTTTTCTATCTTTCAAACCAATTAAAGGGCTAACCAAAGAGCACGGTCTGGATGAGTGACTTGCTTAAATTCACACAGCATGCAAATGGAGATAGAAAGAATCAAACATTGTATGCTTGGAAGCAGCTCAAAGAACTTAAGGGTCTTAAGTCTTTGCACTAACTGCCAGACATTCAATTCTCTGAAGAATTATGGAAGGTTAACAATCACCAAGATTTAGTCAGTTAATATTACCAGTTATTAGAGGCTCACACTTTTTGTTGTTCCAATGTTCAGAAAATGCATGCCGATACTTAAAACGTTAACAGGATAACAAGTTTTGCAAGTTACACTAGTCTACCTCTTATCAGTCTCCGATTTTGCAGAACATCACTCATTTGCCTCATAGTTATGCCTCATTCCCTTATTAACTTTGTTTTCCTGGTAAATCAGTTTGGATTTGTTAGCCAATAATGCCAGTCATTACACTTTCATACCTTTTACTGTTCAGGGAATACATGTCCTGGCAGCACTTATTGCTCTGCTAAACTTCTAAGTGATTTGTTTTATGTTAATGAACTGTTTCCTGTGGTCAAAGGTACTGGGTTTGAGTTCTTTCACCTTTGCAATCAAGACATCTGGTTCTGGAGCCAATGATGTGTGCAGACGTAATATCAGATATACCTAGCTAGTACTTTTCTGCTTCCTACACAACCTCTAATACCCCAGCAATACAATCCCACTCCAAGACCAAAGGGCCTCTTCCCATGTCCACGGTTTAATACATTTTAAAATGACCTGCTCCAATTTGCCAGTTGACTGGCAATGTAGCTGACCCTCACCTTTCACCTTGCTGGTGGACAGTCCATAAAGTACAACTTTTTTAGGCTTGCCTGACTATGCTACATGAGTCACTTGCCACAAGGCATTCTGTGAAAGCTAATCCCAAGCCTGACTTCAAGGGTGGATCCCAATATTCCTATTCTAAACAAAATGTTCTTATTATTTGAAAGACTGATTACTGCAGGTTATTTGTCATTTACTTTGTCTTACCTCCCCCCTCTTAGATCAGTTAGTTTATCAAGTATGACTTCACTGGGAATATGTAGGTTCAGGGAAGGCAGCTTTAAATATTACAGGGAAAGCTGAACACAAAAATCCACCCGACTTCATAAGGCCAAAATCACACAAAAGGCATTAATCTAGGACATATATTTAGCAGTGAAGCTAGAGTGTATGTATTCCACTGACCTTTTTTGCAACTGCGCAGTTCTGTTAAATGCAATCCTATGGCATCTGTTTGAGAGTAGTACACTTTATATGCACTGGAAAAAAAATCATACTTTTTTTGAGTTGAGGTGAAAAATCAGTAGTCAGGTATGTAAGGCATTGTTTTGCTGTCCTATAAAAAACACTACTACTTTTTTGTTTCTATATTTTCTTTAGTTAGTTCTAAGTAAAGCCACTCCCCAATATGCCAAGATAGAGACATTCCATTCCAGGTAGCTTGACCTATGCAGCTGTTGTATGGAGCCCCTCAACCATCCCATCCCCTAAATCTGAAGTCACAAGAATTCTCTGACTCAATGTTGTATACCAGATTTGCATTCAAGAAAGGGTCACCTTAAGGAAAAGCAGACATTAAGCTCCACGCTCGCATGGTGTGTACACAGCAAAGGGAACAATAGACTTGGAAAAGCACTGCTGAAGAGTTAAAATGGAGTAACTAGCTAAAAAAGATGGGACAGAAAAATACATGCATGCCTGCTTGAAAAGACTTAAATAGTAAGGAATAAATGTTGGGCCAGAAACCAACTCTTGTAACAGATACGTGTAACAATCACACACCATTGTTTTGATTGAAAAAAAAAAACACTCATATGCCCGTTTAGCAGGTTTTTGTTGATCAGAAGAAAAATATTGAGAAGACACTCTGTGCCTAATTCCAGATAGTAAGAAAAGCTGGAATTTTTAGCTGTAGGCCACCAATAAAAAGAATAAAGCATTTACTTAATTTACTTCAAAGGCCCTTCAAGACTATGCTTGCGTGTCTTACCACACACTCATGAGGATACTTGTTAAAACATGTCTGCAGTTGATGGATTTGTATTCTTAACTCATTAAAATGGCTTCTTTCCAAAGATTCCCACAGGTATGTTATTTTACTTGTGATAAATCCTAGAAAGCAATATCTGCTTGTGCATTCTACCAGTATTAATGGGCATAACAAATAAGTAAACAATTTAATTAAATAAATAGCTATCTATATCATGATAAACATTGTTCAAATACAATTCTCATTTCTGATAAATGCAGGGAATACTTAGTGTGCAATATGACCTAGTAAGCCTACTTAAAATGTTCCCATTTCTAAATGCCATGTGTGATATTCCCATGGTGACAACTAATAAAAGGCATATGGTGCATCAGGTGACAAAACACCAACCTAATTATTACAATACCAACAATACAAAAAAAAAAATAAACAGAAGGTATACTTTTTTACTGTAAAACAAGAACACAGAATCTGATGAATGAAGTACTGCATTAAAACAGATCAGTCAGTGCGGAGAACAGTCGAGATTTAGCAACCTAATCCGTTCTTGCTCTCCACTGAAATGCAGACTTACTGTGACAATTATATAATCCAAGCAAGCTGTCACAGCAGGAAGCATTTATAGTTTTACCAACCTAGTGCTTCTTCCATAAGACTATACTGTTCGCAATGCAATTAATCATGGCATATTGTCACTTCCTGCACAGTGGTCTTATGTGCACTGAGATTTAATGATCTCTGCATCTCTCTCTCACTCTCCACTCTTTTTGTACACTGCCTGAATGTCATGCATTTACTATTTATAATGTACAAGGAACAAGCAGGGGAATTAACATTTTTAATATAGAACTCCACATACAATGTCTGACAACAACAGTCTGTAACTAGTGATGCCCCACTACGAGGATGTAGCAGTCCATACTACTGGGAAAGTTATATTGTTAGTAACCACAATATGCAGTGACAGGTTTTAGAGTCAAATGCTCACATTGCAAATAAGTACACTTCACTGAATGTGCTGCAAAGGAGATAAGAGTACTGAAAACTTTTACATTTCCTATATCTGAGGCACTAATTCTCCATCGGACAGGTACTCCTGATCTGACCAAATATTCAAAGCACTTTGTCCTAAAGTCATCTTTTCATGGTCTATGCTTTAGTGAATTAAACATTTATCATTCTTAGAGAATAGAATGAAGCCTGCTACTACCTACAGTAAGGGAGGTGGGATCCTTTCACAAATTATCCAAGCTACTTTCCGAAATAAGCAAATTAATAACACAAATTCATCTGCTGATGCAACCAGTTAGTTTTGGCTAGCAAAATATCTGAAACTTATTTGTTAAGAGGACATATGTACGGACCTCAAGGGACTACTTTAATGCTGCAATGAATCATATCAAAAACAGATAAATGAAGTGAATGACAAAACAGAATGCTAACTGCAAGGCAGTGCTTATGCAATACTGCACAACCATTTGCAAAATGAGGATTTTCTCAAGTGTCTGTTCAAAGTTTGACAGCATACCTGTGGGAATACGTGACAGATACAAAAAAGGATTCACAGGGAAGTTCTGTGGCAGGAAATGGAGTGTGAGACAGATAATACAAACAATGATAGCAATTAAGACTTAACTTGAAAATTAAGTGACAGGAGAGATGACAAGAATGAAATCAGGCAACAGCTGGCCTGTGCATAAATGGAGCAGTGGTGGCCTGGCAGGGAATGAGAAATGAAGTGGCAAACTGCTAATACTAAATTTATCAGACACTTGTAGAGATGAAGCAATAAGGAATGGGAGGAGCACAGTCCTCAGTGGGTAAGCATGCAGTTGCCAGTGTGGCCCAAAGCTGCAGCAGATGCAATGTTATAGACACAATTCTTCTGAACAGAGACTGTGTCTTCGCTTCAGGATCCCATCAACTGCCTAGACACCTTACCTGAGACAGGGGGTCTTGTGTGCTGTCAGGATATGAATGGCATATTCAAGGGCGCATTCAGATCTTGTGGTGTGGCACTGGCCTGAATCTAATAAAACTAAAAAAAACACTGCCTTAGTTTTTTGCAGTTGTTGCAATGACTACTATTTTGACAACTAGATTTTCCATGAGAGCGAAGCTCATTTTTGGTCTACCAATGGAGGCTGTGTAGGTCTCTGTTGGGAAGGCACAGCTATAAAATTTGAGTTCTACAATGTATAAAGTATAGAAAACTACTAACAATATATAGAGTTTAAATAAGGTAGCTAGATAGGCAAAATATCTAAACATGTTACTGCATTTTAAGTAAATGCATTAACAGTTTAGAAAGCATTAATATCATTTGGTCTCTTTGGACATACTTTCTAGATGGGGAACAAAAAATATTCTGGCCATAAACGTGTTAAAAGTACATAATGTTTGGGCACACACAAAGTGATCCTGGTGCACAAGTCCTTTACAAGTTAACACCTACGGGACTACCTTGGCTTTTAAGGAAGTTCTGTCACTGATTCATAGACTGCATAGAACCTTTGTAAACAGTAATAGAACAAACTATTGGTTTAGTGAGGGTTCTGAATGACTTAAGTGGGTTACCAAGCTGTATAAAAGACCATCTGAACATACCTCTCAACAGTCCAGATTTTTGCAAAATGTACAGATTTTTGCCTTATATTTTTGGTCCATTTTTCATAAAATTGTGGTTTACCAGCAAGTCACTGGCAAATCATTAAGGACTGGAGAGTCAGAAAATAATTTTCCCGTTAAGAACCCCTAAACCTTTTTCATTAATGTCCCTGTTGGGGAAGATATCATGTAAAGAAAATATCAAATATTTGGGTATTAGCTTCTCTACGGATAAGGACTTTTATAGTAATAATATTAAACAAGTATGGGAACTAATAGTAGCTGATTGTGGCAGATGGAGGAATTTAAGACTACCGGTATTGGCAAAAGTATCAATAGTGAAAATTAATATATTACCACGAATGTTATATATTTTTAGGTCTGCTCAAGTATCAATTACAAAGACAGTTTTTAAACAAATTCATAAAGATCTAGCTAAATTTATTTGGGAGCCAAAGAAAACTAGAATATCGTATGAGAAATTAATGACCCCGAAGAGTAGAGGAGGACTTGAGTTACCAAATTTTGAAGTATACTATTTAATTGTGAACACCAACAGGTGTTTAAGAATTGCTAATTACGAGGCAATTAGTACAAAGTGGATAGCAACCTGGGTGGTCTTGAATTACAAGCATATTCTAGATCGGAACATAAATCCTAAAGCTTTACCCTTTTTGGATAAAACTAGTTTGATAAAGTATGGGATTACGGACCACTGAAAAACATGTGTGTCATCTTTGCAAAATTTATTCCAATCAGTATACTTGTTGCAATATATGATGGTTTTTCAGCCTTTCCATAGGAATCCCAATTTTAAACTAAATAATCAGTTGATTGATCTTAGTAAATTCCCATTAATAGTTAATTTGACTCTGAAGTTTTTAATAAATTTCATTTATCGGCTTCGCAAGTTAGGCAGGAATTGAATCTTCCTAAGAGTTATATGGTTGTCATGAGACAAATCAAAGAACTTGCTCTGAGTCATTTTGAAAACTTTAAACCGGTAGTTGGAATTGTGGATAAATGCTCTGAATTGTGGCAGGCTCTCCAACAGGAGGTCAAATTTATAACAACAACAAATAAATTAATTAAAGATTTAAAATTCCAGGATAAAATTCTGTTGTCAGGGTATTGGGTAAACAAAATGACAGCAGCAGATAATCAGGTATTAAAAGCAATTGATTTAACAATAAAATCGGTCTCTTTTCAAAAGTTGATGTATACGCAGTTGAGGATTTGGAATAATGCTTATTATACTCGTCTTGGGTTACATAAATTTAATCCTAGGAATTCTCCAACTTGTCCATATTGCACAAATCAAACGGCGGATCTTCTTCATATGTTCTGGAGCTGCAAGTGTATATATAAACTTTGGAACTCTCTTAGAACACAACTACAAAAGATGGGTTATCAAAGTTCAATGTTATCATGGGAATTTATGATTCTACATGTTCCTCCAAGAGAGCTCTCTAGGTCACAAACTATAATATGTATGAATATTTTTTTGCTGATCAAGTTGTATATAGCTACAAATTGGTTTGAACCAGATAAGACATCATGGGATAATTTCAAGCTTGTGGCTATAAAGCATGTATTAGCACATAAATTACTCCTGAAGCAAAGTAACAAAAATATTAATAACCTAAAAATATGGGAAAAGGTTTTTAACATTATATTAGCATAATACTGTTATTAGGAATATATTAAAGTCTGGATGTATATGTGGAGGAAACAAGGTTTTGAAAATATGTATGATATGTATGGACGCAAAGTACTTCTACAAATGTTTTGGCTTTGTTTTTCTTCCCTGGTGTCTTCTTTTTTGGAATAATGATGATTTTTATATGGAAGCATTTTATGTAGATATTGTATATAGTTTTGATAGTAATAGTAGTGAATTATGTGTGTGATTTTATTGTATTTTGAAAATATATCAATAAAAATTTATTATGGAAAAAAAAAAGAAAATAATGGCAGTCAACTGAGTTTTAGACTTCATATCCTTCAGAAAATTCCAACTAATGCAATACATGTTTTATCAACCTTTATGTTTGCAAGAACAATATTTAAAAAGGGTCCCTATTTTTGGTCCTTTGTCACCCCATTATCTGTGGCTTTGTCCAGATTTCTTGCTCTAAGAGGTTGAGAGGTATGTAGTACTACATTAGAAATCAACAGCATTGGAGAGCTATTTTGGCAGTTAAGTGTTTGGCTATTAAGACCACCTATAGAAGGTATTTTGCCTCTTCCTGACAAATTATGTATGCAACAAGCCTCAATAAATGCAGGACAAACTGAGAAAAAGCAAGTGAATGTTGTGGGTACTTACTATATACAGTGGATATAAAAAGTTTACACACCTCTGTTAAAATGCCAGGCTTTTGTGATATAAAAAAATGAGACCACAATAAATCATTTCAAAACTTTCCCCACCTTAAACGTGACCTATAATCTGTACATTTCAATTGAAAAATAAACAAATCTGTTAGAGGAAATATATAAAAAATAAAAAAAAACGTACAATAAGCTGGTTGCACAAGTGTGCACACCCTTAAACTAATACTTTGTTGAAGTACCTTTTGATTTAATTACAACATTCAGTCTTCTTGGGCACACACCTGCCATCAATTAAAGAGACTCTGATTAACCCCAAATAAAGTTCACCTGCCCTAGGATTTTCCTGACATTTACTCAGTTGCCTGCTACAGCAAAAGCCATGGTTCGCAGAGAGCTTACAAAGCATCAAAGGAATCTCATTGTTGAAAGGTATCAGTCAGGAGAAGGGTACAAAAAAATTTCCACAGCATTGGATATACCATGGAAACAGTGAAGACAGTAATAAAAAAGTGGAGAAAATATGGGACAACAGTGACATTGCAAAGAACTGGAGGTCCCTCCAAAATTGATGAAGACAAGACAAAAACTCACCAGGGAGGCTGTCAAGAGTCTTACAGTAACACTGAAGGAGCTACAAGAATTTCTGGCAAGTACTGGTTGGGTACTACATGTGATAATCTCCCATATTCTCCATATATCTGGGCTATGGGGCAGGGTTGCAAGACAGAAGCCTTTTCTTACACAGAAAAACATCCAGGCTAGGCTAAAATTTGCAGAACACTACATCAAGTCTTCCAAAACCATGTGGGAAAATCTGTTATGGTCTGATGAGACCAAGGTTGAAATTTTTGGCCACAATTCCAAAAGGCAAGTTTGGCGCAAAAACACCACTTCAAATCACCAAAAGAACACCATCCCCACAAAGCAGCATGGCGGTGGCAGTATCATGCTTTGATCTTGCTTTTCTTCAGCCAGAACTTGGGCTTTAGTCAAGGTGGAGGGAATTATGAACAGTTCCAGATACCAGTCACTTTTGGCTCAAAACCTTCAGGTGTTTGCTAGAAAGCTGAAGGTGAAGAGGAATTTCACTTTCCAACATGACAATGACCCAATGCATACATCCAAATCAACAAAATAATGGCTTCACCAGAAGAAAGTTAAAGTTTTGGAATGTCCCAGCCAGAGCCCAGACCCAAATCCAACAGAAAATCTGTGGGGTGACCTGAAGGGCTGCACAAGAGATGCCCTCACAAACTGACAGATTTGGAGCACTTATGCAAGGAAGAGTGGGCAAATATTGCCAAGTCAAGATGTGCCATGCAGATAAATTCCTACCCAAGAAGACTGAATGCTGTAATTAAATCAAAAGGTGCTTCAACAAAATATTAGTTTAAGGGTATGCACACTTATGCAACCAACTTATTGTATGTTTATTTTTTTATATTTTCCCCCAACAGATTTGTTTGTTTTTCAATTGAATTGTACAGGTTATAGGGCACATTAAAGGTGGGAAAAGTTTTGAAATTATTTATTGTGGTCTCATTTTTTTATATCACAAAAACCTGGCATTTTAACAGGGATGTGTAAAAACTTTTTATATCCACTGTACCTTTAAAAAGACGGCCCATCTTTGGTATCTTCTTACCCTTACCCTGCATAGATAAGGACCAACAGCAGATTAACTGCTCCCTATCTGCATTTTCGTCCTTCCTCTAAATATCATTAATCACAGCACCACCTTTCTTTTCATTTGTAAGGAGAGTGAAAAGCTGAGGTTCATACCAAATAAACACACTGCAAAAAGAAAAAGGAAAGTAGGTTGAAGATGGAGGAAAGGTATGTTAGTGAAGATGAAACTTCTTATAGACTTATTATGGTAAGTGCCCATGATATTAATATCTAATAAAACAAGGTCCATTTCCATTAACATTGAGGATACGGACACTAGCTAATCCTCCTGGATAGTAATTCACAAGAGCCTACACCCCTGACAACTGCAGCTACTAAATAAAACCTAGAAATGATGTCCAGCTTGTAAACATGTTTATTAAAGTCTAACTTGTTGCTGCATAGATATCACCAAAAGTAGCATTATATAAAAAAACATGGAAGTAGACTACTACTCAAGTGGAATGAGCCTTGGGGAATGTGGGTAATGTTTTCCATGCTTGTTATAACACAAGGCAATGGAGTGTTCTTAATCACCATAAAAGGAATGCCTGGTAACATCCTTCTGTAGCATTATCCACAATGATTCTAAGCAGTTTATTAGACATGTAAGCAGTGAGGTATTTACCCAGATCAGAACATCCAAAGAACACTGACAACCTGCAATGTGCCTTAGGCACAAAGAATAGTCTATTCTAAACAGCCACCATCTTTTTGTTGGAAGACAGATACAGCTGTCCAATCAAAAGAACTTAGAATAATGAAATCCTCTTAGAAGATTTAACTGCTATTAAGAAAGCCTTCCAAGATGGGAATTTCAAGTCTGCCAGAGCTGTTTGACCAGCTAGTGCTGGGTCATACTCCTGCACCTAGTCATGATGGACAGAGAAACACAGGAAGCATGCATCTTAACTGTAGAGTAATAGACACCCAGATCAGAGAGGTGTGCCTAGTCATGGCATCAACGGAGTCAAAATCTGAGCAGGCCATATGAAAGCCCACTGTAAAACCCATGGCACATTCTTCCAACATGCCAGAATCAGGAATGCATTTTTTTTTCCAATGCTCTACTAGACAGGATTGAAACCTGTACAGGTGATAAACAACAGAGACACCCAAGTCACAACATAACAGAGGATAACACCTTCTTGCCTGCCTTCTTCAATTCCTTACTTTCTTCATCAGGCAGCAAGATGAAAAGGTAATGTGGATTCTGACTGATGGTAACCTCAACATTCGCAAAGTGTTAGCGCTAAGATGCAGCTCCACTCAGCTGGGGTCTTGAACAGATTACCTGCCTTGCTAGTAAGCAGTGTGTGTGGTAATCATATTCTTCCAGGCTGCAAAGCTAACATTATTTATCACAGACACCATGACTGGGATGATACAAGAATGATCAGTTTTCCTCCTTAGATGTGCACTCAGGCATTTCTGTGGAAAAGGCAATGGGGGCTACAAACCAGCCCATGCACAACTTCAGAAGCCTTCGAATTTTGCCAAAAGAGAGATGTTGGGGGGGGGGGACTGCAATGTTGACAGGCCTCCATCTTTATTGATCTCAAAAATAAGATCCTCTAGGACCATTCAAGTTTTCTTCCTTGAACACAGTGACAGAGATCCTCCCCTTATATCTTAGCTCCAGAATGGGTGGCACCTGTGGTCAGCCAAAGTAAGTGAGGTCCCGCATGATACTTGGTGAGCTCTGGAGCTCAGCAATTAGGCCTTGGGGACAGTCACATACTAGACTAAAATTGAAACACTGGCAACTGGTTCAGGCAAATAAAACGGTAGACTCCAGATGAAATAACTGTATTAAATGGATAAAATTAACTTCTTCAGATAAAAAACAAGTACAAATTAGAGTTTTAAATACCCCTCCCATGTGATTGTTCAGTAGCAAGCTCTTAAAGGAACATCACTGTTACATATGTATAAAAACATTGCAAAAAGTCTCAATCATTTAACCTATGTAATATATTTAGAAAAACATTTTATAAAACACATATATTAAAACATATTATAGAGCATATTTTAGAACATTTATTTCCTCAAGTTTTTCAATTTTAGCATGCAATGAATTGAGCATGTGTCATTCAATCCAGGGTAATATATGCGTTCAAGCGGATTTGCCACAGTAATTCTTTTTACAATTCACATTTACTTATAATAACCAAAAAAGCCCTTATTTGGATATACTCCTCAGGAAAGCCAGCAAGAGGGAATATAGTGCAAAAATATACAGAAAAAGCACATATGCAAACACCTTTTTGCATTATTCAAGTGCTCACCCCTTTCACCAAAAAAGATCAGTGGTGAAAGGGCAACTGGAATGAGCAGCGAGAATGGTAACCACGGATTTAGAATTTGAACATGACTGACTTGACCCAAGGGGTGGACCACTAACAGTAATTCTTGAACAGTCAGAATTACTGTGGCAAATCAGCTGGAACGCATATATTACCCCCGGATTGAAGGACATGTGCTCAATTCAATGCATGCTAAAATTGAAAAACTTGGAGATAAACATTTTAAAATATACTCTAAACATGTTTTAATACATGTATTTTATAAAATGTTTTTCTAAATAATATTTTACATAGGATAAATGATTGAGATGATTTACAATGTTTTTATACCTATGTAACAGTGAAGAATAACTTTGGATGGTATTGTAGTGATGTTCCTTTAAGAGCATGCTACTGAACAATCACATGGGAGAACTGGGAGGGGTATTTAAAACTCTAATTTGTACTTGTTTTTATCTGAAGAAGTTCAAGTTAATATACTGGACAAAAAGTGCTTAATTTTATCCATTAAATACACTTATTTCATCTGGAGTCTATCGTTTTATTTGCCTGAACCAGTTACCAGTGTTTCATTTTTGGTTTGTTTTTCGTTTTTGAGTTTTAGTAGACACGCTAGACTAAGGTAGAGCTGCGGACTAGAAAGGCCAGCATGGGGTTTGCCATAGACACTAACCCCATCCTTTCAAGTGGTGGCCTCCCACACCTGAATTGAGAAGTACCAACATACATCAAGCTGCCTCACATCAATAGACTGACCCACGAACCTTGGACTGGAAGACCTTGATGAACCCTCCTCAACCACAAGCGAGTATTTTTCAAACTGGTGCATGAGGAATAACCACAGAAATCAGAATCCTTGACTTGGAGTATGATTAACTACAATGGTGTGAGATATAAGGCAGGAATGTGCCTTCTCTCATGTGCCTGGGCAACAGGGCTGAAACACTGGCACTAACAAAGCCTTACATTGCCATTTTCCCAGAAAGTAAAGCTAATGTAGGGAGATGGTTCCTGCTTACAATTTGATGGATGCATGAACACTTGCACAGTCTCTGCTTCTTAGGCTAACTTCAGGACTAAGACTTTGTACAATGCCAGCAGAAGAAATGAATAGGGGCTGTGCAGGGGATGAGCATGTCCTGACATGGGATGTGACATCACTGCATGTACCTGAACCAAGTACTAAGCCTCTGCACCTTCCCTCCCAAGTGCTGTAGCTAAAGATAAAAAGACAAGCTTATGAGTGAGGTAGATGAAATCTCAAACATTAAAAAGCCACTGAAGAGGGCTTCTACTATCAGATCATAAACAACTGTTGCAGGGATGTGTATCACTATGACTTGTAAGTTAGTGGAGAATAACTTCAACTTTCTCAACCAGAAAAGGCTGACAAGGTCAGCAATTCACATGTAAACTTTTAACAGAAAATGTAGAAAGTTATACTCCAGGCTTCAGCTCCACAAATTTCAAAGGCTCGACTCTCTTCACCCCCAACTCACACAGACACTGATGTAACAACAAATGCAGGTTTGGGTTACTATAATATTAAACACCAGTGTGACTTAAGTCAGAATTAGTTTAGTTTTTTACATCAGAATGAAGTCAACAAGCATTCTTCCTCTCTGAAAATAACCTAGAAACTACAGAGATCCTCTCATAAGTGGCTGCTGTAGTCAGCAGGCAGTGGGGAAGCAGTAACACTTCAATATCTACTGAATTAAACTGCACAAATCAGTTTCACTCCAAAGAGAAACTTTGGTGGATAATGGAGACTTAAAACTGTTCCTTTCAAACCACAATGATACAACAGCAGATAGAACAGGAATAATACGAACTATTAATTTACAAGTCATCAACACAACAAAGTATGGAGGTGATCATAACAGCACTAATGCAAAAGGGGAACGATGCTGATCCAAGACTAGAGTCTTGTTATGCAGCACAAGTAAAGGGAGTGGGTTTGAAATCTAGCTTCATGGTGCACAAGGATAGAGCCCTATCTGTGACTTAGTGGAGAGGTTTTATTATCAGCGCTGAGGGAGTCTGGCAAGCAAGGGAAAGATTAAAACAGCACTGCCTGTTCACTTCTCCTGGGGTGGGTAAGGTGGTTGCTTGTACACAGGGGCAGACAAAGTGACAGCTTTCCTTGGTGAAGATAAGGGTATCCACCCATTTGTGTTTTCCAGGGAGAAGTGTTGCTTTGGTGGAAGTGGAAGTGAGGGGACAGTTTCTGCAGTCATCCCACTGCACCACCCCCTGAAGCTTTGCAGAATACATGCAAGGGGAAAGAGCACAGGCAAGAAAATAAGCTGAACCACCCACTGATGGCTGCCTAAATGATGGCCTCTCCCAAGCAACTCTCACTCCAGTGATTGGGAATAACTGGATCCACTAGAATTGAGGGGGCTGATGATCAGCAGGGGGATAAAAAAATGGCCAAGGAAGTAGTTAAAGGATAGCTACATAAAAAATAAATTAAAACAGGCAGTGTTGTAGGCCAAAACTGAGCAATGAATCTAGAAATGCAGGGTAAACTAAGTGTTATGATCTGGCACATCAGTAACCAATGCTCCACATATAAAGGCTTCCATCATATTAATATCTTAATGCTGTGAAGAAGCCTCACTCATTCAGTGAACGGAGTAAATGGAGCTGTAGGGTTGTGAAAATCGGTGTTTGTGTCATTAAGTCTATGTGAAGGGAAAGCGAGCATCCAAAGATATTGGCACTACTAACCTAGGAGCTACAACAACCACTAGAGTTTTCATCATCCTTAGGATGAATGCAGGACTGGCAGCTTGTGAACAAACATCCATTTGATGAATGTTTACCCTTTACTCAAAGGTTTCCATAAAGTTCTGTAGCAATTTTTTGGAGTTAATGAAATACTGACAAAGAATAGAACTGTCAGTTTCATACTCCTGACCCAGACATCAAACAAAATTCTAAGACAAATTCTTGTAACAATATTTCTTTCACTGGTGCATTTTCAAAGCAATGTATTTGCCAATTATACCACTACTTTCAAATACAAGGGGGCAGCAAAGCACTCTGGGTCAGAGAAAGGGTGCAATTGCTGACTGTTAACGAATAATAAACTCTAGAGATGCTACAGCAGCAGGCTTCAGCAAGTGAAAAAAATGAGTCCCTAGGGAGGGGGTGCCCTTTACTGTACCTTTATTACACACAACAAACAGAATAGTAAACTTAACAGAAAAAGTCATTCAAATGCTGAGGGCACTTCAGGATGAAGCCATACTTGCAAAGGCAAGAACACCTAACTAACAATTCACTGCTACGATAATATTAATTCTGAACAGTACAGCTCTCACAAAAATGTCACAAAAGATGCTTGCTTAGCAGCTTGCAAGACTGCCGAAATCACACATTATATCAATTTCTGGTTCTACATCAGGAGAGTGGAAATGACAGTTTTTAGTACCCTTTCAGATTTAATCATTTTAAAATAAAAACTGCTTTCAAAGATAAATAGGATTTTGCTCAGCTCCAACATAGGGTTTATCTACAATGATTAAAAGTACAGTAATGCATAAAGGGAAAGACAGTTGCCTCTATTCAGAATGAAAGCTAAAGCACAGCTAACTGCTGTACGCTACACATTTGTGGCATCAGTTAAAACAGATTTTCATGTACATAATGAAATCAACTCCAACCATACGAGACATGGGACAGCAGAAGGCAGCGTAAAGTTCCAGATATCCTCAGGCATCAAGATCTGGGGATGCAAACAAAAGGTACGCATATACATAATGGTAGATCTGCCTGGAAAATCCAGTCTTCTTTAATATTTAGGGCTTCATGCAACACAGGCCAAGGTCTACAGACAGCTTGCTAAACAGAGCTAAACCCAACCTCCATGATGCCTACATCTCTCTCCTCCATCTCTTGGTCTCTGACCAAGATAAGACAACAGTAACAGATATACATGTCAGCAGATATTCCCCTACCCAAACAAGGGGACTAAAGGATATTTGGTTAGTTAAAATAGAGTTCTCCAAACATATCAGACTCTACAGTAAATGCATAGCTTTCATATCTGGCTAATTCAGTCTTCATTAATCTATGGGACACAGTTGCTAATTAACTTTCCAGGGTGGATGGTCTATGGAAACTACTTAATAAATTCATCCCCAGATGAAGACCTAGACATGGAGAATATGCCCAGCTCACAGAATCTAGGAAAGGAGTTCAGTGCGGGCCGAGATGTATCTGTGCAGATGTCATCCAAAAATGTTTTTAAGTAAAAAAGCTACGACAGACCCAGCCCCTGGAAGACTGATCTTTAGATACTCCTGCCAATTTCTTCCCATACTTGTGGTTAATATATAAATACAATTTACTATCCAGCAAGCTAGACAGAGCTTACATTTTGCCCTAAAGTCAGAAAAATTAAGTAGCTAGTTATAATTTCATATACCCTCTCTAGATCTTCCTACCTCACCTCCCCATGAAAGGCTTGTAAAAGCATATAGGGTCATTCCGGGAATAACAACAAGTACACAAGACTTTCCCCACTGCCGAACTTGTTTTAATAAGGTGTTCCTACCTCATCTTTCCCTGAAAGGCTTGTAAAAGCATATAGCATCATTCTGGGAATAACAAGTACGGAAGTCTTGCCCCCACCATGGAACTTGTTTTAATATGATGTTCCTACCTCATCTCCCCCTGAAAGGCTTGTAAAAGCATATAGGGTCATTCCAGGAATAACAGGTAAGGAAGACTTTCCTCACCACGGAACTTGTTTTAATAAGGTGTTCCTACCTCACGTCCCCCGGAAAGCCTTCTAAAAGCATATAGGGTCATTCTGGGAACAACAAGTACAGAAGACTTTCCCCACAGTGGAACTTGTTTTAATAAAGTGTTCCTACCTGAACTCCCCCTGAAAGGCTTGTAAAAGCATATAGGGTTATTCCGGGAATAACAACAAGTACGAAGACTTACCCCCCACCAGGGAACCTGTTTTAATAAGGTCAATATCCACTAAAATACCTTGCCACCTGTAAACCTAACAAACTGGGTCCAAAAAAGCACTGGTGAATGTCCTCATAACTCCAGCTTGTAATCTGTTTATGCTTATAAGCATTAGGTTGGAAGGGTTAGACTTTCCTGTAGCCTTCTTTCTTCCCCAATTAAGGTAAAAACAGTGTGCTTTCTACTATTCAATCATATGAGCACAGTGTGCTCTGCACCTCCAAACAGTACATTTCTCAATAAACTAAGTGAAACAAGCATGCTACAAAAGGGAATTGGAAAACGGGCTCTCTGCATTGCAAATTGAGAAGCAGGCCAAGAACTGTGTAGTTTTTTTAAGAGTAGGGCCTAGCAACAGAGTATTGGGCAATTAAAAATAAATAAAAAGTGTGCTTGTAACTCATACCTGCACATGCTGCTTCTAGGCATCTGCTTTACTGGTTTAGCCCCACTTTGCTCACTTGCCGCCCCACCCTGCCCCCATAACCCACCCACCCCCAGTAGTACGTTTATAGTACCACTGGCACAGCCCCTTAATTAGCTAACAAACTACATGTGCTCCTAGAACCCAACAAACTCCTAGCACAATAATACACCCTCTATCCACTCCACTATCCATATTAACCCACCCATAGCTATTCTATTCTTTCTAATCTTTTATCTACCACATACACTCAATACAAACCCAACCCTAGTAATTTACTATGACTACAGCTAAAACACTAATGCTGCTACCCTTAGTACCCCCTGCTATTCATTCCTTATCACCTAAGCTCCTATGAATATGTACAGCATCTTGAAATCCAATACCCAAACTCTCAGACACTAACCCAGCATTTAATAAGTTTATCCGCCACATAACCACCCCCTCTCCTAATTCCTCGCCCCCCAATTACCATCACCTGACTAAATATTGCTACATTAGCTTAAAAACCAAAAGCTAGGAAAAAATCATAAACAAATTTTTAAGACTCATAAGCAACTTAAAAATTCATCTTATGAAGGATGGAGACATCCACCCCATCCCTGGCCCATCTACAACAGTAGACCCAAGCACACCATCTAACAACCCAACGTGTACAACCCAGACTGATAGACTTCCAAACTCATTTCTGGTCTATCATCTCAACATCAGAAGCCTAAACAACAAGATCCATAGCCTACACGGACTCTTAGCTGTTCACTCCCCTGATATCCTCTACCTCACAGAAACCTGGCTAAAAAACAACCAAAGATAACGAAATAACCCCCCCACCACCACCACCACAGTACAACATCCTTAGACTGGACCGGATGTCCAGGAAAGGTGGCGGGGTAGCTGTACTATACACGTCTACCCTAACAGTAACAATTGATACCAAAACAGCCACCCCAGTTTGGCAATGCAGAAATTCTCATTACCAAACAAAAATAAATGCAGATACACTGTCTGCATTTATGTTCCACCCGGCAAGAATGATAATACTCTAGAAAATTAGCTTACACTGGCTAGCTTCTAACCATCTCCAGGAAACCACTGTCTTGGGGGACTTTAACATTGATTGGAACACCTGTTCCTCTGAAACTCCCTCCACCATTTAAACCTCCATGGGTTTACTCAGATCATTGCCACCCCCACCAGATTTAGCAAAAATAGAGTCAAAGATAGTATCCTTGATTGGATACTTATTAACAGCCACCCCCAAAAGTACAAGTCAGGTACATTACCTGATGATCTAAGTGATCACTGCCTTAACCTATATTATTAGGCTCAAAGCTGACATTCCCAACCAGCCCACCTACAAAACTATAAGAAATGTCAGGAACTTTAACCTTGACAACTTCCAAAATGAACTCCAAGCATGTAATTGTAATGTCTTGAAATGACTCCCATTACAAGCAGCAGTTGAGTACTTCAATACAAGATTTCTGTCTATCCTTAACCACCATGCTCCTACCTGTACCATCTGTGTAAAAGCCACAGCTGCACTGTGGCTATCTAAAGAAATAAACAAAATTAAACTAAGAAACAATGCCTGGGCCAGGTGACATGTTACCAAAGCCCCTATGGACCAAGTAAGATACCGGCAGCTAAGGAATCAGACCAAAAAAATCTGTCATTCTAGAAAAAAAAATCACTACACCCTCCTACAACAAAAATATCAGCTAAAACTTCAAAAGTTCTGGTCTGGTATTAATCTTCTCCACCCAGGCCATTCCGCTACTCCTACCCAATCAGCTACCCTTGATAAATCCCCTGTAGAAACTGCAAAACTTCAACTCCTTTACTGAAACTATCCAGTCTAGCTACCAATCTCACTCCATCGGACACAAACACCAGCTCTAGCACATCTAGCCCTAATCCACCTTTACCTTTCAAACCGTACCTACCAACCCGATCCTGATCTTACTCAAAAAACTAAAACCTACTACACTAGCTGCTTACCACCTCCCAGCTGAATATCTTCAAAAAGCAGCTGATGCCATAGCTCTTCCCATTTCTATTCTGATCAACAGATCCATCTCAGAAGGATCCATCCCAGCAATATGGAAAATATCACATGTTATACCTTCTCCATAAAGGAGGAAGTTCCACAGAATTATCTAACTTTAGACCTATAGCCATTCTTTCACCACTAGTGAAAATCATGGAAAGATGCATACACAAACAATCATGCACTTTCTTATTCAAAACGGAAAGCTCGCCGACTCTCAGCATGGCTTTAGGCCATTCCACAGTACCACCACAGCTCTTCTATGTTTCTCTAATGTCATCAGTCTTCATCGTAACAAACTATCTTCAGCACCTTTCCTAGATCTCTCAAAAGCTTTCGATGTGATCAGCCATCAGCTACTGCTCAATACCCTACAAACCATCGGTTTAGATAAACATGCAATATAATGGTTTCACTCCTACCTAAACGTTAGACAGCAGGCTGACTTATGGCAGAGCAAGCTGTCATCCCAACTTCCTCTAACCCTAGGTGTCCCAGAAGGGTCCATACTAGGTCCCCTTCTTTTCTCTTTTTATCAATGATCTGTACACCACCATCCCAGGAGCCACCTGCATCCAATATGCAGATGACAACGTTAATATGCTCCACCTCCTCTCCTACATAACTTCTAACCCTCACCCAGACCATTTTCAGCATGGTAGAAAAATGGCTAGCTAATTGCCACCTGCATCTAAATCCTAACAAAACCAAGCTACTACTTTTCCCCCTAACCGTAGAATTCCTCCTCCTTCCTTCAACATCAAATCTAGCAATGACACCACTAGCTCTCCTGATGACCATACAAAGCTTCTAGGCGTAAAAATAGACAACAACCTTAAATTTGATAAACATGTAAATCACATTAAGTCAGTCAACAAAAAACTTGGCTCCCTGTACAAAACCAAACATTTCCTCACCCCCCCCCCCACCCAGCTAGGGTAGATATTGCAAGATCACACCTCCTCTCTACCCTTACATATGCCTCCCCTGTACTCACCAACCTATCCAAAACTGATCTCAACAAATTATCAGGATATTACAATCATATAGCCAGATTCGCTACTGTCATGGCTTTTAGGACCCACCATTGCCAGAACCTCAAAGCACTGGTATGGCTAGAGTATTCTACCCATCTACAGTTCAACCAGCTTATAGTAGCGCATAAAATACTCCATCAACCTGATCTCACCCCTGCCCTCAAAAATATTCTCACCCCTCAGTGTCCCCAGGCCATTCTTCGCAAGGGACGGCTTGCACCTGTCACCCCTGGGATTCCGGATATTGGCAAAGGCTCTTGCCACCCCCATAGTGCCTTTTTTAGGCAAGGCTCAAATTCTAAACCTACCACCCTAGAACACAAAAAAGGAAAAAAACTAAGGGTAATGCTGCTCAATGCTAGAAGTCTAAATCTCAAAATGCACGCACTCGAGGCCCTTCTCAGTATGGAGAACATCGATGTCTGTGCTGTGACAGAAACCTGGTTCAAGGCTCCTGAGAGCACCCCAGCGCTATCAGGTTTTACCTCATATCATGCGTTCCGGCCCCAAAATCCGGACAATACCAAGAAAGGAGGGGGGGGGTATCCATATTCATCAAGGACACCCACACCTCAAGACTGGTGGCAACGCACGATGCATCGGAGACCATCCAGGTGCAATTAACCATAGGCAAGACTGCTCTGCAAATTGTAGCATGTTACAGGCCACCCTCACAAACTCAGGAAACTCACATGGCCTTCCTGAAAACACTAGAGGGGATAAATGTATCACCAAACACCATCATACTAGGTGACTTCAATTACCCTAATATAGACTGGGAACACTACTCAAGCCCAAACACCCTAGCCCAAAAGTTCCTGGAATTCATAAACTCAAATGCCATGGAACAACTAGTCACCATCCCCACAAGAGGAGATAACATACTTGATCTCATCATCACGAACATGGGAGCACAATGTTCAACACCGGAAGTATACCCCTCACTGGTGAGATCAGATCACAAACTAATCTCGCTGGAGGTCCTCATCCCACCCCCACCTGAAATAAAGAAGACCACAGTAAAGAACTTCTCAAAAGCCGACTTCACACTTCTAAAGACTAGTGTGGTCTCCTTTCAGGCCCCCGAGCATGGAAAACAATACTCAAGCCGCTGAATCACTTACAAACGCCTTCTACCAGCACCTGCAGGACTGCATGGATAAGGCAATCCCAAGCAAAACAAAGACTCTTTGTACCAAAGGCAAGCGTCCAGTCTGGTGGACCCCAGCCATAAACAAACTCTACAACAAAAGGAGGAAGCTACTACAAGATAGAGCAAAATCCTTAAAAGGTAAGACACCCTTGATCACTATAAGTAAAAACTAAGAGCTCTCATAAAATCATCCAAAGCAAATTTCGAGAGAAAATAGCTAAAGACTCAAAAGACAATCATAAGGCCTTCTTTAGCTATGTTAGAAACCTAGGAGGAAACTCCCAGATATGCTCAGAACTAGTTCAAAATGATGTGAAGATTACTGATCCTACAGACATTGCCAACATACTGGCTGACAGGTTCAGTGCAAACTTCTCCCCTCCCCAAAGGAGAGATATCTATACCAAATGAGTGCAGCCCCCAAACATCTCCAGCGCCCAAGTGAGAACTGCTCTCTCCAAAGCAAAAACACAGCATCCATGGGACCCGATGGTGTCCCGGCTGTGTGCTCCACGAACTCAATGAGGAATTAAACCCACAGCTAGGACAGCTGTTTAATCAAAGTCTTACCTCTGGATACGTACCCAGGAGTGGCGCACTGCAACTGTGGTCCCACTTCACAAAGGCGGTGCCTCCACAGACCCTGGAAATTACCAGCCCATTAGCTTGACAAGCCTTATCTGCAAAGCCATGGAGAGGATCATAATGGACCTCATAAATAAAGACATAGGGAATTTGCAGACTTTGGATCCAACCCAGTTTGGCTTTGTCAAAGGCAGATCATGCCTTTTAAACTTGGTTGACTTTTTCAAAACAGTCACCAAAGCCATTGATGAGGAAAGGCAGTCCATACAGCCTACCTCGATCTGGCTAAGGCCTTGATACAATACCCCACTCGGGTATCATTGAAAAACTCATCAGCTTAAATGTTAACCCATACATCACAAGATGGGTTGCAAACTGGCTGAGTGACAGAACCCACAGGGTCAGAGTTGCTGGCGCCATGTCAGACTCAAAGCCTGTCACAAGTGGTGTCCCACAGGGCTCAGTCCTGGGCCCACTCTTGTTTGGCATCTACTTTTCCGAAGTACAAGCAAACACAGGAGGGTTATGGCTGACAAAGTTTGCAGATGACTGCAAACTGGCCATAGTAGAAAACACATCTGACACAGATATCCTTCAGAAGGGTCTCACAGAAGCGGATAACTGGTGCCAGAGCCACGGCCTAAAGTTAAATGCCAAAAATGCATAGTCATACCCTTCGGGAAAAACAAGGTTACCCTAGCTACCAAATAGGTGGCAATCCACTGAGCACAGAAGAAGTTATCAGGGACCTGGGGACCCAGGTTGATAGTAGTCTGTCATTCGACACCCATGTAGCTAAAGTAGTTAGGAAGTCCTTCTACATTGCCCACCTTATCATGAAGGGATTCTCATCTAGATCAAGGGAGGTCATAGTCTCCCTTTACTCATCACTCATCAGACCAATGATGGAGTACAATGCCCCATTCGGAATGTATCTGACCCGACACTTGCAGCAGCTGGAGAGGCCACAAAAGTTCCTCA
The DNA here is from genome assembly GCF_019279795.1 of Protopterus annectens. Taxonomy (NCBI): domain Eukaryota; kingdom Metazoa; phylum Chordata; order Ceratodontiformes; family Protopteridae; genus Protopterus; species Protopterus annectens. The sequence goes on from NC_056726.1 coordinate 539,194,557, forward strand.
CCAAAAGGATAAAGGGTCTCAAAAATCTGTCCTATGCTGCCCGACTGAAAAATCTCCAGCTCTATTCAGTCGCTTACCGCTTGCTCAGAGGTGACCTTTGCCTAACATACAAGGCCATGTCAAACCCAGATTTGATGAATATGCTTCACCTCAAAAAATCTAGATCCATCAGAGCCACAAGGGCGGGAGACTTAAACCTCGACACGGCTATTAATAGGACGTGCTGGAGGGATAGATTCATCACCCAAAGACTCCCTATGCTGTGGAACAAAATCCCGGTACATGTGAGGCAGAGCACCTCGCTGGCCTTGTTCAAGAGAAATCTTGACCAATGGATGGGAGATCGCAGATATACCCCAGGAATTACCTCAGTGTCACTGCTCGACAGAGGCACAGCAAAATAATGGGTATAGTTCCCCATACTAAAGGGGTGGCGTAAGCCACAAAACAATGGGCTAGGCTTATAAATGCCCTCGGGCAGATAGCCTAGTATGAACCTATGAACCTATTACTCTCAGCTGATAAACTATTGATACTGACCCAAAAATCCAACAACTCTACAGGCGATGCTATATTTGCCAACTCAACCGGTAACATCTGGAATCCATTCCCTACTACTGTTACCAAGGAAACCTCACTACCCCTGTTTAAAAGAGAACACAAAAAAGACCTCACATCTCATTGGCTGTGCTCTTGTTCTAAATCTGACTAACAACTTCACTAACACACGTCTTGCTACCCAACCTACTGTTTAGCCAAGTATCTATGCCGCATTGCATTTGAATGTCTAAGCATTGTGAATCTTGAAATCTGACTGTATTCTATGTTCACATTTTCTGATACGTCTCTGCCAATCAGATGCAAATCTGCACATTGTGTATATTGATATCTGCCTGTATTCTTTGTCTATATTTTTCTAAACATGTCAGCCTGAGTCCATCACTCAGTGATGTATGTACTGTCTCTTTTTTGGTATGTGGAGCTTTTCTCCCTGGGCCTCCGCTGAAAATGGACATATACCCAGCCACACTATCCCAGTCAACAAATGTAAAATAAATAAAATAAATGCATTTTGGTCTTGTCCACATAGTGCCTCAGCTGCCTATGGTCAGCCATGCAATACAATAGGAAATCTCCTTACTTAGTACAGTCCATACACAGCACAAGAAGCTCAGATTAAGGTGCGACTCAGTCATAAGTAATGACTAGCTCCAATAGCACTTACCAGCTGGGTGATGTGCTGGAGCTGGTGTGGGAGGATGGGCATGCCCATCCTGAGAGGGGAGAGGACAAATCAGAGTGATTCAATGCCAAAAACTCGCACAGGAGGGTTGCAGATGTAAATTCAATGAGTGGGGGATTAGGACACTAAGCTCCTTTGGTGGCAGCTTTCATCACAATGGTATGGGAGCATGGGCACAAAGGGGAAAGCATTGTGGTCCCCTCAGTGACTCGGTCTTCCCTCCCTTGCCTAGAAAAGGGGTTAGGACCCATCACATACTGCCTTATTGCCAAGATATCAGTGAGGATATGAAACACTCTCACTGCTTTCTGAATGAGGATTCCACTAGACGGCTCTAACTTCCATGCTGGGAATAGTCAGTATGAATGAATGGGACAGCACAATGAAAAATATTAAAAATACAAATATAGGTAAAAAAACAACTTGGACAAAAATGGAGTTCAGCTCTGGCATCCATATGCATAAATGAAAAAGATGCCAACAAAGAGACCTTTTCCCTAGAGAAAACTAAACATGAAAGGGTAGCACGTCTTGCAAATGAAAAATTTCCAGGCAGAGTTCACAGCTACTTGGAAAAGGGCTTTCCATGTGAAACTTTGAATCTACAAAGGATGCTAGTTCAAATGGAAGAAGGGTTAGTTCCTCCAGATAGCGTAAAGTCCCTAGACGGTAACAGACTCCTTGACAGCAGCATGAGGGTAAATAACACCCTATGAGGACGGCCTTGCAGATTTTAAGAACAGGAAAATATGTCCAGAATGAAATTCTATCAAAGCCAGTTGCACCTTAGCTGCTAGACAGCTTAGCCCAGAGTCCAAAACATCTGACAATTATGGTCCTATTTCTCCGCCTGGTGGACTTTTTTAAAAGGTCACCAAAGCAATAAAAGGTAAAACAGTATACACCACATATTCTGATCTGGTTAGCAGTTTCAGTGACACAACAGGTACCACACATCTTTGGTACTGAAGGATGTGTGTTCTGTTCCTATGCCAGATAGATTTATTTCTGACACTCAAATGCAGCATAAGGGGTGTGCTGCATTCCTGAGTTCCCCATCCTTCAGATTTGTTAAACCACGGCCCAATTTGCTTGAGCTGGTGGAAGAAGATCCCACAGCACTTAAACAGTAGAGGAAGCTCTCCGATGCCCTGGCCAAATTTCCCCTTGTAGTACGAATACCACTTTGGGTCTCCCCTGAAGAGAGGACACTAGTCTAGTAGGGTTTATCTGGTCATGAAAGGATAAATAAAAGCTTTTGACAATCTTCCACTCAGGCATAATAGAAAAGCTTAATAAACTGGGAATAAACCTCTATGCCACACACTACACTGCCAACTGGTTCACACATAGGAAGAAGGAAAGCAAAGTAGGGGAAGTTACCTGCACAAAGACCAGTCACCATTTGTGTCGCATAGGGTTCTGTGCTGGGACCTCTCCTATTTAGCATCTACTTCTCTGAAGTAAAAGCCAGTACCAAAAGGTTCTGGCTGACTATTCTCAAATGACTGCAAGAGCTAGGAGAAATCATTAAATCCTCAAATGACTTGGCCAACATGAAGGTAGGTTTGTCCCAGATATATACTGGTGCCAAAATCATGGACTAAAACTAAACCATAAAATGCATCATCATATCCTGAGAAGTTAACTACCTCAGGAAAAGTACAGTTGCATAAAACTTACCATAACAATAGATGCCCTTCTCTTCACTGTAGCAGTATTCCTTACATTAGGGATCCCCCGGTCAAGGGCAGGCCAACATCCGGCCAGTATACCAAAGCCTTCAGATTTTAATAGGGAAGCCAGTGAATACTGCAACAGTGAAGAGAAGGATATCTACCCATTATGGTAAGGTTTTACACAACTGTACTACGTCCTTCCATATCACTGTTGCAATATTCTTGACAATAGGGCGAGTACAAAAGCTCAGGAAGAAAGTTGGGAGGACCAAGGACCAGCAGAGCCCTTAAGAAAACCATGTAGGATAGCCTTGGCAAAACTGGCTCTAGCCCTGGAAACAACATCCAACTTAATGCTTGGTAAAGGTATCCCCAGAAGTCCAGGTAGCTGCCTCAAGAATAGAGTTAGTATTCAACCCTATGAAAAAAGCACCAAAAGAAGCCACAGCCCTAGTAGAGTGAGCCTTGACAAAAAAAACAAGCTGTAGTAATTGGTTGTTTGGGACCATTTCTAGCTCTTTTGTAGTTCACTGTTTAAAATCCGCCTCTGGGCGTTTTTTTCTGGCTATACTGCTCAGACAAGCTCCACATGGGTTTAAAGTGGTCCTAGCAGCAGGGAACTCAGAAAAGCGACTACCTTCTGGATTTAAGTATCTTTGCTTTTCTTTCACTTGAAATAGCTTCTGTAGCTTACCTTGAACTAGCCTGAACTGTTTTTTAACGGATTGCTGCATTATTTTAAAATCTGCACTTAAAGTTACATTTTAGTCGAATTTGATCGAAAGTTTGCTCGTTTGTTTAATTTAACTGTGGAGGCTGCCCACTAAAGTGTGCTAGCCTGTGTAACTAATTTATCACTGTTTCTGCATTTTCTGTGTGTTTCTACCAAAAAACAAAAAAATAATCCTTGTTTTCCCGCCTTCCTCGACTAGTTTAGACCAGTTTACAGGCATTGCTGTATTCTGGGCTGTGGTGTAGTTCCTGTGTTGTCCATTACCTTACTTGGATAGAAGGAAGTTTCTTTGCTCACCAGTGGGAGTGGGGAGCCTTGAGCAGCCTACCTGTCCTTGGGGGAAGTGACCTCAGCACAAGAAGCTGTAGTAATTGGTTGGGACCATTTCTAGCTCTTTTGTAGTTCACAGTTTAAAATCCGCGTTTGCGCGGTTGTGTGCATAGCCTTTTCTGGTTCCGCCAAGTCTGCTCTTCAAATTTTCCCTTAAGGAAGCTCTACTCTTAGTATAACCAGACTACTCACTGTATTATAAGCCTAGCACTTGTTCTCAATACTTCTCTACTAAGTAAGCACTCTCGTACTAAGTAAAGCACTACATCTACTTACCACCCCTGTGAATATCCACTTCCCTTAAAGGTATACCACTCCCTTATACTGTTCTAGCATGTTGAGTAGTAGATTACTGGCGTCGTCTCCAGTTCAGCTGGTCAATCTGGGTATCTTGAGACAATGCTACAATTGTCTCATGTACACAGACAACCCTCTCCTCCTCCCAACAAACACAAATATATGTGAGAGATGCAACTATATAGCCAAACTGGAGGCTGAACTCTCTCAACTCAGGGCTGGCATGACCAGACAGGAGGAGATGGCAACCACACATACAACAATCCCAGTCCCACATAGACCTACCACAACTGCAAACCAAACACAAAGACATACTCTGAGGCTCTAATAAAAAACTTACCAAAACAACAGAGGCTCCCAAAGCAGACATCCAAAAATCCACCACCTCAAAACAAAACACATGCAACACATACTTCAATAAATCAGTGTGTGGACCAATCACAGCCCTTAAGGCCAAACACCTTGCCTGATACACTAGTAATAGGTGACTCCATAGTCAGACACACTGATGTCCCACTGACCAGGCTGAACAAGGAGAAGGTGACTGTGAGCTGTCTATAGGGAGCTAGGATCCGCCACATAGCACACGCACTCAGGTCACTCCAAAGCAAGTACAAATATGACTCTGTCATTGTCCATGCTGGTGTGAATGACCTGAGACGTACCTCCCTGGACTACATGAAGAGAGACAGAGGAGCTCTCCGATTATGTAGCCCAGGCTGGTATGACCCTGACCCTGAGAAGCATCTTGCCCTCACCAAGAATGATTCCGCAATACAAAGACAAGATGATCAGCTTTAACAATTGTCTCAAGTACTGGTGTCATTCTAAGGGGATCCAATGTCTGTCTGCCTGGGATGATATGTTGGACAAGCCACGCTGCTTCGCAAGGGATGGCTTACACCTGTCACCACTGGGCTTCCGGATATTGGCTAAGGCTCTTGTCACCCCCATAGTGCCTTTTTTAGGCAAGGCTCAAAAGACAAACCCACCTCCTTAGAAAACAAAAATGGAAAAAAACTAAGGGTAATGCTGCTCAATGTCATAAGTCTAAATCTCAAGATGCAGCCACTTGATGCACTCCTCAGCATGGAGAACATAGATGTCTGTGCAGTAACTGAAACCTGGTTCAAGGCTCCTGAGAGCACCCCAGCACTACCAGGCTATACCTCGTATCATGCTTTTCGGCCCCAAAACCCGGGCCGAACCACAAAGGGAGGGGGAGTGTCCATATTCATAAAGGACACCCACACCTCCAGGTTAGTAGCAACACATAAAGCATCAGAGACCATACAGGTGCAACTAACCATAGGCAAAACTGCTATACAACTGGTAGCATGTTACAGACCACCCTCCCAATCTCAGGAACCCCCCTCAGCCTTCCTGAAGACATTGGAGGATATGAATGTATCACAAAATACCATCATACTGGGAGACTTCAACTACCCAAACATAGATTGGGTACATTATTCTAGCCCTAATACCCTAGCCCAAAGGGTCCTGGAATTCATAAACTCAAATGCACTGGAACAACTAGTCACCTCTCCCACTAGGGGAGATAATATACTAGACCTGATCATCACAAACATGGGGACAAAATGCTCCACACCAGAAGTATACCACTCACTAGTGAGATCTGACCACAAACTAATCACCCTGGATAGACATATCCCACCTCCACCCCCAGCACAAAAGACCACAGTGAAAAACTTCTCAAAAGCAGACTTCACTCTTCTTAAGACTGAGATGGTATCCTTTAAGCCCACTGTGCCAGTGGATACCACATCCCACAATGCCGAATCCTTCACAAATGCTTTCTATGGACATCTCCAAGAATGCATGGATCATGCAATCCCAAACAAATCCAAGTCCCTCTCCACCAAATGTAAGTGTCCTGTCTGGTGGACTTCAGCCATAAACAAATTGTATAACAAAAGAAGGAAGCTACTGCACGTCAGAGCGAAATCCCATGAAGGGAAGACATCTCTGATCAACATTAGCAGAAAACTACGTTCTCTCATAAAAACATCCAAGGCAAACTTTGAGAGAAAAATCGCTAAGGACACTAAAGATAACCACAAAGCCTTCTTCAGCTATGTTAGAAACCTGGTGGAAACCCTCAGATATGCTCAGAGTTGGTTCACAACAACAAAAATACACTGAACCCACAGATATTGCTAACATTCTGGCTGACCGGTTCAGTGCAAATTTCTCCCTCCTTCACCCCCAAAAGAAGAAATACTTATCCCAGCTGAATGTAATCTCCCTGTCATCTCAGATGTCCAAGTGAGAACCACCCTAAACAAAGCAAAAAACACAGCATCAATGGGACCTGACGGTATCCCGGGGTGTGTGTTACGTGAACTCCAAGAGGAGCTAAACCCACACATAAAAATGCTATTTAACCTTAGCCTTACTTCTGGATATGTACCTGAACACTGGCGTACAGCAACAGTGGTCCCATTCCACAAGGGGGGTGCCTCTACAAACCCTGGAAACTACCGCCCCATAAGCTTAACTAGCCTGGTCTGCAAAGCTATGGAAAGAATCATTATGGAACTCATAAACAGAGACATAGGGGACCTACAGACACTTGACCCCACCCAGTTCGGCTTTGTAAAGGGCAGATCCTGCCTTTTAAACCTGGTTGACTTTTTCAAAACAGTCACTAGAGCCATTGATGAGGGCAAAGCAGTCCATACAGCATACCTGGACTTGGCTAAGGCCTTCGACACAATACCCCACTCAGGCATCATAGATAAGCTAAACAGCTTAAAAGTAAACCCTTATGTCACTAGATGGGTTGCAAACTGGCTAAAGGACAGAACCCATAAAGTTAAAATCGCTGGAGCAATGTCAGACTCAAAGCCAGTCACAAGTGGTGTCCCACAGGGATCTGTCTTGGGACCACTCTTGTTTGGCATTTATTTCTCAGATGTTAAAGCAAACATGGGAGGGCTGTGGCTGACAAAGTTCGCAGATGACTGCAAACTAGGCGCCATAGTCGATACACCAGCAGACACACACATCCTACAAAAAGGCCTCACTAAAACGGACAACTGGTGCCGTAGTCACAGCCTTAAACTAAATGCCAAAAAATGTATAGTCATCCCTTTTGGAAAAAACAAAGTACCCACAAATTATCACACAGACAGCAACCCACTGAGTATGGAAAAAGTAATCAGAAACCTAGGGACCCAAGTAGACAGCGACCTCTCATTTGACACCCACGTTGCCAAAGTGGTTAGAAAAACATTATACCTTGCACACCTCATCATGAAGGGATTCACATCCAGATCCAAGGATGTCATTGTACCCCTATATTCCTCCCTCATCAGACCCATGACTGAGTACAATGCCCCATTTGGTATGTACCTCACCCGGCATTTGCAATAGCTGGAGAGACCACAAAAGTACCTCACCAAAAGGATCAAGGGTCTCCAAAATATGTCTTATTCTACCAGACTAAAGAAACTTCAGCTCTATTCAGTAGCATACCGCCTGCTCAGAGGTGATCTCTGCCTGACATACAAGGCCATGTCCAATCAGGATCTGATGGACATGCTCCACCTAAAAAAATCCAACTTGGTCCAAATCCATCAGGACCACGAGAGCTAAAGACTTAAACCTCGGCACAAGTATGAATAGGACATGCTGGAGGGATAGATTCATAACCCAGAGGCTTCCCATGCTTTGGAACAGGATCCCAGTTCATATTAGGCAGAGCCCCTCACTGACTCTCCAAGAGAAATCTTGATGAGTGGATGGGAGATTGTAAGTTTACCCCAGGTGTCACATCTGTGTCACTGCTAGACAGGGGCACGGTAAATTAATTCTATTATATAAGAGGACCTTCATTGTGTCACTACTAGACAGAGGCACAGTATTCTAGATTTATTCTGTACATTTTTGTACCATTTCATGGGGTGGCAAAAGCCACATCACTATGGCTAGGCTTACAAATGCCCCAGGGCAGATAGCCTAGTACTATACTATGAAACTATGAAAGGAATAAGAAAAGTAATTGGCTTTAGACATCCAGGAAAATTTGTTTGCTTGAAAACAGCAACCCTGAAGACCCGGGATGAAAGGAAACAAAATGCTGCTCAAATTTACGAATGGCTTTAGTTTTATCCAAATATCAGAGCTGTCTATGCATTTCCAAAGTGTGAAGGACCTTCTCACTAGCAGATTACAGAGAAGGTAAAAAAAAGTAGGCAAATGAATAGACGGATTAAGAGGCAACTCATTAACCACCTTGAACATAAAAAAAGGATTAGTACAAAGATATATTCCTTTTTAATTTTTTAGAAGACAGGGTAACAGCCAACTGGCTGCAGAAAAAGTCAAAAGAACATTCTTCCAAGAACAATACTGTAAGGAAGCTGAAGCTGCAGATTCAAAAGGAGGCTGAGTTTTCTTACAAAACAAAATTAAGGACCCAGGAAGAAGGAATAGGCTTCCTTTGAGGCCTAGTGTGAAAGAAGCCTTTAAGAAATTGTTTGCCCTCAAATCTAGAAGCCAAAGGAGGAGTCATAGCTAGACAAGCAGAAACAGCTAACAGGTGGGCTTTAACAGAAGCATATGCCAACCCATCATTTAGCAATCCAGACAAATGAGAGAACCAAAAGCAATTACCACAGTAAGTGTATCCAGGTTACGAGAAAAACACCAGACAGAAAATCTTTCATTTGGATAAACAAGACTTTCTGGTAGTGGGTTTCCTGGCCTAAACAGGATCAAAACCCCATCACCCAAAATGTCACTTGAGTAATGGACAGGTGGGAATTGATGAGAGACCCCTTGTCTTCTGTGAGTAGATCCAGCCTGTGAGTTAACTTGTGATAAATGCCCTTGGCTAGGTGCAGAAGAGTGAACCAATGCTGTATGGGCCACAAGGGAGTCACCAACAAGATTTTGTGAGTAGCCTGTTCCATGTTGAACAGGACCCTTAGCATGAGAGAAGGCATAAAGATACATCCCCTTCCAAGAAAAAGAAGGCGTCCAGCTTCCAAACGAGAGGACATGGGACTCTGGTGCAAAAGAGAGGAAGCTGTCCAGAGGGAAAAAGATCTACTTGAGGAGTACCCCACGGGTGGACTATGTCCAGAAACGCATCTCTGTCGATCATCCACTCATGACATTGTGTTATGGACCTGTTCAGAGAATCTGCCAAAGTGATCTGATCTGAAGGGATGTAAACAGCCTAACGGGTGACCCAGTACTGGGCAGCTAGATCCCAAACCTGAAGAGCAAGTCTGCACAGGAGATAAGATCTTTACTACCCCACTTGCTTGATATACCGCATCACTGTGGTATTGTCTGTGAAGATTTTGAGGGGCCCTGGAAGGAAGAGAGAACAAAAAGACTGAAGAGCTAGGAGAAGAGCTCTCATCTCCGATATTGATGTGGTCCTCCTATTGTCCAAGAGGCAAAAGGCCCTGCACTTCAAGAGGACCGAAGGAAGCCCCCCATCCCACACCAGAGGCAACCTAAGTAGATTGCTAAAGAAGACAGGTGACTATGCAAGGTTTTTGGAACAAATGCCTGACAAATGGGACAAGATGAATGGTCTTGAGAAGCACCCAAGCAGAACAATGCTTGTGATGATCCTTATGGAGAGTCAGTCTCCCACACTGGCATTTCACCTTTCTGGGTGACTTGAAACTAACAACCATAAAATAAAAGGGCTCTCATCTGAAAAGCAGCTTGCCAACCAGCAGACGAATATTGAATATGGTGTTTAGACTGGCAGCAAAGAAGGTCTGAGGATAGTACATCACCTTTATGCCCTACAATGTGTGCGGGCATGCCCACAAATTCTTTACTAAAAAGGATACAAGGCCTAAACCATATGCTCTACATAGGCAGATTTAAAGCCCTGTCACTATATTCTGTATTCTTTAGATTAAGAGGAGCTGTGTCTAGAATACAAGGGATTCTCCAATGCAATACTGATGGATTTACTGCACATCAACTCATAATAGCAAAATAAACACTTGGCCTAAGGATCTATACCTCTTCTGCAGCAGCAGCAGAATGTTGTGTAGAGACGGGTATAGCCCCCAAAGGATACTGCTGCTATGGAACAGACTCCCTATCTACATAATTCAAACTAGATCTGTGGATGTGAAAACAGAAAATTTACTCCAGGATTGCCCCATACTACTAATGGATTGAGAAAGCTCCTAAATGCTTTAACCTACACGTCTCTCAAATTATCTGTGGTACAAACCCAGTTACTATCACTAGGGCCATTGTATATAATTATCACCCATGGGTTAAGTAAGGTCAATGTAACATCAAACACTAAAAGGTAAATTGGCTAAGCTTAAAATGGCCCACAGGAGCAGCTAGCCTAGTACTCATCTATGAACTTATATTGGAGAATCTCAGAAAGAGGCTAAGTACATATCAGTTATGTTAAGCATCTCATATTAAGAACCTTTTTTGTGTTTGCTAGGTACAATGCACTCTGAAAAGACACAGATAATCTAGTTGAAACCCCCTGCACCATGGCTGTTTGTAGATGTGGGGCAGCCAAGCTGTTAATTTTTGAGCTCAAATACTCAGGAGTACCCACCTGAAAAGGTTAGAAACTGAGGATTCCTATTATATAATCGAAGATGCAATCCTTCGAATGCATCTTGATCGAACTTGAAAGCACAAAACAGCAAAATAGTGAAAGGCATACCAGTGATTTCTTTCCCTGGGAAAGAAATTACTTGGCCCCCTCCATTACTTTGCAGTTTTCATCATTGTAGTGCAATCTTGGAGTTGGTATAGTTAAGTAGGGGGTGAAGCCCCCCACTTTATGTAAGGTTTTGAAGTTTATTTATTTATTTTATTTTTTTGTGGAACAGCGATTTTTTTTCCCTGGGAAAAAAAAACTGCTGTTCCGAGTGTTTGGGATTGTACGTTTCGCTTACTTGGGGTCGATAAATCAGCGTTCGCTGATTTAATAGAGACCCAAAACAGAGCTTTCAAAAGCAGCCTGAGAACAGGCTCCATCGGAGATCCTCATAGCAGTAATAACCATACTTGCCTAGGCTAGTATAAAGCTATTAGAACTGCACTGACCCTGCAGAATCTAGCCTTAAGAACTTATCAGAGGAAATGGGAAGAATTTATAAAGCAAATCCTGATGCCAGTAGTGGACTAACACATCCCTCGTAGAAATGATGGATCAAAACCTTCAAAACCTGGCACTTGCTAAAGATACAGAAAACCTGCAGACTAGGGATTCCTACCTAAAGAACAATGTCCTAAAAATAGCCAAACTATGTCACTCAGGCATCAGTGTAGGAAACTTGATAATCCAAGGAGTGTATGTAGCAACAAGAAAATGATGGAGATGGTGTGTTGAGATTGCTCTCGCCCCTGTTCACTGCCTCCTGACACAGCAAGTAGGACTTCACTCCATCTTGTCTGCTAATGTGCCAGACTACAGATGGGATCCAAAGTAAAAGCTAGAACTTTAGGAGGGTGGACACCCTGGAACACCTGGAAGTTTAGCAAGATTGTTCTCATCTCCAAATCAATTAAATGCAAGGATGACTCCTGGGAAAACTAAGTTGTTCAACAGTCTATTCAGTGAAATTCCTTGACCTACCCTGTAGCATCTGTAATGACTATGTTGTTTGTGGACTGTGCATCTTTGACCAAAGAGGCAGCCCTAAAAAGCAGGCTGTTACAGCAAGATACTGAAATACTGATTAAGTGCTCCCAGAAGTCCCCTTGATGTGACCAGAGAGCTCCAGTGCTTAAAAGGGAGAAAGAACCACAGACATCTGAAAGGGCTTGTCCTTTCTTCTTCATATCCTTTTGATGCTGGTCAATTTCAGGCAAAAATTATGGTCCCCTAAAGGTTATAACCATGAATGCTGCCTTGATGTCTTCAACGTAAGGTAAATAAGAGTGCTAGTGCAAGACTACACCAGACCCGGTCACCCAAACAGCTACCTAAATGTGTTGCATGCAGCACATACCATGAGTGAAGTCAGATGGGAGTTTATTTTGATTTGTCCTGGCTAGAATTACTGCTCACTTTAGCTCCAAGTCCACAATAAGTTTGAACTGCAGGTTAGACACTGCCTTCCATACCAGGGATCAATATTACAATATAGGCAAAGAGAAAGGGAATCTAGAACATTTTGTGTGTTATATGGGCATACAAAACGTCACTTAACATAAATAATCACAGGAGGTTAGAAAGATTGCTCCCAATTTACAAGGGAACAATGGAAGAACATATACATGGCTCCCAAGTATGAGAATGTCCATACATTTTTTTGTTTGACAGCATTTGCATAGCTGTTATTCTTGTACCCCAAGCAGACTTAAAAAAACTTTTCTACAGATAGATAGCAAATGTTGGAGGTGAGATGGGGAAGAAAGAGGTAACTGGGAATGTTTTTTTAATGAGATGGCAGATTTTAAACATTTTCTACAGAATACTTTGTCAGAAATATTGGGGCAGCAAATGGCTATAACTAAGGAATTTATTCTTTTGAGATGGGTACCAGTATCTGAATTGCCAAGACACAGTAAGACCTTAAGTTTTAATCCCATCAGCTGCCAAAAAAAAGCAATTACTAGAAAATGGAAATCAAAATGTAAACCAATTGTATTTGAAGTACTGAATATTATGATATAAAATAATTAGAACTGGGATCTTTACAAAAGGGAAGGAGCAACTTACATAGAAATAAATGGGATATGTGGGAACAATACATGCAGAGTAATGCTCAGGAGAAGGAGTGAGGTTTAAGAGAAGGCAGGAATTGAGCAATTTATGCAATGTTGTACTGAATGACAGTTGTTATAAGGAAAAAAGCATGTGTAATGTACAATGTATGCATTTTAAAAAGTTAATAGGGTTTTTCTTCTCTATTAATGCATGTATGCCTATATCTTACATATTTTATATTAAATTTAGTCCATAACAGGTATTTCAGGAGACCACTGGACTGGAGGAGATAACACAAGGCCTGTCGAGTTGCAATACGAGGAGATATGACAGTTACTGTTGGTCCTCATGTGCAGCTCACCACAATCACACAAAGTAACGCAGCAGCATGTGAGTAATCCTTAGCCATAGTAGCTTACACATCTGCTTACATAAAAGCTACATTAACTTAGTCGCTAAGGCTAAATGTGTCAAGTGTTTGACAGACTTGGCTATCTTAATGAAAAACAATTTCTTTGATGACTGAACACATCTGGAAAGGCTTCACTTAACTAGAGAAGTTGATGAGGAGGGGTGCTTCTCATGTCTCTATTTAGAAGTAACAGAACTACAGGCCAAAGTCTGAAGGTCTGGAGACTTTACTTTAATCTGAAGCTCTACCAGGTGCATTTCAAAGTTTTAAAGTAGCAGCATCAATTAAATTAGCAGAAACAATACACGGTTCAGATTCATGCTGAGAACCTAAACAGTGCATACATTTACAAATGGTAGCATGCCTCTTCGTATTACCAGTCTCAAAGCTCCAACTAACAGAAATGAAAAGGAAAAAGGTCAGAATCCACCCCAAGTCCAAGAGAATACAGAAATAAAGGACAACAATGCACTAACAGGAGGAGGTGATACTTTTAGTTCGTAACAAATTTCACAGGCTACAGCCAAAAAGGCAATAATAAAGCAGAGAAGGTGGTCAGCAACTGGACTGGACTGAAGACCTGAACAGAGGAAGAACCACATGGAATTATTTACAAACTTTATATAAAAAGGTAGCGTGGGTCAGTCAGAATCCAACTAAATGACAGACTTAGGAAAAAAATGAGAAATAAAGGACACAGTAACATTTGAAAGGGAAAGTGCAACTGTATACTGGGAACATTCTAGCCATTTACCTGAACATGCGTTATACACCATGTCCTAAAGGTTAAGGTAGAATTCTCCTTAGCCAGAAATGTAATTATATTGCCTAAACAGACTGCTGTTTTAAAAAGACCCACTGATCCCTTGTGATGGTCTTCCACTGGCTTATGGAAAGCCTTCCTGCCAGGCGTCCAGGGGCTGGGGGATGAGTGATAGCATATAGTCACAACTGTTCTCTCTGTTGGGTGGGGTTGTTGGCAGCACCAGATCTCTGTGGCGGTTCCATTTGCCATCTTCTTTATTGACTTGGTCTTTTTCCACAGGGAGGCCTCCCCTTGTCTTGTCTAGGTGGAATTCAGAGCTGTAGTTTCTCCTGCACCTCAGGGATGGGGACAAGTAGAATTCTTTGAAAGTTTTCATTTGTTTGCCTTTTTTGTCTGGTTTCTCAAAGACTTTAGATGGAGGTCCAAAGAGGAACTCTGTCTAATGGAGCATCCAATAACCCAGCTTTTACCTGGTCTGACAGGGGACGAGTTCTGAGCCATACATGTCTACAGTTGACTGAACTTGTAGTAGCTTCACTGCAAGAAGCATCTAAGGCATCAAAGCTACATTTTAAGGAGTGTCTGGCTACCTGCAGAGCTTTTCTACCTATGTCCTGCACCTCCTTGTACACGGTTCTATCTGACATGGATTCAAACTTTGAATCTCTTCAATATAAAATGATAGCAAAGTATTTTATTATGTGCAATTGACAATTTAAAGCCATAATGGCTAGCTTTGCAGAGATACAAGTTTTCTTGTTAAGCCGGCCTGTCATTCAGAAAGGGGTGCCTGGATGGTCCGCTGGGAATCCCTTTAGTAAATTCAGTGAAGACCAAAAGGATCAGCTTTGGGATTTTTGTAGAGATGCTTGTGCAAGTCAAACACTCTAAAATCTGTCTGGTTGTTTAGGGGCAAGTTATAAGGAATTAGGGTATAGGACTAGGTTCTCAAAATCATCTAGTACAATATGTACCAGAGAAATACCCAATAGTCAACAGTGTAGGATAAGGTAAGATTTATAGTTCCCACTAATGTATATGTGTCTGGCAGGACTGCTTATTTTCCTGGTTAAAAGCTTCTTCCATTTTGTGTAATGTGTCTCCAAAGGAAAGCTCTTTGGATGGGGAAACAGAAGAAAGAGTATCATCAGATTCTGAGTCAGGGTAGGTTTGGAGTTGCAAGTGATCCAAATAAGAGCTCTTGCTCCTCTTCAGAGGGTGAGGAGTCTTCCTTCTCTCGGAAGGCTACTTCTCTTATTTGCTTAGTTAGACAAGCCTCAGAAGAAGGTTGTGAGGGTTCCCTGGATTTAATGAAAGCCATGAATATCTGTGCTATCCTTACCAGATTCTAGATTTCTGAGGTCTGAAGTGTGGGGGCCAAAGATGTAAGCATTGCCAAGGTGGGAACATGTTTTGGTTTGATAGATTGTTTAACAGGCATGGCTAAGGGATGTGGTCATCTGATCATAACCTCAGTAGTAACGTTGGAAATTAGTGGAGACAGAAGGTCTCCCTGTGGAACCACTTGGACATCAGAAGAAGATGGTTGCATAAAGGCATCGGAGCAACTGACGTATAATCAGTGGTAGCAGTTGTGGGTGGGCTGGGGACCATGGTCCTCTCAAGGGTCATGCCAGAGGGTTCTGGCCTAGCAGTCACTGGTCCCAGTGGCTGCAAAGGCACCCCCACCAAGGTCTTTGGTCTACTTAGAGGCTGATGTGGTAGTTTTTTTTTTCTCTGTGGACTCTAGATCCCTAGGTTTGTTATCGTTTCAGGTTCACACAAGCAGCTGTTGGAGTGATTATGGGATTTGCAGAAGTTGGAGGTTGCAATGTTACTAATGAAGCTGATGAGGACTTCATATGAGCTGCAAGTACCCTGACCCTATGTTTAAGGGGGTTTGCATGGAACTTAGCACAAACAGGGCAGTTAGAGACAACATGCTGAGGCCTCAGGCAAAACAAGTAAAATGAGTGAAAGTCCATATGCTGGATTTGTTTCCCATGGGACAAACCTTTAACTTTGTTTTGAACATTAGAGAAGAAATTTCCCCAACAAGGTCTCAGCTGCCTGAAAACAGAGGAGCTCTGGAAACATGAGCCAACTGATGGACTGCTAGCATGTAAAACACACATGAAGAGCACTGGACTGCATGGCTAGAAATAACTGAAGACGGTGCCGATGGACACCCTTCTTATACCCAGACATCTGGATGTCAGTCAGTGAGCATCCGTCAGCATGGGATGATGCCAAGATTCTGGAAATTAGGCTTCTGAATGACAGGAAGTCCCATGGTTTAATACTGTAACACTGACTATGAAGATCACTACTTCTGGATTCAAATCCTTCATCAGAGGGCATTCACTGCGGCTGCGGGTAATAACAGCACTTAAAAAAAAACTCAAACCCCCCTGATGACTGTCTTTTTGATGGCCCCTCCCAGTCACCCCTTGCCCCAGTAATGGGGAACTAATGAGATGGTTTGTCAGGAAGGTTGATTAACGAGCAGTAAGAAGCAGAATGTAAAAAAATCGTCTGGAACAGTTTACATAGATCTGTTACTATATGCTGAATGTCTGTCTTCCTATGACAAGTCCAAAAATTAATTCCACAGACAAAATGCAATCAAACTTGATATCTGTCCAGAAAAGCAATCCACTTGCACAGTCCAAACAAAGTAGTATTTCACTTTGTAGTTGCTTTCTTTCTACTTAAGATTCCAAGATGGTCTTTCCTATTTAAGGATAAGGTAGACTCCACAAAGTTTGTGCCCAAATAACGTAATGCATTGTTTTGAGATAAAGTTACTGAGAAGGTGTGTACATTTTAGTTTCTAACAGTTGCATTTTCATTGAAAGTCACATGCTTAACCCTATTTACATTTTTTCATTCTATACTTATTGCACATTGAACATGCTGCAAGATTCACTGCCAGTCTTTTACAAAGAAAAAATTATTTTAGCTTAACACAGCTTCTTTACAGGCAGAATAAAAATGTGTCGGCCTTGTAAGTGCCTCTCCGTAGGAATAAGGTAAAACACTAAGGATGTAAAATGCAGAATTTCCTATATCCTGTTGAATACTACAGCAGATAATTGGCCACGTTCTGCAGTGAGATGTCAAAAGCAATGTTTCTAGTCTGCATATATTCAAAGTTGTACAAGGCATATAATACACATCTTCAGTGAATAAACACCACGCTGGACCAACATTTTAGTAGGCCCAGGCAGAATGTCCTAGATAGTATGAGAAAGTTTTTTTTTTTTTTTTTTTTCAAAACGAGTGATGTATGTAACTATGGGAATGCAGCTACATTCTCACATTTGTGGGCTGGTCATGACAAAGATCAGAAATCATATGCTTGCTTCGTTCATTTACTGTTTAAGTGGAAACGAGATGAATATAAACTTGGCTGGGCCGGTGCAGGAGCAGCTCTGTGGTGAAATATACCTTTTTCATACTTGACCACTGCTGCTGGTCTGAACGATGAGATCATTTAGTCCCCTTACTCTGCTGGTACCAAGAATGGGGACATCATTCAAAGCCATCATTAGCCACTGTGGAAGGTGAGAGGCAACCACTGGGAGAACATTCTGGGCAGGCTCATAGCAGTTTACTAGGCTAATGGACCTGGGCCCCTTACAAGCCTAGCCAAGAGTTTATCCCCAAAAAGGAAACCTCAGTCAGCACCTGTCGCCCCTGTCAGTGAGGGACAAAGGTGGAACCCCTGGGACAAATTTGTGGTCTTCCATCCACTCAACAAGGTTGCGCTTGAAAAGGGTCAGCGAGGTACTCTGACATGTATGGGAAGTCTATTCCAGAGATGGGGCAGCATCTGGTAGACAAATATGTCTCTCCAGCAGGTTTTGTTGATGTTACATATTAGATTTAGGCCTACTGAAGAGGTAATGCAAGATAAGTTAGACTTACGGATCTGGAGCATCTCTAGTAGGGCAGGGTCAGAAATTGTCTTGTAGGCAAGACACAGATCTCTTCTGAGCAATCCGTATGATACAGATTAAAGTGATAGTGATTTGAGCCTGTCTGCATAAGGCAGGTGTTGGATGCCATGGATTCTCTTTGTGAGGTATTTCTGTGACCTTTCCAATTGGTGCAGGTGTTTGGAGACGTACATACCAAATGGGGTGTTATACTCAATTATAGGTCTAATGAAGGAGGAATACAGAGAGGTAATAACCTCCATTTTTTCTGGCTGCAATCCCTTTACTTATGAAATGAGCCAAGTAAAAGGCTTTTCTGACTACTGCCACCACATGATGGTCGAATGCGAGACTGTCGTCAACTTGAGTATCCAGGTCTCTTACCACGGGTTGTGTGCTTAGGGGGTTGCCGTTGGTGTGGTAATCAGTAGGGGCCATGTTTTTGCCAACTGATATGATAATACATTTTTTGCATTTACCTTAAGGCCATGACTTTGGCACCAGTTATTTGTAGCTGTGAGACCCTCTTGCAGTATGTTAATGTTATTTGGGGAGTCAATGACAGCACCCAACTCACAGTCATCCACAAACTTTGTCAGCCACAGGTCTTTGGCCTTTGCCTGGACCTCTGAGAAGTAGATGCCAAACAGTAGGGGTCCCAGGACAGATCCCTGGGGAACACCACTAGTGACAGGTCTGCTGTCAGAGGTGGTGGCGCCTATTTTAAACTTGTGGGTCCTATCGGTGAGCCAGCTGGCCAACCATCTGAGACGGGATTAACACCAAATTGTGTTAGCTTTTCAATGATGCCAGAGATGGGGATTTGGTCAAAGGCTTTGGCGAGGTCAAGGTAAGCAGTATGTACAGAGTTTCCCTCGTCCAGGGCCTTGGCGACAGTCTTAAAGAAGTTAACTAGGTTCAACAGGCATGATCTGCCCTGAGAAATCTGAACTGGGTGAGGTTGAGTGTTTGGAGATAACCTATGTCCTTGTTTATGAGATCCATAACAATATGCTCCATGGCTTTACAAATCAGACTTGTCAAGGTAATGGGGCAACAGTTTCCCCATGTCAGTAGTGGCACCACCTTTGTGCAAGGGGTGGATAATGGCAGTTCTCCACTCTGCTGGAATGAAGCCTGTAATTAGGGTGTGGTTGAATAGGGTGCTTAGTGGTGGAGCTAGATCTTGCTGGAGATGGTACAGAATACAGCCTGGGATATTATCACGTCCCATGGAAGCTGTGTTCTTTGCCTTTTATAGGGCCTTTAACACCATCTATGAAGATGTAAGGTATGGGACAAATATCGGGGATGTCGACTGGGCCTTTGGGGCGTGATAAGGGAGTTAATTTTGCACTGAACCTATCAGCTAGCAGGTTGGCTAAGTCGGCAGAATCAGTGTAAATTGTACCATTAAGTACTAATTCGGCAACAAACTTGGCCTTTGCCATGGAGGTTCTTAACGTAAATGAAGGACTTGTGGTTTCCTTTTGTTTTGGCGGCTAGCTTCAACTCATAACTGGCTCTAGAGTTTTTCACTAGTGATCTAATTTGCTTGTTGAGGCTGAGGAGGGAGATTTTCCAATTTGGATTTGTAACTTTTTACCCTTGGACAACACTTTCTTCCTTTTGTTGTGAAGCCTGTTAATAGGGGATGTCCACCAAACAGGTTTGTGTTTCCTTGAGGAGCAGGTTTTAGTTCTGTTGGGTATAGCAGAGTCCATGCAGTTGTACAGGTGCTTGTATACTGCACTGGCATAATCTTCAGCATAGTTGTCTGCATCCTCTGAGGGGGTGGTGGTGTGAAGCTGCTGATACCCTCCCTTGGGAAGGTATAGTCAGCTTTTGAGAGGATTTTTAGCCTGGTTACAGCTGGGGAGGGGTTGGGTGGGATAGAAACTTCGAATAAAACAGACTGATCTGATCTCACAAGAAAGAACATACTATGGGAGTAGTGCAGCAGTCAGCCATGTTGGTGAGAACCAAGTCCAGTATGTTATCTCCCCTTGTGGGGGATGAGACCAGCTGGTCTAGTGCATTAGAGCTGATGAAGTCAAGGAATTGTTGGGCGAGTGCATTAGCGCAGGAATAGTTCAACCAGTCTATGGTGAGGTAGTTGAAGTCACCACGGGTTAGGGGTACACTGATGGAGTCAAGTAGGTCCAGGTAGGAGGAGGGGGTGTCCTGAGACATGGAGGGGGGGGGTCTATAACTGGCTATAACTTGGATCGGTGTCTTGCCAACTGTCAGTTGCACCTGGAGTAATTCCAGTGCATCACACTGATAAACCAGTCTGGAGGTGTCCCTATCTTTAATGAAGATAGAGACTCCATCACCCTTAGTCTTTCCGACCTCATTTTGGGGTTGGAAAGTGTGGAATGAGGTATAGCCTGGTAAGGGAGGGGTGCTCTGCAGCTCTGAACCAAGTTTCCATGACTGCACAGACATCAGCATCTTCGTGTAAGGAGAGCCTCCAGTGAGTGCATTTTCTGATTAAGACTCGCAGATTAAAGCTCCTAGCACTGAGCAGCATAACTTTCAATTTGCTTTTTGACAGATCTTTCATGTTGAAATATTTGTCTTTGGGACATAGCCTAAAAAAAGCATAATGGGGAAGGCAAGAGCCTTGGCCAAGATCCGGAACCCCAGGGGTGACAGGTGGAGGCCATCAATGGCAAAGCAAAGTACAGTTTTGTACCTACCATAAATGTAGATGTTCGAAGATCCACATTGCTGCAGTCCTTACACTTGGGTAGTCCGCTGTCCTCGGTCGGCCCGAATATCAAAGTATAAGGCTGACGTCGGTCAAGGCGCATTTGACTGACATCAGGACGTCAGGGTACAAATGCGCATGACCGACGTCATCCTCAGTCTTTTCTTGCCCCAGATGTCAGAAGACCCTAAAAATAAAGGTCAAAACCAAAAGACAGCAAACAACCAACCAACCTTGCACTAAATATATGTACAATATATACAATATACACAATATGTACAACCCAACCCACACAACCACCTCTAACTGCAGAGGGGAAGGAGGGAGGGTAAATTGGACTGCAGCAATGTGGATCTTCGAACATCTACATTTATGGTAGGTACAAAACTGTACTA
Organism: Protopterus annectens; assembly: GCF_019279795.1. Classification (NCBI taxonomy): domain Eukaryota; kingdom Metazoa; phylum Chordata; order Ceratodontiformes; family Protopteridae; genus Protopterus; species Protopterus annectens. The sequence goes on from NC_056726.1 coordinate 539,215,755, forward strand.
TGTTCTTCATCTCACATTGCTGCAGTCCTTACACTTGGGTAGAATCCCAAAGCAGAGGTAAGGGAGGATGGCTAACTACAAGGAAGCAGGAGCTGCCAAAATGCCCTGCAAAACAGCAGTGGCAAAACCAGCCCTGGATTTAGAGTAAAGTGGCAGGTGATAATGCCTAGAGAAAGTATGCACTGAACTCCAAGTAGCTGCCTCCAAAATATCCTTGGTTGCCACTCCCCTCAAAAAAGCTGTTGAAGTGGCAGTAGCCCTAGTGGAATGAGGCCTAATCCCAGCTGGAACTTCCTTGCCATGATGGGAATAACAGAAAGCAATGCAAAACCCAATCCACTTAGAAATAGTTTGTTTTGACACAGGCTTGCCCTGAGAACTCAAAGCAAAAGAAACAAACAACTGCTGAGACTGCCTGAACCCTTTAGTTCTGTCCAAATAATAACGCAACTGCCTGTGTACATCTAAAGTGTGCAAAATTTTTCCCTTTATTTTGGGGATTTGCATAAAAAGTAGGCAAATGAATAGTTTGGTTTAAAGCCACACTAGAAACCACCTTAGGCATAAAGGAAGGATTAGTACGTAAAGATACCCTATCCTTATGGAAAATCAAAAAAGGCTCAACCGCCATAAGGGCCTGCAATTCAGAAACCCTTCTTGCAGAAGTAATTGCCAACAAAAAAGCAGTCTTCCATGATAAATATTTCAATTCAGAAGTAGCTGCAGGCTCAAAAGGTTGTAGAGTGAGTTTCTCCAACACAAAATTGAGATCCCAAGCAGGAGTAGGAGCTCTTCGTGGGAGTCTTATATTCTTTGCCCCTCTAAGAAATTGCTTGAACAAAGGATGAGAAAACAATGGTGGGTCACAATCATAGTGAGCCGAAATTGCTGCAGCATGAACCTTAATAGAAGAGAAAGACAAACCTTTGTCCAATAACTCAGTAAGATATTGAAGAGCCACACTCAAATTAGGCTCAGAAACATCAAAATCTTTTGCTGCACTCCAAAATAAAAATCTCTTCCATTTATCTGCATACACTTTCCTTGTACTAGGCCTTCTAGCTTCCAAAATCACATTCAAAACTTGTTGTGGAAGTTGAGACCCTCTATGGTTCAAAACAGAATATGCCAGGCTGTTAGGTGAAGAGAGTGAAGTTTGACATTCAGCAAATGGCTGTCCTCCTGTAACAACAGGTGTGGAATCGAAGGCAAAGGCCATGGAGGCTTCCGTACCAGACTTCTCAATAATGGGCACCAGTGCTGTCGAGGCCAATCTGGAGCCATTAAAATCATCCTTGGCTTGTCCTGTCTGACCTTTAGAAGTACCTTTGGGAGGAGAGGCAGAGGAGGAAAGGCATACACATGAAGATTGCTCCAATTGAAAGAAAGAGCATCCACTTTCCAAGCTGTGGGATGAAACCTTTTTGTGCAAAACTTTGGCAGCTGATGGTTTAGTGGAGAAGCGAACAGATCTATGTCTGGAGTTCCCCATGACACTGTCAATTTCTGAAATACATGAGGATCCAATTTCCACTCGTGGGGATCCATAATTCGTCTGCTCAACACATCTGCTAAGGAGTTCTGTGCTCCTGGCAGAAACCTTGCCTGAAGATTGAGCTGTAAACTGAGAGCAGTCTCCCACAAAATCATTGCTTGCCTGCATAGAGGATAAGAATGCGTTCCCCCTTGCTTGTTGATGTACCACATGACAGTTGTGTTGTCTGTTAGAATCAACACCTGCCCTGGAAGAAGTAAATCCTTGAAAGCCACCAATGCAAATTGGACTGCTAACATCTCCTTCAGGTTGATATGTAGATGTTGTAGTCTGGCAGGCCACTTGTCTTGTATCCACTTTCCATTTAGATGAGCTCCCCAAGCTTTGTCTGAGGCATCTGTCATTAAAATCTGACTCGCCTCTGGCCGGGTCACAGAGAGTCCCTTGTTTAGGTGACATTCCTGAGCCCACCACAAAAATTCCTTTTGAATGCAAGGTATTATTTGAATGACAGTGTCCAGATCCTGGCAGTGCTGCGTCCATACATTTTTGAGATACCATTGTAGCTTCCTCATATGCAGTTTGGCATTGGGAAGCACCAGAATACAAGATGCCATGAACCCTAAGGCTTGAAGGACTGTCCTTGCAGTCAGCCCGGACTGATGAGATAGTTGATGGAAGTAAAGGGATAGACTCTTTTGTTTATCTGGGGTTAAAAAGGCCATCTGGGATGCTGTATTCAGTCTCACACCCAGAAAGCACATGTCCTGAGAGGGTACTAGACTGGACTTTATTTCGTTCACAGAATACCCTAGGCATCTTAGCACTGCTATCACATAATCCAAATGATGAAGAAGCTCTTCCCTTCCTTGAGCCAGAATCAGGCAGTCATCCAAATAAGGATAGATCTGTATTCCTTTTAGCCTGAAGAAAGCTATCACTGGAGCCAGAACTTTCGTGAACACTCTGGGCGCAGTAGATAAGCCAAAGGGCAATGCAGAGAACTGATAGTGAGAAGCCCCAGCTCGAAAACGCAGATACTTCCTGCAACTTAGTCTGATAGGAACATGAAGGTAAGCCTCCTTGAGATCCAAAGTCACCATCCAATGATCCTTGCCCAGCAGAGGTAAAAGCTGCTGCAACGTCAACATTTTGAACTTGGGAATGTCCAGATAAGTGTTGAGGATAGATAAATCCAAAATTGGTCTCCACGTGTTCCCCTTCTTTGGTACTAGGAACAGGCGAGAATAAAATCCTAGGCCCACTTCTGGCATAGGGACCGGCTGTATGGCCCCTATTTGGAGCAACAGAGAAACCTGCTTGTGAACCTCTATTCTTTGTTGAGGAGGAACGTCTGGCATACCTTTCAAAGGAGGCAAGGTATGGAAATAAAACCTGTAGCCGTGGTGTATGATATCCAGTACCCATCTGTCTTGGGTAATTAAACTCCAATTTTCTTTGAAAAGTGCCAACCTTCCTCCCAAAGGTGCTGCCAGACGAGAAGGCTCTGGCAGCTGAAAAGGTAGGTCATTGGGTCTGTTTACGAAAGGACTGACCCCTGCCTTCACCCGAAGACTGTGCAGGATAACTCCCTGTTCTAGGCCTGAAAGAGCCCTGAGCTCTCCCCCTACCACGTCTAGATCTACCCCTAGACTGGGAATCATAAGAAGGATACGTCCACCCCTTAGCAGGCCAATTTCTACTAAACTTTGGAGGTTGGACCTGCAAAAAATCTTTAACAGTCTGCATAGACTTAGCCTTGTCCTCCATTTTCTTTAAAACTGTCTCAACAGGAGAACCAAACAACACGTCAGATTGTAAAGCAGCATCTAAAATCCTTGTTTTAACATGATCAGACAAATTCTGATCCCGTAGCCAGGCGTGCCTGCGAAGAACTGACCCAGTGGCAGCCACCCTAGACGAGGCCTGTACAGCATCAAAACCACATTGCAAAGAATGCTTACCCACCTGTTCAGAAACATGCACTAAATCTTGCAACTCCTTACAATCAATACCTACTGCCAGAGCATCAACCTTAGACTTTAATTGTGAAAGGAGATAATTCTGGTATTTCAACATGTGAAACTGGCAATTCAAAGCCCTCATAGCAAGAGTGGAAGAAGTATAAACTTTCTTTCCCCATCTATCCAAGGCCCTAGCCTCTTTGTCTGCAGGAACCGGATTCTTAACAACAGAAGCCTTAACACCTTTAGGCCCCTGACTAACAGTTTCTGGGTCTGCCCTAGGACTCTTAAAAAGATACTTATGAGCTTCAGGCACCCTGTAATACCTATCCGGCTTAACAGGAGCAGGAGGCAAAGAATCAGGATTAAGAGAGGCCTCTGTAAAAACATCTTCAACTACATCCAAAACAGGAGGTATAGCCAAAGGCCTATGCTGGGGTAAAAACAAAAATTCCCTAAGCCTTTTCCTGGAATCAGAGAAGTCCTGACCTTCCCACTTAAAATGCTCCCTCATGGAATGAAGAGTTTCTGAAAAAGAAAAATCCTCAGGAGGAGAAGCAGAAGGAGTAGAATCATCCACATCAGAATCAGAATGAGGAGAGTACTCCTGCAAGTCTTCAGCCGAAGACTCTGAAACATCTGAAGCCTGCTCAAAACCCCCCAGCTCAGGTGCCATTCTAGGTCTCTTATCAGGAGGGGGCATAGAACCCCTAATCAAAGTAATCAAATCTTCTGCCATTTTAAGCATATGCTTCTTGGGCACAGTACCTGAAGAGCTAGGGGTAACACCAACTGAAGCCAAACCTGGCCTGCCCCTGGGAGAAGCCTTTGAAACAGAAGGAGAGGGCCTAGCCACCCTAGGAAGGGAGGGGAGTATAGTAACCTGAGAAGCCCCCTCAGCCTGACTTGCCTCCTGAGAGGCCACATCTTGCAATAATAAGGTCTCACCCTGGGAACACAAAGAAACCTCCGGTGGAGCCACCGGCTCCACCGACACCTCTAAAGAACCGGCGTCCGGTACAGATGGTTCTTCTAGCCTAGGTTTAACTGCCTTGTCCTTGCGCTTCTTTGAAGAAGCGGGCCGGAGCATCCGACGGCATTTTATAATTACACCGCTTCCCAAAGACTAACCTTGCACAATCCAATCTCCTCTTTATAGTGCGTTTATTAAATCTAGCACAAGAGCGACAGCCAACAACGTCGTGCTCAGGCCCTAAGCAAGGAATACACAAAGTATGATAATCTCTATGCGGTATCTGTTTCCCACAAGAAATGCAATTATTGACTTTTTCTGACATCCGTAAATCACTGAGGCAAGAAAAACTAAAATATTCCCCAACGGGGTACTTAGCCAACTTTGAACTCGGTCTGAAACTTCGAAATCGAAAAATCTCAGAACGCCAACCGGCACTTGCAATGCTGCTTCTGCATCGGACCATGCGGCAAAAAAGACTGAGGATATGACGTCGGTCATGCGCATTTGTACCCTGACATCCTGATGTCAGTCAAATGCGCCTTGACCGACGTCAGCCTTATACTTTGATATTCGGGCCGACCGAGGACAGCGGACTACCCAAGTGTAAGGACTGCAGCAATGTGAGATGAAGAACATCGAGGCCAATCAACCATGTCATCCCAGGCAGATACGGGATCCCCATTGGAAAGACACCAGAAACTAAGCCAATTGTTTAAGTTGATCATTTTTTGTTGGTATTGTGGCATCATTCTTGGTGAAGGTAGGATGCTGCTCAGGGCTAGGGTCACACCTGCCTGGAGCATATACTACGAGAGCTCAACCACGTCTCTTCATATAGTCCAGGGAGGTACATCTCAAGTCATTCACACCAACATGGACAATGACAGTCATACTTGTACCTCTTGTGGAGAGACTTAAGTGCATGTGTGATTTGGTGGATTCTAGCGCCCGACAAACAGCTGACCGTGACCTTCTCCTTGTTGAGCCTGGTGAGGGGGACATCAGTGTGTGTCTCATTATTAAGTCACCATTGACTAGAATGTTTGCTTTATTGTTATCCTTTATGGGCTGCATTGATTTATTGTTATGCCTGCTGGGCTGTGTCTGTGAGACACTGGTGTCTTGAATACTTTGTGCGATGTGATTGGCATTGCGTGTAGAATGTCTGAGTGTGCGTTTTGGGGGTCTCTGCTGTTTAGGTAAGGTTTTGTTGAGGACTCCTGCATAGGTGGGTGTGTGACTATGGGATGTGGGTGGTATGGCATCTGTGCTGGCAATCTCCTCTTTGTCAGGAGTACTGGCTGTGGTGTGAGAGCATGGACTCCAGCTTATTAATGTAGATGCATTTCTCCCGAGTATAAGAATTATGTGCTAGGAGAAGGGGACAGTCCATGAACATGAGACCGCTGCTACACTGTCTCAGTATGCCCATATCAACCAGACTGGCAGATGAACTTATGGGAATTGTTCAGACAAAGTGGTCTGAATACTTGGTGGACTTGGGAAGAGCAGGGTTTGATGAGGGTTTGTCCACAAAACCCTAAATGTAAAATAACTGGCCTGAAACAAGTGCTAAAACCAAAACTAAGATGCTTAGAATGGCAAACGAATTTAATCAGGCTACAAATAAGCAGTAATACATGCAGAATAAGAGCACTTAAGAGCACACAGAGCACCAAACTAAGGTAAAAAAGAAGAAGACAGTTACAGTAAAAGTAGATGAATAAAGTATAATTTTTTTTTTTTTGTTAGTGGAGAGGGATGGAATAGAGCAAGATTAACAGACTACAAGGGTTGTCCTTCCCAAATGTTCTCACTGTGCACAGTGGATAGAGCTGAAGAGATGGGACTGGTAGGAGTGTCTGAAATCAAAATATGATCTCACTGTACTCAGCTGAGTGAGCAAATGAGATGGGCCCGGGAGGGGTGTCTAAACACAAATTTAGAGGAGGGGTGGGCAATTCCAAAGCCACCAAGATTAATACCACAACAAAAGTAGGGAGGCTGGGAAACTTAAAAGTTTAAGTAATTAAATACACAACTTTTTTTAAAACAAAATACCTCGTATTCTCCGTTTTGTGAAAGACCTACTTAATGAATTCCAGAGGCTGGGAAACTAACTGCAGAGAGAGAGAGACCACAATATTCAATATTCAATGAAACAAATAAAATGCAGTACTATCTGTAACTGATTTTTTTTTTCCTCTAAGCCCTACTCCATCTCCTTCTGGTGAAAGGTAAACATACTGCCAAGGCAGATGCAGCTAGGCCTGACATCCACCTTGCCTAATATACAGAACAATGCTCATAAGCTATGGTGTACAGGTTCATGACCATGTAATTCCTACTCCTATACTTTGCAGCAGTCCCACATTTCATGCCTACAGCCCCCATTTGCCTAATCTCTATTAGCAAGTCAGTTAACCAGAAAACTGCTCCCAGGTCACCCCTGAAAAGTAACAGTGTTCCCAGTGGAATTATCTGGGTAACAGTTTTTTTTTTTTTCCTGGACCAATTGCTCATGTTTTAGACCAGGCTTCTTCAGCAACAGGATCTAACCACTACTCTCCCTCCAAAATAGCTGTCAGATGCCTTCAACTAATGTCCATCCCCCTGATGGAATCCTCTGGCATCCTGGTTTATTATCTTAACCAAGATCTGGGTATTTATCAAGGGCTGTGTCAGAGTTGGCAGTGGTGCACCAGATCTATGGGACAGAAGATAATTTTGGGGCCCATCAAACTTTATTCAGGGCAGTGCCAGAAAGAGATGAGAACTCATGGATCTAGCAAGATGAGAGCCATCCTCTAACAGCAGGACTAAGGCCAGCAGACTCTAGGATCACATAACAAGCAATTTTCCAAGGCTGCCAAGAACCCACTTCCTACTGTATCATGAACTGCAGTGCCCAACTCATCCGTAACTGCACTGTTACTCCTAACCATGGATGGTTGTAAATGGTTTCAAGCTCCAGTCCAAATTTCTTTTAACTAAAATTTAGTAGTTTTCATGAGTAATCTCACTAAGACCTTCCCAGCTCTATTAGACTTCCAATTTAACTTGTAGATGCTTGCATTCTTAAGAGTTTTTTTCTGACAAAATTTCTTTTGCCAACTTTTTCCATATGAAAAGGTATTTGCTGCCTTTGCAAGATATTCTTCCACACCTTTGGCAGTTTCAGGTAATAGAGACTTTTGCCTATTGCTGTCCAGGAGGCATGCCTGAGAATCAATACAATATTTTGTATTACTTTGCTTAGTGAAGAGCACAGTATATCCAAGTAACAGAGGTGCACACAATTTACTTTAACTGATTTTCTGCACTTAAAACCATGGCAAAGTTTTATATGTATAAGAAAGCCTCGTCAGACAGATTCTAACTCAGACCCACATCTTTTTACCACTTTGACATCAAGGTAGGCAAAATGGTAGGCCTTAAAGATGGTGCAGTGGTGCAGCAGTTTGTGTTGTCACCTCACAGCAAGAGGTTCTCTGGTTCAATTGTCGGCTGGAGTGCCTTCTGTGTGGAGTCTACATGTCCTCCCTTGTGTTCATGTGGGTTTCCTCCAGATGTTCTAGTCTCCTCTCACATTTCAAAGACATGCGTCTGGAGTATTTCTTCCTGGGCCTCCACTGAAAATTGGCTCGTTCCAAGTCAGACTTGCCTGGCAAACAAGTAAATAAATACTAAATAAATAAGTCTCTCAAAATGGAGAGCTCCCCACCAGCAGCAAAAAACAAGATCCACATGTACCACAGAATTTCTTCAGGACCATTTCCTCCAGGTCTTGAGATCATAACCTAAATTTACAAAGGGCTCTGTTAAAAATTTATTCACATTTGCTTAGGCAGCTCCTTCTAATCTGCTTTACATTCCAAAGTTTCTGCCATTATATCCAATTTGTCAGATACATTTTCTGACCTAGAAAACTTCACCAATTATTCGTTATGTACCCTCAATACTAAAACATTTGATGCCAAGTGCCACTCTGACGTATCATACCAACTTTGACTAAGGCACACTGGTAATGGCTATTCGGAGGGCAAAATTGAGACATGCTTATGCCTTTTCCCATCTTACTCTGCTGGGGATAAGGACAGTCTCCCAAAACCAGGACATTAACTATGGCCTCACAGCTCCTGGCTCAAATTTTGAAGACAATAGTATCAACCCATACAGCATAATTGTTGGTGCAAGAACCTATTGAAGTGGCTATGACTTGGATATTGCCATCCATACTGAGTGATCTTGTGTTAGTGCTTCTATCAGCAGCCTTTCTGCTGGTATCACAAGTTTCATATGTAGTTGCATGGCATGTAGGTTCAGGACTCTACTGAGGAGCCCTACACAATTGTCCCACAGCACAGTCTGGTTATCCATCTTGCTTGGAGTCATACAGCAGGCAAATGGAGACTGATGGAATCAAACTATGGACTACAGGAAGCAGTTCATTAAAATTTCAGAACTTCAGTCTTGTGTGCTGACAGTCCAGCAGGTGCCAATGATGCCATCAAGGCTGATGCTCAGGCCTGGGGCATTTCTGATGCCAGTCCCTTTGGCATCAGCGTCAATTCTGTTTTGCCCAGTCCTGGAGTATTAGGTGGCAACCATCTAAGAACCACGCCAGCCCTCAATATCAAGCTAAATGCCAGGACATCAGTCATTGCTATATTTGTTCCCCCCACCTTAACAGCTTAATCTACTTCATCACTGGCATCTGGAGTCCACTAGTCTAAGCCTTCATTCATGCCATCTGTCATCCAGCAGAACAGAGTGGCCCATGTCATTTAGCCATCCACCTCCATTGAGTTCAGTTCCTAAAAACTTATGCTTTTGACTTTCTCCCCAAGAAGCGTCACAGGAAAGAGTTTTGCAAATGGAAGAACAGTGATTCATATGCAGAATCTCCTACAGCTGACCTTGACATTAAGGATGCAGATTCCCCAACATCCTCTCAAATTTTGTGACGTCCTGGAAATGATACACAACAAAAAGTGGGATTATCCCCTAACACAGTATCCTTATCACAGAGGAGGCTACAGATGTCCTTTCCATGTAACCACCAATCAACCCAGGTATTGCCTCCACTGATGATCATTTTCTGAGTGACCTTCCAAGGAAGCCCGGAAAAGCCTTGATACACTGGCTTCTGTGCAGAGGGTAGCAGATGGTATTTTCTGAGGTAGGAGTATTCCTGGTCTTAGGCTCCCAAACCAGACATGTTAAATGCAGCTATTTTCATGAAAAAGGAGCAACTTCCTAGAGCTCTGCAGTTCATCTCCAGCTAAGGAATTCAGCGTAGTAGACTGCCTAGGGAAGCAGTTTAAAACCCTCTTCTCTTTAAGAGCAATAAATTACTTACCTCACATAGTGGATTTCCAAAAGGATGTCTGACAAAAATCTGTAAGATGGACTCAGAAATTTTAGTCCCAGCCATCATGTCTCTCACTCTGCAATGACCAGCCTCATGACACAGGTTGTTTACATTGCTAGAACTTTTTTTGTTTGTCTAGAACTGCTGCAGCTGGCACTGCAATTCAACAAACTTCGGTGGCACAGACAAATGGTACAACAGTAAGTCAGTAAGTTCCATTTCCTGTACAGACCAGAAGTCCAAAAAAAAATATATGGAAAAAGAGGGCAAGATGCTCAAAGATGTGGGTGTTAATTTTAGCTCAGCTAGGCTACGTTTCACAGATGCATAAATATCAGTGCAAATGTGATTCATTGAGGCATGGCACACAGCAAGAAAACTACAACAGTCTGGATGGAATACTAAAACACAGTATAATTTTCAGAGAGAAAGGGGTCAACAACTTTCAGGCAGCTATGGCCAACCATATACATAAGCAACATACCCAAGACCTCACCCAACCGCAGAGAGAGAGAGTGTCATCTATCCTTCCATCTGTCTGCCTGGAAATTAATCATGAAATAATGGAAGGCAAGACAGTCATATCCACTGAACAAAAATTTACTTTTACATGATCTCATTACCCAACTCCATACCAAATGTCAACATCTGTCAAAAACAGGCAGCGAGAAAGTAGGTCCTAAGCTTCCTTCCAAAAAAATGAAAAAAGTGCAGTACAAGTGATCCAACTAGAACACAAAATGTTTAACATTTTACTTCATTCTCTTACATTACAAAGAAAAATGACCTCAGGCCAGTACTAAATCTCTACAGCCTAAACATCTTCATGTCTGAGTAAAGTTTTCATGTTGTTGTGATGCTTTCTGTGATGGTTTAATTTTGGGCACACCATTGTTCACTAGGCGTTGGCAGCACCGACTTTAATGAGTTCCCTGTGAGACTATCAGATAAGCATGGTGGCTGGGATGTTTAAATGTTACTCATTTTTACTTTAAAATTAAACTCTGTCAGGCGTTATGACAATGTCAGAAAAAGGGACTACTCACATCCAGCAAGGGTGTCTATTTCTCCTCTGTTATACACCATTTTCAGATCATTTTCTTCCTATGGTGGGAGGTACGAAGGTGTAAGCCTACTGATGGATGTTACACCATCTGTCTAGTTCATCTCCTTAAAAACACGTTACCCATGAACATTCACTTTTTGAAAAATAAGTGTGAAATTATAATTACAATGTCTGTAATCTTTGCAGCCATGTCTTGGCCCAGGTCACACTGGGGGATGTCCTTGTTACTGCACATCCTAGTGTGTGTTCCCTAATGTAAACAATCATGCTCTCATTCCTTTTTTTTTGCTTATCTGAAGGAGATTGGAAAAACTTTTTAGACCTTCAGATGTCTGCACCACTAAGTAATCCAGTAAGTTTCTATATTTCATCACCCATTCCAGACTCTTCCATCTGGTCATACCTCAACCCCACAGATGTTCAAGTACAGAAGCCCCCCCCCCCCCACCACCACCAAAGATTGCAGAGATGCAGAGTTTTCCCATACCTTAATAACAGTCTCTTAGCTACTCTTTCATTTCAGACTCTAGTGATCACTTTGTATTCCATTTCCTGAAGATTGGAGTTATTCTTAGAAAAATCCCACCAAATCTCCTTCCACATGCTCACGTGTCAGCTGCAAGCTTGATAATTTAACATCCAAAGGCAAGTCTGCTGATGGATAAGATGCAATGCCTTCATCTCAACATTTTATGGGTGCTTCCATGGTGTCCCATTGTCAGGTATCCCACGATACTGCTTTAGCAGATATTAAGAGTACAAAGAACTCAAACTGCATACCCACTAACCCAACAAGTACACATCTCCAAAGGTTGGAAGTAGCATCTACAGTGGTTATTGAACCCTTCACATTTTCAAAAAGCATAATCTCTTTCAGCTATCCACATTTTCAGTGATCGCCACCATGGAAGCATCAGCCCAAGGATGTGCATTACAGTGAGCAGATATTTCAGGGGTGCCCAGACATCCTGGGGAGTGACAATACACAAACATACTGGCTATGAGAACAGATATCCTGACTTAATCCTTCCAGGAGACCCTCCCTTAGACCATACTGGTCAGTCATTCTGATAACATAGCAGTGGGCTGGTACATCAACAAACAAGGGAGAATGTGTTCATTCTCCATATGCTCAGAAGCCATGAGAGTTTGGGAATGGGCTACTTTGTGATAGCTGGAGGGGGAAGAGTCCATCCACAAACTTTTTCCCAGTTTTTTTGCACTTGGGGTTGGAGTGTCACCTCAACAGTGACAATCGTATAGAGCAAAGTCCAATTCTTTCATAAATGGTCACTGTCAAACCAGGTCCCTCTGAACCACCTCCAAACAAGTCACACCCAGACCTTCATTTCCTTTGATTAATTGTCTGTCCTCTCCATTTCCGGGTGCAGCTAGCAGTCCTTTATCCACTAAATAAGATACAGCATCTTCAAAGATGCCAGCATATGCAAAACATACGGGGATAAATGGACTGATTTCTTGATATTAGATTCTGCTAAAAGAATGGTCCACTTTTCTATTCTCATTTCCTCACAGCTTGACTATACTGAACTTATTTTTCTCTTGGAATTTAGCTACTCATCCAGTGTTATCGAATTTTCATTTAACTGAATGTCCAAGGCTTCCTTAAGGGTCTGTGAAGAATTTCTGAAAGGCACATTCTAAATGAGACTACCACACTAAGGGACACAGTACCAACAAATAATTGCATTATACACTAAAAAAGTGCACTTTCTCCCACTGAACTCATAAGCCCCTGTAGACTTGGTGCATCTTTCTTTAAAGACTTGCGAGTTACCAAGAGTGTCACTAAGAGACATTCTGAACATGTCCTATCTGTGGAATATCCATATTGGTTTCTTCACAAAGACAAGGTTACTCTTCACTATAATCATATGGTAGCCACTATTTAACTTTAACTGTATTCTTTCCTCAGTGCTCCATTCTTGGGAGTATCTCCTCCACTTTATGGATATGCACACCCTCAAACTTTACATTAAATAGACTAGTCACATCTGCAAAGACTATTAGCTTTTTCCACATGTTCATAAAAAAATGGGATGAAGTGCATACAAACCGACCTCATTTAGATGTCTCTGAGTGCATCTATCCTTCAAGTACAACAACCCTCTCGAATCTATCCCAAAGGCTTATTATACCACAACAATGGCTACATCTGTAGCCTTCTTTGAGAACAGCTCTTTGTGAATTTGTATGGCAACTATCTGGTCCTCCTGACACCTTTGCAAGGTACTAGAAGCTTAATGGGATATCCAAATATAGGACTTCAATTGGAGATGCTGCCCTGCTGTTACAGAAAAACATCCTCTTACAAGAGGCAAACCTAGTGCAATCAACATAACAGATCTGGAACAGTAGAGTCAACTTATGTTCATAGGTTCATTGGAGGTTACCAGACTAGCAGCCTTGGAGACCTTACAACACTAACCATGTTAATCCCAAGTTGCCTCAAATGCACTGGGTTACATAGATGCTGAGTGAGTCTATAATAAACATAGACACAGACTACCCATGGGTGCCACCCCCTGGGTGAATTTGTAGTCTCCTATCCATTTGTCCTGGCTGCGCTTGAATAGGGTCAGTGAGGAGCTCTGCTTCACATGAACTGGAAGTTTATTCCAGAGGAGCGGCACTCTCTGCAAGATATATATGTCTCTCCTGCATGTTCTGTTAATGTCACAGGTTAGGTTAAGATCCCTGGACTGAGTCACTCTTGTACCATTTGACTTGCAGATGTGCAGCATATCCTTCAGGGCAAGGTCAGAGACTGGCATGTAGGCCAGGCACAAGTCACCTGTAAGCAGCCTATATGATAGAGTACAGTGGCAGGGGTTTCAGTCTATCCACATATGTGATGGTTTGGAGGCCCTGCATTTTCTTGGTGAGAAACCTCTGTGGTCTCTCCAGCTTCTGCCAGTGTCTGGCGAGGTATATGCAGAAGGGAGCATTGTACTGTAATAAAGGTCTGATGACGGTCAAGTACAGTGGAGTTGTAACATCCTTAGACCTGGATGTGATGCCCTTACTTAACAGAATGGCCATGTAGAATGTTTTCCTTACCACTGTGGAAGCTTTATGGATGAAATTCAGATTGCTATCTACCCGTGTTCACAGATCTCACACCACTGGGTTTCAACTTAGGGAAGTGCTATCAATATTATAATTAGCAGGAAATTCCACTTTGACAAAGGGGATAATAATGCACTTTTTTCTATTTTTAGGCGGTGGCTTTGGAACACATTTGTCTGTGTTAGCTCCTCTTGTAATATGTTAAAATCTTTGGGGCTCAGTGATTGCACCCAATATACAACTTAGTAAGCCAAAGGCCATCTACTGTAGCCTGGACTTCTGAAAAATAGATTTCAGACAGTAAAGGGCCCAGTACAGATGCTTGGGGTACGCAGTGTGGTGAAGGGTCTACTGGTAGAGGTGGGGTCACCAACTTTGACAGTTTTTTTTTTTTCTCCAAGTCTTTTGAGTTTCTAATACTATGATGGAAATGGACCCCATTCCTAAGTCAAAGTATGATTAAAGTCCATGAAATTAGTGTTGTTTCAATCTGTGTGTGCTGCAAAGAGCACTTCTGGTTGACATTAATGTGCCCAGTAATGATGACTCCTGCAATTTGTATGGAGTTGCATTTATTGGTAATGTATCTAAGCTGCAAATTCTTTTTTATAAGACCCATTGCTCCTACTAATATTGGAACTGTCTGGGCATCTTTCTTCCATATTGTCCTCATTTCTGCCTGCAAATCCTGGTATTTTATGACCATCTCTCTCTGTACGCAAGACACCGCAATCGCTGGCTATGGCAATTTCAATGATTAACGCTACTTTTGTATTCTTTTCATGGACTACGATATCCGGTTTTCTCACATCTGTTTTTTGAACTGTTGGTAATGGGTGATCCCATGTGGTATAAACTTAATCATTTTCTATAACACTTTGTGGCTCATGTTTCCAGTGTTTTTCAGCTACTTCAGTATTATAATGTTTGCACAATCCCCGGTGCAACAGTCTTGCCACATTATTATGCCTTTCAGTATGCAGTCGTCCTGCTATTAGAATATCGCAAACTGCAACAAGATGTACAACCGTTTCCAATTCTGTTTTACAGACCCTACCTTTGTCTGTTTTTCCCACACGTTCAATGGACTTTACAAACCAACGTGTATGTAGTTTACTATCTTGGGCTGCCAAGATCAACCTTTTTCATCTTTTGGTTTAAAATTCACCTCTCATTAACCAACCCTGCATTCGATCTTGGTCAATATGAGGTTGTTTCAACAGTTTTCGGTATTTGCGACTATATTTATGCATTTTCCACAATTCTTGCCTTCTCATCTGATCTTTTACCTTATGGTTTTTTTTTGTTGTTTGACACATTCAGTTGCCGCCTGATTTTTATCTACTTCTGGTTTGATTTTTATTCCCAATTGATGCTGATATGCTTCTGTAAACAAAGCAGGGAAGTCATCTTAGACTTAATCTCATGTTTCAAAACTTGCACTATGTTTAGGGCTTGTGAGGTCAGTAGATATTTGCAGTCCCGCGATTACAGACCTATACATGTAATCCATTTCAAGGAGGCCCATACCGCTTTCAAACTGGGAATATATAGTCTTGGTATGCAAGGATTTTATAAATCATTTCATGAGCATGAAGCATCCTTCTGGTTTCCCTGTCCAACCTATCCAACACCTTTTGGGGCCAATCACTCAAACTGTAAGTCAGGACAAGAAGAGCAAATCGGTTTATAGCTTGGACTTTGTTCCTAGATGTCAACTCTGTTTTCAGTATTAAAGTCTTCTAAAATATTCCTTACTAAATTTTATTCACATTTGTTCATGTTTTACTGTTGATCCTTCATCGATTCCCAAATATTTATATACTCCCTCTTGCTTAAGTTCTTTTATATCACATTCTTGTCAAAGACTGATGCCTTCTTGGTGCTGCAGCTTTCCTGTTTTAAAGGTTGCTTTTGTACATTTATCAAGACCAAATAACATTCTTATATCACCTGAAAATGTTTTGACCACTTGCAGTTGTGCTTTCAGTTCCTCATCTGGCAAACTATACAATTTTAAATCTACAAAGAAGATGAGAAGTTTTTACACTTTGCTGTTTTCTGGGAGCCTAATTGTAGCTATGACCTAATATGTTAAGTGGACAGCTTAAGGGGTTAAGGGCAAGACAAAAGATCAGCAGTGAGAGAGCGCCACCCTGGAATACCCCTATTTGAATTTTTATGCCTGGAATAATAATCTGTCCTTTGTCATGGATTAACTGCAAAGTGGTTTACCACTATTTCATGGTCACTGTAATGCATCTGATCAGTGTAGGGTGCATCTTATACATGTTTAAGCACTGTTATCCATGAATGTGGGATACTGTCAAATTTTGTTTGTAGTCTATCCATGCCATACGTGGATTCTTCCCCTTTTTATAGTTCTTCATTATCACTTCAATTAACAAAAAATAATCCTTTGTTCCATTTGACTTTTTTTATTACCATTTTGTTCAAGAGCCATGATTCAGTTTTCTTCTAAAGGACTATAAACTCTGTCGGCATCAATTCTACTGTATAGCATATATGTAAGTCTGAAGGCAAGTTATCGGTCTATAGTTTTTAGGATAGCTTGCGTGTTCGCTCTTAAGTAGGAGTATTGTTTTTCCTGTTAACCAGGCTAGTATCTGTTCAGGGTGCACATATAAATATTTCTTACTAATGGCTAAATCTTCATGTAAAGATATTAATACTTTTAGCCAAAAGATAGGTACTGCATCTGGGCCTGGGGTTTTCCAGTTGGGAGCTTTCCTTATTTTTGTTTCAGTCTCTCTGGCTGTTACTTCATCCCACTTCATATCCTGTACATTTGAATTTCTTATTCTTTCTTTTACTTTTTATATCCATTTAGCATCATTGTGTTCCGCAGGATCTTCATAGATATTTCTCCAAAATGTACCCTTTTCTTCTTTTTTGGTATTGTTTCAATTCAAAGACTTTTTGGGGTCATTAATAAATTACTTTTGTAATTTTCCTTTATCTTCATATATTCTAAGTTTTTCTGCCTTAACCGATATTCTTAGTTTTTTTACTCGTGATAGTAACTGATAGATGCTGATCTGTTCTGGTAACACGGATTGCTTTTATCACATCTATCTTGAGTATTTTTTTATCTGTTCCCTCTTCTATACTCCAACAATGACAGTTCTGGTCTTAATTGCTTTATAGTTTTCTCTATTCAGTACCTGCATGATGGCATTAGATTTCCCTCCTTCCTTTACATTACCTGTGTTTTTGTGGTAAGACTTTATCCGTTACTAATTGAGCTGTGCAGTAATGTATCATATTTACTTCTGTTATATTGCATGAATCGCTATGAGCAGTCCTAATTACTGTGTTCATTTGTTTCATCAAACTTCTCACATTTTAGGTTTTATTGACTTTCTGTAGTCTATTTCTTTCATTGATCTTAATAAGTCTGTTCCTCTCTAGTAAATCAAGCAACTCTTCTCTTAGATCATTTTCTTCTAAACTGAGGGCACATTCTTTGTGGTCTATTTCCTGTGGGCATTCTATAGAAAGTTCCAGAGTATCTCCCTGTGCGCCACATTCTTTTCAGTTTTGTGTGTTATCTGTTGCTCTTTCATATTGGAACTTACTGTATCACTCCACAACATGGATGCAGAGTTGCCACAGTTTCCTGTTCCTTCTCTTGCTGTACAACCCCAAATGAACTTTGGAGCCTTCCATAGGAAACCAGTATAAAAGTATCTTCATATGGCAACTGATCAAATGTTTTCTGAGCCAATGGTTTCTCCTTAAATTGGGGATCCATTGCTCTATCCTGCCGTGATGTTATCCTTGACTTAGCAGGTAATCCATAACCTCAGTTTCTATTTCTTTAGCTTCTCCATTACTAAGCTTCTTTTCTACTTTTCCCCCTTGTTTTCTCATTTTTGTATTGTAAAATGTCCCACGTCTGCAAGACTTTGCCTGAATTTGTCTTCAAATATTTTTGCTGCTGCTCTTTTTGTATTAATTAATTTTGCTTTATCCTTTGCAGAGATATTGCACTATATTAAATCTCTTTCTTTCCCATGTCCAAATTTCTTCAGATGTCTCCTGGTCCTCCTGCTTCTCCTTATTTTGGGGACTCTTTGTTCTACCATGCTGTGATGTAACCTGTGTTGGACTTTCTACACTAAGTCTTTCACTTTGCAAGTACTCCATAACTTCTGCTTCTATTTTTTTTACCTTTGACTTTACTAATTTTCTGTTCTATATTCCCTCTTTGTGATTTTTTTTTTTTGTGAAATGGTCCATATCTGGATGCCTTTGTAATACCAGAGAGGAGGATTGTGTCAATAGCCTTGGCTAGGTCAAGACAGGCAGTATGCATTCTCTTACCTTCATCCAAGGCTTGAGAGACTTTCTCGAAGAAGTCTACTAGATTTAATAAGCATGATCTCCCCTTAAAGCCAAACTGGGTTGGGTCTAGAGTTTGAGGTTCTCTTATGTCCTTGTTGATAAGGTCCATGATGATGCTTTCCATGGCCTTGCAGCTGAGGCTGCTTAAATTTATGGGTCTCTAGTCCCCAGGGTTGGTTGATGACCCCCCCCCCCCTTTGTACAAGGGGATTACTGCTGCTGTTCTCCACTCTACTGGAAGAAAAGCCAGTTATCAGGCTATGGTTAAAGATAATGCCAAGTGGGTCTCTGCTAGGTCCTGATTTAGGCTGCTTAATAAGCAACCTGGGATGCTATCTGGTCCCATTCAAGCCATGTTTTTGCTTTGGAGAGCACAGATATGACCTTGGGGGATGAAGTTTGCACCAAATCTGTTGGCTAGCAGGTTGGCAAGTTTCTCTGGTATAGTAAGAGTGGTGCTATCCACTACTAGTTTGGCACATACCTGGGCATTCCTTTTTAGATTCTGGACATAGTTAAAGAATGTTTTATGGCTATCCTTAGCGAGGGATGCTATCTTAACATTGTAAATGGCTTTAGAGGACTTTACAAGATTTCTGATTTGCTTGTTTAAGCTGTGGAAGTAACCACCTCTGTGGAGTAATTTCCCTCTTGTTCTTGACATCAGTTTCTTCCTTTTGTTATATAGCCTGTTTATACTTCAGGTCCACCTTTCGGGAGGACCTGGTTTTAATCCAGTCAGGTGCAGCAGAGTTGCTTAAGTGTTTATACAGGGCATTTGTCTACACCTCTGCAAAGGAATTATTTTTGTCTGTGACTGCAGGGGGTATAAAACATTTTATACCATCGCTTAGAAGGCTGTAGTTTGCTTTGGAAAAGTTTTTAGTTTTTTTTTTTGCATCTGTGGTGGTGACAGGTTCATCATTTACTTCGAATGAGACTGATTTATGGTTCAACCTGATCAGGAAGGGCATCACACAGGGGGGACTGCAGTGACCTCCCCTTGTTGAAGAGTATTTTGTCTAGGACATTTGAGCCCCTATGGAGGTACAGACCATCTGTTCTAGAGCATTTGTACTGACAAAGTCCAGGAATATCTGGGCCAGCATGTTCGTGTTCATGTACGTCACCCAGTCCATGGACGGATAGTTGAAATCTCCCATGACTAAGGTGTTGGGCTGTATGGTGAGTAACTGCAGTAACTCCAGGTTGGTTCACAGTGGAGGACCTATAACTAGAAATGATGTGGTAGGGCATTTTGCCTATAGTTAATTGGACATGGAGTAGTTCGAGACAGTCCTACTGTTTGATCAGTCTCACGGTGTACTTGACATTAATGAAGATGCTACATCTCCACCTTTGGTTCTTTTATGTTTATTTTGAGGTCTGAACATGTAGAAGGCATTGTAGCCTTGCACGGCCAGGGCGCTGTCTGCACCCTTGAACCATGTCTCAGTGACTGCACAGATGTCAGTATCCTCCAATGTGAGGAGTGCCTCCAGGGAGTGCAGTTTCATGTTTAGATTCCTAGCGTTAAACAGCAAAAGTTTGAGTTTGTCTCAAGTGGATTTTGTTGTTTTGACAATGCCTAAAAAAGGCACTATGGCAGAGACAAGGCCCTTATCAGTAACTGAAAGCCTAGAGGAGAGAGTTGCAGACCATCTCTGGCAAAGCAGCGTGGCCTGTCAACCATGTCTTCCCAGGCTGACAGATAGTGGCTTCCCCTGGACTGACACCACATGCTAAGTTAATTGAAGTCAATCATCTTTTGTTTATATTGTGATATCATCCTGGGTGAAGGTAGAATGTTGCTTAAGGCTAGAATCATACCTGCCTGGGACACACGAGAGTTATTTCTCTCTTCATACAGTCCAGAGAAATACATCTCAAGTCATTCTCCCCAACATGGACTATGAGAGGGTCATAACGGTACTTGATGTTGAGTGACTTGGGTGCCATGATTCATCATACATGCACTCGACAGGCAGCTAACCATGACCTTCCTGTCAAGCTTTGTGAGAGGGACATCTGAGTGTCTCACTATGGAGTTGCCTATGACAAAGACATTATGTTTTCAGGTGTTTTGCCTTGGGAGTTTATTTGCTGAGACAAGGGTGCATGTGTTATATGTAGTGGTTTCTATTTGAGCAGCAGTGTGTGCAAGTGGTTTACATTTCAGAGGTCTCTGATCTTTTGGTAGGCTTTTAGCGAGTACCTCTGCATGTGTGGGTTTGTGTGAGAGATGAAGTGTGTGCATGTTGACAACCTGTTTGAAGTCTGGTTTGTTGTTACATGAGAGAATCAATTCCAGTTTCATAGTGTAATTACATCTTTCACACAAAGTATTTGTTTTAGGAGTAAGTGGTTGTCAGTATAAATGAGGCAAATACTACACTGCCTCAGGATGCCCATTTCAGACTGGCCAGTGAAATGATAGGAAAATGCCCATCCACTGTAGCAGGTTTTTACCATATGTACTACCTCGTACTGTGGAAGGAAGTGGGCTAGTTTGACCAATTTTGTGCTAGGACTAACAAAGGTGCTTGTTGTATTGAAGGCTATGGATAAGTGTGGCAATGCTGCTCAGTGCACCCATAGTGCTGTAGGGAAGCTTGGGAGGGTTCCACTGACAGATACCTTGGAAACATTTTGTTTCAAAGCATCTGTGTCTATACAGGGGACTGGCAAAATTAAAACACTTGATCTAATCTACCAATAGGAAAGTACACAATGAACCTTCCTCCAGCAATCCCTATTGCAGACAAGACTGGATCCACACTTTTCTTCCACAAGGGTGCTGGGGAGCCCTTCTTAACGTAAGATGGCTGGTTTAATGCTCAAGTGAATCAATAACAGGCTAGATTCAGCAGGTCTGAATCTAGCCTATGCTATTCTAGGTAATCAGAACAGAGCAAATCAAGTGCAAAGAAGTGCAAAAAAAAACTTACTGCCCTTTTGTGCGTTTCCCAGCTCAGATAGACCAGTTAAACACCTACTGCCATTAGATGAATAATTCCAGTCATCCTAATGTAAAGGCACAGTAAAGGAGTGTCCAGAGTGAAATGCTACCTCAATCAAATTTAAAGATATACATAAAGCACTGTACTTTAAACAGTTTATAAAAATGTGATAACTCAATAAAAGTACTTCGCTTTGAATAAATGAGCCAAGAGCCACTCAATTGTACAGTATTTTAAGACACTAAAAAAAACAACGTAAGCTGATTAATAAGCCTTCCATCCAATAAAAATACATTCAGAAATCTCAAGCGTTTCCTCACCCTAAATACACCAGACTACCTTTACAGTGCACTAGATGGAAAACCCACTGACTTTTTTTCCTCCCAACAAGAAACATCTTTATTAAATCTTACTTTAATGAAAATGAACCATAGCGACAATATCAGTTGCAAACATTATACATTACAAACCCTGCCAACACAAATGTAGCTGCAAACATTATACATTGTCCGACAATGACTGGATACATTAAAAGAAATAATTACATAGCTCAGTCAAATCCAGCCTTCTTTTAAACCTCATTCCTCCTCTCATGTATTGATCCCAAAGTTCCCATATTTTCCCATTTAATTTGTCCTACCCTTTACTGAAGATCCCAGTTCCAGTTCCTACCCTTTACTGAAGATCCCAGTTCCAGTTGTTTTATCTGTTACTATCTTCGCTACTTCTAGTAAAATTGGTTTAGACTTGGATTTCCATTTTCGCTTTTTTGGCAGCCATCATAATCTGACTCAGCAAGGTCTTACTATGTCTACACAATTCCAATTCAGTATCATAGCTCAAAAAAATTTCTCTAGCTACTACAATTTGCTTACCCGGCACCTCCTACAGAGCAGTCAGCAAAAGAATATTTAAAGTCTGCCAACTCATTACACTCCCAGAAAATAAGCTCCCAGTTGCTTCTTTCTTCCCCATCACACCTCCAACATTTGCTGTCTACCCGAAGAAAAATTCTTTGGAGTCTACTTGGGGTATAAAAATATCTATGTAAACACTTCCAAGCAAATATCCTAAATCTTCTAAATTTTGTTGCATATTTGGGAGACAAAATATATCCCCCATTGTTTCTTTGTGAATTGCTTATACAATCTCTCTTCCCAATCTTTCCTACCCTCCTCTGATTCTCATAGTTATGCAATATTTTATATGCTCTATGAATTATTCCTTTATTAATGGCAACTTCTGTTCTAGATTTTACTAAAAACTCTACCAGTGCTGGTCTTTCATTTAGGACCCCCTATTCCTTTTTCTTTGCTTATACTCGGATATCAACCCTTGATAGGGAAGGCAATCTCTAACCTATAGTCCAAATAAGTTCTTGTCATCTTCCCATTCTGTCATCTTCCCATTCTATCATCTTTCCCTCTCTAGTCATTTGCTCCCAATACTTTGGTTCCTTTTGCCAGTTTCTCCAATATATTCCAGCCCTCTCTTGCCTACTGTCTGTATCCCTAACTGCAGTCATCCTTATCGTCAAATTCTCCTTTCTCCATTCCCATGTTGGCCTAGTTCACAGAATACTTTCTGCTACTTTCTTAATACAATATTCTGTACGATTGTTTTCTCCTTAAAGGTCTGCATCCAAAATCCCATTCTCTCCATGTATCTTGAGCTTCCCCCCATTGCATCATCATTTCTTCCCACATTGAATTATAGTCCTCTGCGTGTGCTATTTATTGGAGCCTTAACTGTGTTGCTCTGAAATACCCCTTCAGCTAGGGTAACCCCAAATCCAACTTGTTCTACTGAAGAATAAGCTTACCCAAACTTGACTCTTGCCATTTTCCCCTCCCAAATAAAATCATTCAACTCTATTAGTTGCTATCCACAACTTCTCCTCTGGTTGATATTTTATTTTGTTTTATTTATTTAGCATTTGTCGACTGGTAAAGTCGGACTAGGACAGAGACTAATTTCAGCAGAGGCCCAGGGAGAAACACTCCAGATGCATGTCTTTAGAATATGCCTGACCTATGTATAAGGTTGAAGGTACTAAAAAAGCTTCGATTTTCTCAGTTTTTGTATTATATTTTTACTCTCTTTCCACAAATCCTAAGCTGATACACCAGTATAAAATTTTTAATCCATATTCCTAAAACTTCATTTTATCATGTACTCATAAGTATGGATATTGCTGAACCAATTTGTAAGTGGGTATATAATTTACCACCATTACTTTTGTTTTAGCATCATTAATTTTGTATCCCAAAAAGGTATGAAACTGTCAATATCCACTGACCGCTTTTGATGTAAAAACAATTGTTTGCTAGAGTGTAATACACTACTTTATCCAACAGCTAGCTAGATAATGAAGTCAGATCAAGTAATACAGACAATGGGAGGCAAAATGCACTTTTTCAATACAAGCTCACCTTTCCCTTCCACCACAGAGAAAGCTTTGAGTATCAGTCTATTATTAGCAAAGCATTTCAAATAGTTAACCATGAGGCATGGGGAAGCATGCATGATGGAATACAGGGATAGAGACCTTGGCAGCCTGGGAAAGTTCTACCTGCCAGACAGACTTATTAGCTCCTCTCAAGTCATACTGTTATAAAGACTGGACCTGCTCTTCCATATCTAGCATTATAAGTACATAACTTCTGAATGTATGCTTTAAAGGTATAATCTGAATAATCTTATTCTGTTCATTTCTCATTTCAGAAATGCCACCATTATTGATGTCATGACACCCAAGGTTTAGCTATACCACTAAGCATTAGGGCAATGTTCCAATGAGGCTGCTCTAGCCATGGCAGCTGGACTAAAACATGCTGACAAAGATGCCATGGTAATGCCCCCCTTCATTTTTTTTCTTCCAAAATAAACACTTTACTATTCACTGGCGGTGGTGGTGCTGCGGTAGCGGTTGCCTCACAGTAAGACGCTGTCCGGTTCGATTCTCGGCTAGAGCGTCTTCTGCGTGGAGATATGCGTGAAAGGGCGTACCTTCGTTGAAGGTTGTGCATCAGGCCTGGCAAGCCTGTACATAAAAATCAACTGCCAATCAGTAGCGGACCGGAGTTCCGCTGTGGTGACCCCTAACCGGGAAAAGCCAAAAGACGCAAACAAACTATTCATTGATGGCAGCACCATAAATCATTCAGTGCAATTGTCCTATACCACTTTCTGAAATGTCAAAGGCCTTGTTGAGCATGATAAATATTAAACTAGTGAATAGTAAGATTAACAAAACTGCATCACCTACTCAGCATATCCTCAAATGTAGCAAAAGTCCACCTGGCAATCCTATGAAAAGAACCTATACCGGCGGCGCAACCGATTAGAACGGCCGCTCTTTCAACAAATTCCCTTGTGGGTGAGGCTCCTAACCTGCAACCAAATCCACGAATTGCTGCAAATGGTCGGGAAGAAGCACTTATTGGCGTAGCACCTATATCCGAATGGATTTCTAACACAGGTGACTTTTTGTTATTTACAAAGCCCTTAAATGATGCTCCGTCGGTGCAGAACCAAGGTTCTACTGATAACTTTGCTGACTGTCTACCTGACAAATTAAAACTCTTGGACACTAAGACTCTTAAATTGAGAAAAATGCAACTTGAAGTTGCTTACTTTAAGCAATGTCTAAATGAGGGCATTATTCCTAAGGGTTTAAGGAATAACTTTGCTCCCTCGAGTTTTTTTAAACAGTAATGCATTCTTGACAGACTTGAGGCTACTATTCCAGACACAAGGTCTGCAATTGTTGGAATTGCTTGTTAAACATTATTCCTTTTGTATTGATGACCTAACTAAAGATGTCTGTGATTTGGATGAGGAAGTTAAAATTAATAGTGCCTTTTTACAATTTAAGTATGACCATGCTCGTATCTTTTCAAGTATTGATACGTACATATTCAAGCTGAAGTCTAACAAGTCTAAAAAATTATATAGAGATAGACTTGCTTACTCAAAGGACAAGGCATTTCCTAACTTATGTAGTCATGCTAATACTGGTTGTAGGGAAGACACATCAGACCCATTAGTAGAGGATGAAACGGTAGAGCCAGTTAATACATCAGGGCATGCTACTAGGGCTAGGGGTGACCAACCTCTTCGTAGAAGTAACAGGAATAGAAATAGACAGGACAAGAGTGGTGGCCAGAATGAAACATCTGTTCTAGGACACAACATCGATTCTAATAATGACGAAAATGGGGATAATGCTTTTTTAGGGAACAGGAACAATCAAAGACAATGGAGGGGGAACAGGAACTGGAATCATTAGGCATTAAGGTTGGTGAAGTCACCGAAGTTTTCCCAAAGATTATTTTGAATAAAAGGGGTGATTTTACTATTTATAATTTTTCTGCCCTCTTATTGGAACCGGAACTAGTGGAGCTTTTATCTTTGGGTAATACCTTTGTTCCATCTAGGAAATGTGATGTGGCTAAGGTCTTACTTGACCTTAAATGTTACGTTAGAAAATTGAATTTAAAACTATTGTTTAATGATACCACATGACCATCTGTTTCCAAATTGAAGCTCCCAAGCGTATTCAATCCACCTTTACATGTGGCTTTAAAAATGTTTGAGAGCGCATGCAAATTGGATATTAGATTTTTGATGAAGGGTCCTAATTCCACCTTAAACCAGTTGAACATTTCTAAAGAGCAATTGTCGGCTCTTAGTGAATTGTGTTCTTCTGGTGTCAGGATTATCAAACCGGACAAGGGGGGAGGCCTAGCCATCTTTGAGCAAAAGGACTATGCTGAGAGAATGCACAGGGTCTTAGATTCCGAATCTTATGAAATTTCTTCCACTAATGAGATGAATATTTGTTCAAACAGGATTAGGGGCTACTTTAGGGACCTATTCATTAGTGGTAGAATAGATGAAGACACTTTGAAGTACATTGACATCTTGTATGCTAAGACCCCTGTTATGTTCGGGATCCCCAAGGTGCATAAGAACCTCGGGGACCCCCCAATGAGAGCTCTCATTGATGGCAGGTCGTCTATTACCTACCCTTGTTCTAAATATATTGATTCTTTGTTGACCAAGTATGTGGAACTTATACCTAGTATCTGCAAAGATTCTTGGTCTTTTTTATCCAATTTGAATAAAATAGCATTAGATGCAGATACTAATTTTTTGACCATCGATGTGGTGGACTTATATACATCCATTTCACACCAGGAAGCCCTTGAGTGGATTGATTTGCTCTTGAATGAACTTGGGGCCCCCAAAAATGACATCAATAACATCACTGAATTATTGGATATTATTTTGTCCTCCAACTTCTTTATGTTGGAGAGAGACATATATATTCAGAGGCAAGGCGTGGCCATGGGCTCCCCATGTGGTGCAGCCGTGGTTTTTCATTTCTAGTAATGTGTTGACTAGTAATAAATTGGGCGAGAAACCTCTTGTGGTTTTTAGGAGAGGGAGAAACATTAAGGACCTGTTACAAAGTACTTCATCTGTTGAGCACGCCTCTAGATCAAAGGGGTCTTTTGCTTGTGGGGCATGCAATTTTTGTACTCATATAAAAACTGGTAGTACTTTTTGTATAGCAGGAAGGAAATATACTATTGGCCACAGAATAAAGTGTGATACTAAATCGATTATTTATACTGCATTTTGCACATGCTGTCCTGCCTTCTACGTCGGTAAGACGGATAGAAGGTTTAAAGATAGGATTTATCAGCACTTGTATGCTATCAGAAACAAGAAGTGCGAAAATGCACTGGCCAAACATATTGATTCCTTTCCAGGGCATGCCTTTGTTTTTATGGGAATTGACCATCTACCAACCCCTCTTAGAGGAGGTCCTACTTCTATTGTATTAGAAACTCGAGAGCTTCTATGGCAACTCAAACTGGATGCTTTTAATGCGCCTGGTTTGAACGAAAGTTGCAATATAGCTCCCTTCCTAAAGCTTAAATCGTATATGAGATGAGCCCAAGTTGTCTTTTAACTATATTAATATTTCTATTGCTATTTTTATTTCTATTCTTATTTTTTGTTTATGTTTTGAAATGCTTTAAATGGCTTTTGTTGTTTTAATTTAGTTGTGGGATGAGGCATGACTTTTTAGTCATGTTTGTGAATAATTTTTAGTCGCAGTAAACAAAGGGCTGCCTATTTTTGGTTATAAGTTAATTATTTATTACTTATAACTTTTTTAACATTAATTCAAATAGACCTTTCTTTAGCCCGATATACATTTTTCTGGGTAGATGGACATATAATCTACTGCTTGTAGGTGGTCCATTAAGTTTGAATGCATGGTGAACATAATTAATAATAGTGTTTAGCACACTGCTATTTCCCTTGTTCTGAATTGTACAAGGTCATAACAGATTGCAAACTTTTTAATGTTTATCCACCTGTGATTTATTATGCTTTATGCATGTGAACTTGTATATTTTAACTAGTGTATTTTATTGCATTGAAGAGGCTTCTTGCCATATTTACATTGTTTTCTTGCTATTACTTGTTTTACAATCATATTGATTGCAGTGATTGATGTATTCTTAAAAAACATGTGAAGGATGTTTTCTATTTCCAAGTACCCGTAGTATTTAAAGAGCGCTGATTTCGCGCTCTTTTTAGCCTGTGAAGAAGCTACCTAGTGAGAGTAGCGAAAACGCTGTTTGTTCATTTGTACAAAATAAAATTGCGTTAAGGTCCTATCTGTGAGCTGGCTTTTCTTGACTTGGAATCCTTTTGCCACGATGAAAAGAACCAGTAAAATTTCTTAAATCTGGGACTACCTGCCATGGTGTAATATTGAAGCAAAAGAACAGATAATATAGTAGACAGCCACTATTAATGGAACAATCAAATGGGAGCCCCATCAACTAAGCTTCTCCAGTAGAAGATCAGTCTGTCAGCACTGTGAGAGGTACAGTTAAATGACCCTATAGACAGCACTGCAAATGAATGAAAAGAATAAGCAAGTATTTGGCAGTGCAGTCAAAAGAGAACTCCTGAAAAGTAAGGTTCTGAACAAAAAAAAGTCAAGTTACAGACCCTAAATATGTCTGAGGTTTACACCATTAGTTCAAGACAGATGAACCAGGTAAGTGCCACGTACAAATGAAAATCTTCTTTGCATTGCTTTGTTTTTTTAGAGTCTGAGGAAATAACAGTGTAACTCAGGGAATGCATGAATAACTGAAGGTTAAGAATGCTGTGTTACAAATGGTTTGTTCACCATTTCAGAGCTGAAGGAATTCTCACGAGTTACTTAGCCATGTTGCCCATACACTTTACTCTTGAAATTGAATAAAGACTGGAAAGCTTGTTTACACACCTAATTTCTATGGTTTATACCAAAGTTCATACCGGCTTGTTATAATATTTACAGCATCGAAGAAACTCTGAAAACCAGCCAGACTTCATTATGGTCAGCAATTGAAAAAAGCCCTAAATAAAGCTGAGAAATATGGAAATCAAGGAAAAGGTACAAATGGAAATATTTATGGAAGAATTAAACATGCCAAGGTTAGAGATAGAGGAGGTGCAATTACTAAAAGTTCAGATAGGAGAGGAGATAAAAACGGTGACATACAACCAGTCCACAGGAAAGTACCCAGGATTAGATGGTATTCCTGTGAAAGTTTGGAAGCTAGGAGGAAAGAAACTGATAAAGATCTGGAAGATTTTGTTTAAAAGTATTTTAAAAGGAGGAGCAGCACCAACATCTTGGAAATAAGTGGTAGTGGCTGTAATACCTACAGATGGTAAAGACCCATCAGATCCAGTTTCATACAGGCCCATTTCAATACTAAACCATGATTATAAAGTGTTTATGTCTACTGATGCAGAAACTGATAGACATGGATCAATGTGGAGGGAAGGCAAACATTTTGATAACATTAATAGAACAATGATGATCCACAGGGAAGCAAAATGTAAGAAAATACCACTGTTGTTGGCGAGTCTTGATGCAGAGAAAGCATTCAACAGAATAAGTTTTAACTTTATGAGAACAGCAATAAAAGCTTTTGCATTCTCTGGTAAAATTACAAGGTTGATTAGGAGGATCAGAGGTGAAAATTAAATTGGGTGGGTTCCTCCCTGATGAGTTCTGTTTGAGAAGATGAATCAGGCAGGGGAGTCCTGTTTCTGCTTTATTTGGATTACATTTAGAACCACTGGCAAAGAAAGTAAGGTACTCAAATTCAAGGATATAATTGGTATGGTAGTGAAGAAAAGCTGGGTTTATTTTCACATCAAATTTTATAGCTAATAAAACCAGAAAAGGACATTTCAGTGTTGTGGAATATTTTGAAACCGTTCCAACTCTTTTTGAGATACAAAATTAAAGAAGATAAAACAAAGGCTACAGCTGTAAACTACGTACCCATACACAAATTGGTTCAGCAATACTTGCATTTATCTGGACACAATAAAATGAAGTACTTAGGAGTATGGATTAAAAAGGATTCTGTTATTGCAGCTAAGGATATGTGAGAAGAGACTAAACAAAAGATAATACAAAACTGAGAAATTGAGCACTCTGTTATTGATATAGATAGCAAGATACAAGCAGTCAAAATATTTTTACTCCCCATAATTTTATACATAGATCAGGCATATTTGTATCAAGTAGCGGAGTAGTTGTGGTGAGCAATTAGTAAAGAGCTGAAAGATTTTTAATCTGGGAGGGGAGGAGGGCAAGAGTCACGTGGGATAAGTTGCTCCTTCCAGTAGAACAAGGCAGTTTGTTATCACCTGATTTGAAGGGGTATTTCAGAGCTACACAGTTAAGGCTCCTACACATAGCACAAGCAGAAAGCTACAATTCAAAGTAGAAAGGGTTAATGACAGTGAAATGAGGGAAGCTCAAGAAACAATGAGAGACTGGGATTTTGGATGCAGATCCTTAAGGAGAACAATAACCATAGAGATTTTTATATTCATGAAGTATACAAAAGTAGCCAAGAATTAAGCCAACATGGGACTGGAGAGAGATTCTGTTGATAGAGATGACTGTAGTTAAGGATACAAACAATAGACAAGAGGGGTCTGGGATTTACTAGAGAAAACTGGCAAAGGAACCAAGGTATTGGGAACAAATCAGAGAGAACAGTAATTGAATGGGAAGAAGCCAAGAATTTATTTTGAGTGAAGGCTAGAGATCACCTTCCCTATCAAGCATTGATATCAGAGTGTATAGGCAAACAAGAAAAAAAGTGTATACTAAGCAAAAAACAGCACTGGTAGAGCTTTTAGTAGAATCAAGAACAGAAGCTGCTGCTAAAAAAGGGATAATTAGTAGAGCATATGAAATACTGTATGATAACTATAAGAATCAGCCAGAGGAGGTTAGAAGAGATTGGAAAAGCAATTCACAAAGAAACAATAGGGGGATATGTACATCTCCCAAACATGCAACAAAGTCTAGAAGATTTAGGATCTTTGCTTGAAAGTGTTTTCTTAGGTATTTTTATATACCAAGTAGACTACAAAGAATTTTTCCTCAGGTAGATAGCAAATGTTAGAGGTGTGATGGGAAAGAAAGACTAATTGGAAACATTTTTTGAGCATGTAATGAGTTGGCAGACTTTAAAAACTCCCTGCAGACTACTCTAGCAGAAATACTGGCTGAGGGAAATTGGTACAACAAAGGAAATTATTTTTTGAGCTATGATACAGAATCGGAATTTCCTAGACATAGTGAGGCCTTGCTAAGTCTAATTACGGTGCCAAAAAAACAATTAATAAAAATGGTAATCAAAGTCTAAACCAACAGTACTCAAAGCACTGAATATAGTAACAGAGATAAACACTTGAAATGCTATCTTTAGAAAAAGGGTAGGAGCAAATTACATAGAAAAAATGGAGAATTATGGGAATACATGCAGAATAATATTTTGAAGAAAGAATGAGGTTGAAAAGAAGGCAGGATTTCAATGAGCTGTGCAATATTTGACTGACAATAACTGAACAGATGTTTGCAACTAAAAATGTCATTATGGTTTGTTTTTGTTTATGTATATTTATGATTATTAAATTATCACTTATGACATGGGCAAAGATATTTTCTTGTTGAAACAAACACTTGAAATGGCCTGCATATTTATGAAATGGGGCAACACGATGCATATTACAAATTCAGCTTAATGCCACAAGACAGACATGCAATATTATCAAGCAGTCTAACTTTACAAGAGCTTAAGGTTACATTATTGAATGTCATCTGTATTTTTGAATTGACAAAAGTTAGCTGGATATGTACTAATTCTTACATATGCAAAAACTGGTACCCTTGATCCTGCACAATTTTCTGCCATGATTAAATTAAACAAACACAAAAAAAGGATAAGTGAAACTAATGCAGTTCACAGCTTACGACTAGGCACTCTAATGCAAGTTTATTAGCCACCACACTTTGGCATTCATACCAATACAAAAGTTAAAAACTAGAACTCTGCATAGTTTCCTGCTTTATTTGATAAAACTTGCACAGCACACTAATCTTCTGGGATATGACACATTGATATAAACAGTCCTGTCAGTATAACTTCTCTCATCATAGAAGACAAAATGCTCACCTCAACAGCAGCTGCACAGACGTTTCAGCACAGTGTTCATTATCACTTCCATGATTCTGAATTCAGGTCGACATACTTCATATTAATGATGTGAATCTAAACGATCATACCCAGCTGCTTCAACTACACATTTCGGCAGTACATCAAGAAAGCTGCAGCTTGAGAGATTTAGCTACCTGTAGCACTACTTGAAATTAATAAATTCCATAGCTAAAATCCTAGACAGCTTTGTCATAAATGTGTCTTGCTGTACAAATGTACTTAATACAACACTTTCAACATTTTTTGTTTATTAAAACAGCTTTATATACTAGAATGCAATTTCTAACTCAACAGATGCGTACAGAAATGTTTCATGCATCAGGCAATACTCCACTTAGCAAGGTGAAATCCCCTGCCTCAGCCACAACTATCTAGTTACACTCTGGTGACTAAAATATCAAACCAGGCAGGCACTTTTGCTTTCAGTGATATTCCAGTTGCGAAATCACAGCAGGGAAGTTCATCCTGTTCCATGTTGTGTGTCAAGAGCTCTTGCTGGTAACCGAGTTCCACAATGCCTACTGCACTAGACTGCTTAATAACTACCGTCTAATATGAGGGACTACTATTGGCTGGTGTTACTGACCTGATATAGTATGTACTGACCTGCTGGTTAGTGGGCAACAACTATTGAAAGACTCAATGCAAGAAACTAAGTGGAAGTGAGGGGCACTAGCAAAACAAGATTGTGTAACTGCGGTAACAGAATGCATGCATAATATAGACAATGCACAACTTCCAACCCTGATGGCAAAAGTCTATGGAAAATATATGTTACTCCATATAGTTTCAAACACTGTCATATAACCCAGTTACCCAAAGTTAATACATTGGCTAATGGCAGCTAATCAGTTTCTAGTGCTTGCCCTCTTGCTCGAGTATTTGAAAAAAAAACTCAAGAAATACTTTAATACATCCAGACATACAATATCTTCTATACACAATATGGATTTAGACCAAAATAAATCATTCCTGCTATTTACCTACTTACTGACAAAAACTTCAAACATGCAACAGGGCTTACTCAGAGGAGCAATATTTCCTGACCTTAAAAAAACTCATATGACAATGTTAATTTTAGTCCCTTACCTCTTCTGGATTTGTCTGCTCATACTACAAAAATTACTTACCAAATAAACTATTCAGATGTGCCCCCCCCCCAATATAACATTATTCTATAACTCTCCTCCAATTACCCACTTTGCAGTATTAGCAAATTCATCCCTCACCCCCTTCTTAGTATCTTATTCCCAAGATGCTATCACTGAGTATGCTAATAACCTTTGCCTTCTTCAGTGAGCTCTTACCTTTCCACCTTGTATATTAACCAATCTATTTCATTCACTAGGACTGTAATTACTTCTTCATATGCATACATTCAATAATTCTCTCAATTCAGTGTTATACACTTTTTCATAACCAATTTACATCTTTATAAAGGCACATTCATACCCAATATGCTAATGTTGAATATCTGTATCTTTCCCTTGGTAATAATACCGTATTCTACCTTATTAATCTCAGTAGTCACAATCTGTATATTTTTAGTACTGTATAACTCAAGTTGATGAAGAAATTCTTCAAGTATATGTACTTTATATATTGCATGGACTTTTGTTTGTCTTGATTTATTTA
Organism: Protopterus annectens; assembly: GCF_019279795.1. Taxonomy (NCBI): domain Eukaryota; kingdom Metazoa; phylum Chordata; order Ceratodontiformes; family Protopteridae; genus Protopterus; species Protopterus annectens. The sequence continues at coordinate 539,249,296 of NC_056726.1, forward strand.
GTTTAAAGTGGAGCTCATCTCCCCGGTCCTCTACTGAAAATGGACATGTATCCAGTTAGACAAGCCTGGTCAACAAATGTAAAATAAAAATAAAAAATTCTAGAAGCTTCTCCCCCACTGGTACACTCTCAAAAGGTGTGCCACAAGATCTGTTCTTGGACCTCTACTTCGCTTCTTTTTCCTTTGGACCTCTACTTCGCTTCTTTTTCCTTCCTTCCTTTTTTTAATCGGTGATCTTCCCCCACAACTTCCCCTCTTGAAGTTCTTTGCACTGATGACACCATACTTACCTCAAACAAGCAAAAACTGCCACTGCAAAATTAGCTACAAGACCATGTTCAAATGTTATGGAACTGGTTCTCTTCCAACAACCTTTCTACGCACTGCCAAAAACAATGTTATGCTTGTTTGAGACTGCAACAATGTTGCTCAAACTACCTCTCAAAACGGATCCCAGTGGAGCTACCCATTCTGCTGCATATGAGCAAAGATATTGGGATGTTACTGACCAGATTTCATTCCCACTTTAACTCAATCTGAAGGTGTCAAACTACCTCAGTACTGATTATAAAATGTCCAGTTTACTAACTCCTGAATCCAGAAAATAGCCACTAATATGCACATCCCCATGATAGAATATATCCTACTAATAAATTAATTATATCCAAAGCATGTGTTCTTTAAATAATAAAACTGGGGTTTATCCATTTAGTTCATAACAATGAACACTATCGCTCCTCAATACAAAAAAAGCCAACTGGTGATCCTATACTCAAAGATGGCCTTTACTCCTATGCTAATTTTCTTTAATAAACATGAATCCTACCATCCTCTCTCAGGCCTTAAAGATCAACGCACACCCTAGATTACTCACTTGGAAGTCAAGAGGCCTTGCACCTTCGCACATCCCTATCATATTTCTGTGGGTGAAAAAAAACCTTCTATAAAGTGGCTCCTGCCACATGGAATGCATAAGCAGCTCAACTATGAAGACTGGACTAACTCTCCAAATTCTGAAAACTACAAATATCATATTACCAACCCATCAAATTGCAGTTATTTCACTGATCAAAGTTAATCATATCACCCTCCCCATACATCTAAATTATCCATTTATTAATATTTAAAAAGCTACAATTTAATGTAAAGTTTTCTTCTTTCAGGAAGTAACCTTGTATTATCATGGTATGCCTCTCATTTTTCTTTACTGCAGATATAAGTAAGAGGAGCCACAGTTTAAATAAGTTTAGTTTTCAAACGGATTCAGTTGTTTCTATGTAGACTGGTTCTGTGAAATTTCTACGTTTTTTTTTTTTAAATTTAAGCAGTGAATATAATGTAATCTATATGTATAAATAGGTCAACTTCTAATGAACAAAAACCCACTTGCCCAAATCTGTAAGTCTCCAGACGACTTCGCAGAAACCAGAAAACAATGAATACTCAGATGACTGGAAAGCTGCCCTGGGAAAGGAACCACTTGGCCACTACAGTGAACGTTGCTCCTTTCCCACTGGAGTGCAATCTCGGTGTTGGTATATTTAGTTAGGGGTGGTGTAGGTGCAAAGCCAACCCATGAGTGGGTATAATTTTCTTTGGTTTGTATTGTTTTCATGGTGCAGCCAAGTGGTTACTTTACTGAAGTTAATCATGATCCGATTGTTCGTTATAATAAGGTTTTGGCAAAGTCATCTCAGGCTTCAAGGATTCAGGTAAGGGGTACTTCGCTCATTACAAATAAACCTGTATAAACATGTAAATGCTTTTGCATTTTGGTCCAGGTTGTGACTGAAGAGAGCCACATGACCAACTTATTCAACAAATTAACAAACTGAAGTATGGAAAAATATGAATGAGAGTTATGAGAATTGGACTGTTTGGTGGCTTAATTTTAAACAGAAATATAAAAAAAGTGTTTTTAGAATGTATAAGGAAGAAGAGAAAAGAAAGATACAAGATACTAAGTCAAGAAACATTCAGGGACTCATTACAGAAAAAATATTCCTTTTATGGAAAAGAAAGAAATATACAAAATGAATTAAATTAAAATTAACTTGTTACATAAACAAAAATATTGTTTACAAGGAAAGAAAGAAGAGGTAACACCACATTATAGTAAAACAATAGAAAGAAAAATAAGAAAATTAAAGAATAAGGAAGTTAAGCAAATAAGACAACAAGAAGGAATATTAGAAATAATTAAATAACGTAATTTTGTTAAAAGAGAAGACCTAGAATATTTATAAAGGTGAAAAATTAAATGACGGTAATAAGTATTTAGAACAAAAAATAACTATGAAAGAACTGAATGAAATTCTAAAAGATATTAAAATGAATTCTGCAACAGGACTGGACAGAATTGAATATGGTATGTATAAAGAAATGGAGTGAAAAAACTATTTTTATAGAAGTCATGAATGAATGGTTAGAAACTGGAATTAAAGAGAAAGATATGCACAGGAGTTATAACATTTATATTTAAAAAAGGAAAAAAGAGGAGATAAACTGGAGACCTATAACATTGAATAATAAGGATTATAAAATTTTCATGAGAACAAAAAGGTTACAAAGAGAGATATATATGACCAAAATGTATTCAGAAGAAAAGGAAAAGTCAACAGTTATTATGGATAAGCGAAATACTTGATATCATAAATAAAAATGTAAAAAATCCAAAGCAGCCAAGGAAGAAGTAAAAGTCCACAGTGGTAAAATATACCATACAGGATAAAAAGAAAACCCACTGGAACCACCATGACTGGTTAAAACATTTTTATTTTACGTTTGTTGACCATGATGGTCTAATTGGATGCATGTCCATTTTCAGTAGAGTCCCGGGGAGATAAGCTCCAGGAAGTTACATTAGTACAACTATTCAGGTAAAGGTTAATTTATATAGATACAAAGTTTGAACAGTTCAAAAATTTACACAGTTTCAACATAAATTTAGGTAACAAGTTGTGGTACAGATACATAGTTAAAGTTAGAGCAATTGCAAAAAAAACAAAACTTGCAGAGTTTGTACAGAATTTGTTGGAAGCATTAGATGGGGTGTTTTTTTTTTTTTACTGTATTTACAAAGACTTGGCTATAGAAGTTAAATTAGCTGTAAAGGGCAAGATGTGTCTTTATAAAGGATAGGTAATTAGGTGGATATTGACAGAAGTCAGAGCAGATATAAGGTCTAAAGCAAGAGAGAGGGGAGCAGATAGGATTAGTCAGGATTTGTACAGGGACATAACCAGTGGGTTTTCAGATAGAGTTTCAGATTGTGCTTAAAAAGTGTAAAAGAGGACAGTGATGTAAGTTTGTAAGGTAGTTTGTTCCAGTTTTGTTCCCTACTGCATTAGGGAACAAGGCATCTCCTGCCATGTTATTAGATTTACATGTTGATACAAGTAGTTTATTAGATGATCTTAATGTTTTGAGGTTTTTATATTGGGTAATGAGGCTGGAAAAAATTGGGGTATTTGTGGGTTGGTAGAGGGTCTTGTGGGCAATGGTGAGTTGGTTATAGTGAATCTGATTCTGGAGCTCTAGCCAGCCTAACTGTTTCAGGTTATAGCAGTGATGGGTCCTGAAAGGAGAAGCAGTGGCAAATCTGGCAATGTTGTTATAGGAGTTGGTCAGCTTGTTCAGGTTATATTTTGACTGGTTTGTATATATGGAAGAAGCATAGAGAAGTGTGGAGATAAGGTGGGAGTGGGCAATAGTGGTTCTAGCTAGTGGGGAGAGAAAGGGTTTAATCCTGTAAAGAGATCCTAGTTTCTTGTTAACAGTTTTTATAGTATTGTTGATGTGGGTATCAAAGTTCAGGTTGTTATCAATAGTAATCCCTAAAAGTTTAGTTGTTACATCAGGAGATACGAGTATGCCATTGTTGGATGAGATTGAGAAATTGAGTGGGAGCGACTTCCTGGTGGGAGTAGAGCAAGAGTTTGGTTTTCTTGGGGTTCAAGAGGAGGCAGCATTGTAGAAACCAGTTCTCCGTTATACTAAACATTTTTAGGGTTAGAGTCTGTAGTTGGGATTGAGATTTAGCTGAGCAGATTATTGTTGAATCGTCTGCATATTTGCATATTTTATGCAGTTAGCTTGGGGAACAGCTCGGTTTAGGACGTTGATAAATACTGACAAAATATGTAACACACAGATAAGTGCTTTCAAGCATTAACTCATCAGATCTAAAAACAGTTAAAAATCAACCATATTTAAACAAATAGCAACCAATTTGAATCAACAGCAGAACCTATGCCCCTTCAATAAGGGTTTTAAAGGCATACAAGCATTTAAACCCACATATATGGTTAGCTTTTAATTCAGCTATCCATCTTAACTCAGCTAGTTCAGTACTGTGTTTAATGTCAACCCCCTCATACATACTTGTTGAATGTATAACACCATAAACTGAAATCTATGCTCTATTTCTATATGTTGATATAGAGCATTACTTCTCAAACAATCTGATGTCACTCATATGTTGCAATATACGTTGTTTTAACATTCTATTAGTCTTCCCAACATAGAATGCTTGGCATGATATGCACTCAGTTAAATACACCACATTTTTAGTTCTGCAGTCTGCATGTAATCTAGATATATACTCCCTACCAGACATGGGGTGTATAAAGAGGTTTTCTTTGATATCTTGACATGCCTTGCATTTCTTACATTTAAAAGTTCCCAACTTCTTCCTATGTGTTGTGGACTTGTTGGGAAGTATGGTCTTACACAAAATCTGCTCATTTTCTCAACACTTGCGATAAAAAGCTTCAGTGTATTAAAATATGGAAGCTACAAAGAAATTATACTATTTTTTCTAAGGGCAATGTCTTTGTTTGGCCTAGATTTAACCCTGGTACTAAAAACATAAATGAAAATGCTATTGAGGTTGAACATTCAGAGGGAAGGGCTCAACTGGAAGTGAAAGGACCTAGCACTTTTGGTTTGGCGGCAATAGTCAAAGAAGCACCAGCGGGTTTTTTTTTTCGTTTTTTTTTTTTTTTTTTTTTTTTTTTTTAACACAGTGGTGAATGAAAAGGGGTTACAATGTGAAAATTTGAGTAAAAATGGCTGTATACTGCAGTTCCAAAGTGATGCTGCCACAAACAATGATAAAAGCTCACAAAGAACTGGGAGCCAGACCGAAAGGGACGTCTTTCATTGGTTGAGGTTTTCCTACCCTTCTAGTCCCCGAGGATGAAAAACACACAGCGGAAAGAAAGATCACCCAGCAGAGGCAGGGAAAGAAGAAAACTGACAAGATAAAACGTAATGTAGTTCATACTGATGAAAATATTGTTTACAACCTTTCTAAATTTGTTTCATCAGACTCTGTGCTGGTATAAAAGACGTACCTCTGTTCAACAGGGTAAGCTCAAAGTGCCAGAACACAAATTTTTTTCTGACTTACATTTATTTGGAAGAAAAGTTTTCCTTAAATTATCGTTTAGCCAACAGGACAATGATAGTGCTGATACCTTTGAAGAAACCATGTACATTTATACCACCTGCAAATCCTGTTATGGAGACTTTTTTGAATTTATGTACAATGGAAATTTCTGATATGTCCGCTAGAAAGAAGATACATGCTTATTATAATTTAACTGAGTGTGAGCTGAAAGCTCTTAATTTGAAGAGCAACTGTGAGGTTACTATCAGACCAGCTGATGAGGGGGTGGAATTGTAATACTTCATAGAGATTACTTGCAAGATATGTTGAAAATGGTTAGAGAAAATGTTACTTATCAGAATATAACATGCAATCAAGTGAGTGATTTTATTACACATGTAAAACATACTTGAGATGATTTATTGCAATCCAGTGTTATAACTAACTGAAGACATATTTAGGTTTGTGATAGTTGAACAACCTGTTATACCTATACTGAAAGGTTTACCCAAGATTCTCAAACCGCCCTTTAGACCAATAGTATCTGGCAGAGGTTGGGTTAGAGTTCCTCTCCATATGGGTGGAGAAGAAACTTAAAATAATGTTATTTTATGCGCCAGCAGTGATAAATTACACTGTTTCTTACAATCTCTAAGGGACTCTTATGAATCTATAAGTGGTCATGAAAGTTACATATTTGTGACTCTAGATATAAATTTATTTACTGAGAGTCTGAATTATTATGGAAACACAGCTGTTAAAGATTTTATTCTAACTCGTGCAACATTTGATGAAAAGAAAGTTACACAGATATGTGCTTTCCTTAAATTGATCTTGGGCAATAATTTATTCATGTTTCATAACTAATATTATTGGCAGAGATGGTGTAGCCATGAGTACCCCCTGTGCCAACACCTATGCCAACTTGGCATTGGCACAGTAGGAAGCTACCCATGTTCTATCTAGTACTTGTCCATGGAAGGCAAGTTTGAAAATATAACATTGTTTTGTGAATGACATTTATTTTATGGAGTGGTACAACTGAAAAATTATTTGTTAGATACTTGGAAAGCAGAACAGATTTCTTACGTTTTACTGTAATCTATTCTGCTGAATGAATAGATTTTTTTAGATGTGAAGATTTACAAAGATTTGATTGGCAAACTACAAAACAGAGTGTATAGGAAAAATTGGCGAAATAACATGTTAATGTAGGACAGTATGCACCCATGGCACATTATTAATAATGTAATGAGTGGGCAGGGCTAAGAATTTGTATGCACTGAAGATAGTATATATGAAAGTGAGTTCGATAACATGCAGTACATGTTTGCTAGTCATGGTTTTCCAACACAAAGAGTTAAGAGAACAATAGCTAGGACAAAAAATTGGAGAAGGAATAGAGGGAAGCCATGGTTTGAATGTAATATGGGCAGTTCTGACAATGTTACTGTTGTTAATGAACAGAAGCTAAAACATAACCAGTTTGTGAGAATAAATTTGCACTATAATAGTGATACTGATGCCATATCCCAGATGATACAAAAAGAACTGGAAGATTTTACATACGGATAAGCTGAAAGCACTAGTAGGTCCCCACCACAGATTTGCTTATACTAACAGCCAAAATCTGAAGCAGATTTTATGTAAGCACATACTGCCCAAGTCCACAGCACATAGGAAAAACTTGGGAACTTTTAAATGTAAGAAATGCAAGATATGTCAAGATATTAACGAAAATAACATATTTGTACACCCTTTGTCTGGTAGGGAGCATATATCTGAACTACATGCAGACTACAGAACTAAAAATGTGGTGTATTTAGATGAGTGCATATCATGCCAAGCATTCTATGTTGGGAAGACTAATAGAATGTTAAAACAACATATATTGCAACATATGAGTGACATCAGATTACTTTTAAGCAATGCTCTATAATAACATTGAAATAATGCATAGATTTCAGTTGATGGTGTTATACATTCAACAAGAGTATGGGGGGGGGGTGACATTATACACAGTACTGAACTAGCTGAGTTGCAAGCTAACCATATATCTGGGTTAAATGCTTGTATGCCTTTAAAACCCTTATTGAAGGGGCGTAGGTTCTGCTATTGATTCTAATTGGTTATTTGTTGAAATATGGCTGATTTTAACTGCTTTTTATATCTAATGAAGAGCTAATGCTCAAAAGTGCTTATCTGTGTGTTAAACAACATTTTAACTGATCATGGTGGGTCCAGTGGGTTTTCTTTTTAACCTGTAAAAACAAAAATCTAGAAGCAAAGTTTATGATAGGGGATATAAGTAAAGCCTATGATAGTATTCAATATAAATCATTATGAAAAATTTTGCAGTGATATAATGCAAGCAAAAAACATTACAAGTAACAAATTCAGTTCATGAAAGGAACTATGAGAAGATAAATAAATATCTGGATTGGTAAAGAAATAAAAATAGAATGTGAAATAAAGCAGGGCTGCCCAGCTAGAAGTGCTATTTCCTCATTAGTTATTAATGGCATAGTGAAGGAAAATACAATGTTAAGTAGCAGTGGATACAAAATGATGAATAAAGTACAATGGTCAATAATGTATAATTAGTACAATATCATCCTCATAATTGTTATAAACAAAATATGGATGGAACAAGTAAATGAAAAAGTATAAATTAAAAACAATTAAAGGATTTGGTTTTGAAGGTATGATAGGTGCTACAGAGTTCAATAAAAAATATATGGATATATGAGGGATAATATTTGGAAGGAATGAGTACAGACAACAATGGGATAATATACTTCAAGTAGTAAAGGACTATTTTTTTTTGGAAATCATATAGATTTTCATATAGAAAAAAAACACACTTGTTGAGCACCATGGTAATATAAGAAAGGTTGCTTATGTTGCCAACATCTATACGATTCCCATCAAGTATGAAAAGGAACTAATGATTATATTTTCTTTAATATGGGGATCTAGACTGAATCCAGTCAAGAGAGGGATTCTATATATGAAAGAAGAGCAATGAGGCTTAAGTTTAATAAACCCAATAGTACATGCAGCAACTTTAATTTTGTATAAGGTATTAAAAGGAATTAAGAAGGAAAATAAAAACTTGATACAAATTAAACTATATTATAAACACAGAGAGTTCTGGGAAGGAATGGAAGTTAAAAGAAGTAAAAGCATTGTGAATAAAGAAGTGAAAGCATACTAAAACAAAACTGTTCTATGGGGGGAAAAAATTATATATATATATATATATATATATATATATATAAATATATATATATATATATATATATATATATATATATATATATATATATATATATATATATATATATATATATATATATATATATATATATATATATATATATATATACACACACACACACACACACACACACACACACACACACACATACATGCATACATACAGAGTTTTGGTCTAGATGTCAAAAGATGTCTCTTCTGAACTCCTTCAGTGTTAAGGGGACACCTGTGGTTACAAGTACTAACATAAAGGATTCTTTTAAGAGCACCTATCATCTGACCACTTAATTGCATAATTCTGGAGAAATGCAGCATTTCAGGTGCAGCTCTCATGGGTAAATCTCACTGGTCATGGATCAGTACTGGTTCAGAGCTGGTTAAATAATAACTATAAAATAAGCAGTGCTTAAATATAAACTCCAAGAAGCTGCATTATAAATGGGCAAAATTCCCACTTCACCTGCATATGCTAAACACATCTACTACTACCGATTAATATGGCATGGCAATTCCACTGGCTAACAGGAAGTTAGAAGTGTGGTATACCACATTATTATGGTCACAGGCAGCCTTAAGGCTTTTTCAGTCTAATGACCACAGGACACCTTCAAAAAATAAAAAAGAGGACTTTGATTGTTGGTTGGTCTTTCTATATGTGCAATCTCACTTTATTTCATGAATTAGCACCTAGGATAAAAGTGTACACAGTGCTATGCTAAATAACCTGGATTTGTTAATAGTTTTTAAGAGGCAAATTTAAACATTTATCTGTTAACTAAAGAGCATCTGCAGAAATATTAAATGCACCCCTGCAGTCACATTTATTTACTAATGTTATGGGGTAAAAAGAAAACAATCACAGCTGTTCTGGGGACCAAATACCCACACAATGCAAGCAAACCATTTATATATATTTTTATCTGATATTTGTTTACTGGGAAAGTCTGATTGGGCACTTACTCATTTTCAGTGGAGGCCTGGGGAGAAAACTCCAAAAGCAAATTATCAAAGTTAATTTTACAATGATTACAGATGCTATTACAGCAAACAAGTAAAAAATGGATAAATGAAAAATAAACAAATTATACAATACACTGTATAAAATCTAGCAGACTCATTCAATAAATACAGTTATGGTTTCATAAGAGTGAAAGGGTAGAGTAAGAATGGAAATGAAGGAATAATTGGTAGAGAATGTTTACAGATGGAAAGGCTAGAAAAAAAGGTGAAGTATGTGGGCTAGCAGAATGGGTCATGAACAATTACTATCACAGTCATTCAGACAGAGAAAAAATACTATTGCCATGATTGAGAGAAAAGAATTACTGCTGCCATGATTCAGAGAGAAAAAGTGGGGAAGTTAGTTGAGTCACACTAGGTTCCAGCTATGAGAGTTGAACTGAAAGCCAAGTTGGCATAGGACATTGGTAGATCCAGTTGTTGGATAGATGTTCTTTCAGTTGAGATTTGAAGGAAGAGTAACAAGGCACAAGTGTGAGGTTCAGGAATAGAATTCCAGGTTTTTGCAGAGTATGAATACAGACCAACTCCATTTGATCTTCGAGGATTATAAACTGATAGGAGGTGCCTGTGAGAGGAATGCAAGTCCAAGAAGAAATATAATATTGAAGTAAAGTCAAGGTTGTTTGTGAGAAAGAGAGGTCATACAGTATTTTGTGCGTTAACATTAGTTGATCAAAAGTTACCAGGTGGGGTAGTTTGAGCCAATTTAAGGCTTGGAGTGTAGAGCAGTGGTGAGTATCTGGTGGCTGACCTGTGCAAACTTAGCTATTTTATTATAGCATTGACCGAATTTTGTTTTTAGGGAAGAGTGAAGATTAATTAGGATAGGGGAGGCATACAGAAGTAATTGCAAAAGATAAGTTGTGGCAAGAATTACTTTAGAGGAATTTAACCCTATACAACATGCCCAGTTTTTGATTGGTCTTTTTTATGTTATTGATATGTAAATCAAACTTCAGATTGTTGTCTATCGTAACACCTAACAGCTTAGTGTCAGAGACATCAATTATAGTGTTGTTCAGGGAAGGAATTGCAAAGATAGTATTATTAGGTAATAAGAGCAGTTTTTTTTTTTTTGTTTTTTTTTGGATCGAGTAGAAATGGTTGTTGGTGAGCCATTCCTCACTGGAATTAAATGCTTCTCGAGTTATGCTTTGAAGATGGGCAAGATTGTTTGAGGAGCAGATTAAGGTAGAGTCATCAGCATATTGAATAAGAATTGCTTGTTTTGTAGAGGCATAAAGATGATTAATAAAAATGTTAAAGAGGAGTGGACCCAGAATGGAGCCTTGAGTTGCCCCAGTGCATACCGGTAGATAAGGAGAGAAACTGGAATCCCATTTGACTAATTACCTGTTTGAGAGGTAACTGGTGAACCATTGTTAGGCAGTTTCAATTAAGCCAAGTAGAGAAAGTTGGGACAAGAGCTTGGGGTGGAACACTATATCAAAGGCTTTAGATAGATCCAAGAATAGAGACAAGACAAAGTTACCTTTATCGTGTGCTTTACTTACTCTGTCAGTGAAGGAAAGAAGAGCAGTGGTAGTACTGTGCCCAGGTCTAAATCCATGCCTTGTAGGAGGAAGGGCAGTGGTAGTACTGTGAGCGCAGGTCTAAATCTATGCCATGTAGGCGAAAGAAGATCGCCAAGTAGGTACTGAAGCTACTGTTTATGAATGCATTTCTCTAGAATTTTGTATAGAGGAAAAGGAATAGCAATAGGCTTGTAATTAGATATTTCTGTATGGGTACCACCTTTGTGGAGAGGGAGGATAAAGAATTTTTTCAACAGGGTGGGTACATAGGCTTCTTTGATAGATCTATATACGAGAAGAGAGACTGGATAGGCTATGGAGTCAACTGCTACTTTTAGATACTCATTGGGAAGTTCATCAGTAGAGGGGGAACATGGTTTGAGTTTCTGTAGCAGGGACTTGAAGTGGGTACCGTTGTAGTGAGAAAGAAGTGAGGCATCTAGTATGAGGATTAGAAAAAGTAGAAGGTGGTGCTGGGAAGTTGTTAGTAATGAAAGCAATGCTGTTAATGAAATAAGAGTTAAATTGAGTTGCTATATCAGAAAGAGTACTTTCACTGGAGGGTTGAGGGGAGGATTGATTTCCAGGATCCAGATTTTTTTTTTTTTTATTGTATGCCAAAATGTTTTTGGACTGGTTTTATGCTTGTGGTCTTGTGGCTTTGTGTAAAATTGTTCTTTTAATTTTTTTGTGCAGAGTTCACTTGTTTTTTTTACTAGGTTACCTAGGACTCTAAAGTGTTGTAGATTTGTTTGTGTTTTTTTTTTGTTTTGAGAAGAATGCCCATGCTTTATCTCTTTTTTGCATCAGGGATTTGGTATTTGTTAGAAAGCCAGGGAGAACAGTTAGTTTTGGCTTTTTTTTTTTTTTCTAGCAGGAGCTAACCATTGAGGGAACCACTCTTCCAGCGATAAAGCTATCGAGTTTTTACAGCAAAGTTGGGATCACAAACATGCTTAAATTACCAGAGGTCTGAGTACATAATACTCATAGGGCTGGAAAGATCCTGCCCTTGGAGTACGAGAAAAAACGTGAACAGACAAATGAATACAGACAACATAGCAAACGACAAGGCAAACTTGCACAACTGGCATATAAATAAACGTCTGACTTTCTTCATAAAAACTGAAGACAGAAATTAAAGCAGGCTTAGGTAAATTTATCAGATTTAAAAAGGAACACAGACTCCTCCCCAAAGTGAAAAGTTATGACTTCAATTTTAATGCACAACAGAAATGACAGAAACTTCTGTCTTGATAGAAACTTGATGGAGCAGGGTGGAGACAAACTCTAAGCTTTTCCAATTGTCCTGGTCAAATTCAGGACATCTCGAGTAGGCATGAGTCTTTAGACTGGAGCTAGCAAAGGTCCCAAAGATGTTTGCCACCTCCCCATCCGAACTGCAAATCCTAACCCAAAATACATTTAACACTATTGAGAACTGGCTCGTCAACCAGCGCCTACTGCTGTACCCAAATAAAACTAAACTTCTACTCTTCATCCCCACTAGTAGATCTGCCACACTTTCTCTGTCACGTCTAACAATGGTACCACTAACTCCCCAGATCAACACACCAAACTTCTACGGGTTACCATAGACAATCTCAAATTTGACCTACAGGTCAACAAAACCATGCAGACCATCAATAAGAAGCTTGGATCACTGTATAGAAACAAGATATTTTTAACCCCACTGGCTAGGACTGCAATCGCCTGGTCAAGCTTACTCTCTACTCCTATATGCCTCGCCTGTACTCTCAAACCTCAACAAATCCTAACTGGGTAAGATGTCCCACAGCTACAACCATATTGCCAGATTCGCCACTGGCTCCACCTATAGAACCCACCACTGCCAGAACCTAAAACTAGAGTGGCTAGAACTACCCAGCTTAATTCAATAAGCTCTTAATAGCAAACACAATTCTGTACCACCCTGAGGATACCCTCTCACTTATAAATATTATTAAGCCATATAGCAACCTGAGATCTCTATAGTCAGCCAACAAACTATTGGTCCAAACCCAGAAAGCTAATGACTCTGCTGGTGAATCCCTGTAAAACCTGGAATTCATTGCCAGACTATATAACCCTACAATCTTCCAAAAGTCTCTTCAAAAAAAAAAAAAAAAAAAAAAAAAAAAAAAAAACTTCAAACTGTATCTCAAAGTGAATCATCTTTACCAATGTACCAACCCTGATCAAGTTATAAACAAAGCCTAATCTGTAAATATCATAATGTGCAACTAAGTTACCAAGCTCTATATCCAATCTGACATTTCTTGCTTTTAATTGTGTTGTCTGTCCATGAGAATTGTAAGTCCCTACTAGGGAACACTACTAAGCCATTGTACATAATCACTTTGTTTTATACTTTCTAATGTTATCCAATTTCTTGTGTAATCTACGTAAGTTTGTCTATTTGGAGCTTTTCTCCCAGGGCATCCACTGAAAATGGGACATGTACCCAGTCGGACTATCCCAGTAAACAAATGTAAAATAAATAACAGATGAATTTGTTCATAACAGAGTCTGTAGGCCAAGCAAGACTGTATATACACAAGGTTAATTAACAATTGCTTGTGAGGGTTAATTAACACCAAAGGGGTGTATTGAGTTGTGAAAATCTGATAAATTTGGCCAAAATGGCAGTTTTAGTGGAGAAAAAAAAAAAAAAAAAACCTCAGGGGTTCGTACTTTGCACAACCTCCAACAAGGAGCAGCAGTAATGGAAACTATAGTAACAAACTACTTTCACTAGTTAGGTACTGCCTAGCTTAAAAACAGTCTCCTCAACAGAACACAGGATACACAATTAGGTAGAACTTGAAGTGTACCAAAACCAATAAATGAAAAACAGGACTGTAACCTCAAGTCAGACTTTAATAAAAAAAAAAAAACACTGAAGTTACACTTCTTGCACGAACACAAGACACTTGCCACATACTGCATACTATTAAAAGTAAAGCATGAGCAGCCCTAGGAATGATGCTGATGCATTCCAACAGTTAGGATATTGACAGAAAAGGCACAATTCTTCCATGTAAATTGTATCCATCACTCTAGACAAATGGCAAGCGAGATTGAGGTATGCTCATTGTCATCTAAACTTCATGTTTAGGGAAAATAATGATTAACCATATCAAAGCACTGCTAAATGAAGGACAGGGCCTCAGTAATCGCACCTTAACCTGTGCTACTTAAATCTGTTACAATCTTTGATTACAGGCATTATTAACACTTACAAAAGTCTTGATTTGCAACTGGAAAGAGGTCGTTCAGTTGAGATGCAGTCAGCCGCTATCACACAATTCTTTCGATAGCTTTAGTCCAAGGAGCTCAGGAATGAAATGGGTCACTTTTCAATATATGCAGTGTCCCATCCCCTTGAAGATATGGGTGAGTACATGTTTCAACAGGGACTTCTCTTCCAAAATGGGACAACTTCATCACTACTGTAAAGAAGTTAAACATGATGCAATCATTTGGCACTTGGGAGAGCTGCAACTCCAAGCATCTCCTTCTGGCATACACCTTTGGACTACTGAAGGGCCTCAAACTTGGAGGCTATAGATAGGCTGAAAACATTTCCATACCACTTTCACAGTTTGCAGAGACAAACTGTTAAGTAGTATTAGAACCAACAAAATCTCTAAAGTCACCTACTGCATCCCATGGGAAGTGAAGATTATATCAGGTCTCAAGTACTCAGACCACAAAATGACAGTATGACTTATACCCAGCAATGTGATTATGCACTGCCAGAAGCATTCAGGATCAAGCTTTGTTTTTCTTTACATCATCATTCTTTCACATTACACTGTACACATGTTCCTCAGTCCTCTATACTCATTACAGGCACAGATGACTGTGTTCTTATAATCCATGAATGACCAAGACCCTACTCTTCCTATGCAAATGTTTCAAGTCAAGTGCATCCAACAGATACTGTGAAAAATAAAAATACACATCACTGCAGTTGGAAGCCTCATCTGTCATCTGCTTTGGTGATAAAGGACTTCTAAAAATGGTGTCAGACATGAATTGTCTCCAACAATAAAGACCCTTAGAGTGGGGTTGAGGAGTACTGTCCTTCCAACAATAGAAAGCAATACGTTACCTTAGTCTGCTTTAAAACACAAAAGATAAATCAGAGCAACCATCAGCCTAAAACTGGAGAGGGAGGCTGCTCACAATATCACTGCAAAGCACTGACCTCATTTTGGTATGCAGAGCAAAACTGGTCCACCTAAGAATCAAGCACACGATTGCTACAGTAATATAAGATGACGACAACCTAAAACTCTGTAAATGAAGTAGGCAAAGGCAGTCTTGTATGCAATTGGCTTCTGGTAACTGTGCATGAGCCTGAAGAACTTTTGAAGTTTTGAAAAGTTTACTTCTGTTGCATAAAAGTGTCACTCATGTCTTAAAGTACATAATATAAAATTTACTTCTTCATTAAAAAAATCAGAGGGGACTGAACCATCTTTATGAAACTGCTTGCCTCCCAAAAAACAGAAATCAGGTTAACATCTCACATTGTGTCTGAAGTCTAAGCAACTGTCTACAACTGATTGCTCCTAATGTTTAGGTTAAACAGATCAACCTTTGAAGCTTTAACATCCCACGTCCATACATGAAAGCAGCACTTCATGCAGGTAAATAACAGAGGTCCAGTCTACTAGAAGCTGAAAAGAGGTAGCCCAAGGTTAGGGTGGATGTTCCCAGACTATACATGCAGTGCAAACACTACAATTTAATAGACATCGGTTTAAATAAAGCAGCACAAGCCATACAGAAGGCATCCCCCTTCTAATACAGTGTTTTAGGGTTAGCATTACAATACCATAGCTATGCAAAATCGAGAACAAATTGGAGTCAGTAGATCAGTGTCTATCACTATGGCCTAGCACAAAGGGGGAATACAATCACTCAAACACTAACAGCAATACAAAGCTTAACCTGAATACAGAGAATCCTATTCCTTACAAGATTTCAGAAAAGATCTCACCTAGTCAAACTACATTAACAAAATCTACCAGGATAGATGAAGTAAGCCAGTCTGTTTTCTCCTACCAAGCGAGTCAACATAATTCTTTAAGTATACAGATGGTAGAATATAATAATGCCATTTTACAACCCTATCAGTAATGCACAATTCCAAAGAAACTATGGCTGGATGACAACCCCCCCCCCCCCCCAAAAAAAAAAAAAAAAGAAATGTGCACACCTATCGTACACAGAGTAAAGGAAGGAATCAAATCAGAAACAGACTTGGGAGTTAAACATGCCGGAAGGGAAGCACAGCCTAATTTAACTGCATGTCAGGGAGTGATATAGGAGACCAAAGCACTTTTCTATGCAGCACTGTTCAAGTTAAAACAAGAGTGAAATCAATGGTGTTAGTAAAGAGATTCGACATGCCAAAGACAAGTACTAAGGTTTAGAGGCAGCTTTCATGAGGCAGAGAAACTCATTAACACCCTTAACAGAATATAAAAGTGGTTTACATCACACACACACACACACACACACACACACACACACACACACACACACACACACACACACACACACACCTATCTGTGTATGTGTGTGTATGCAGACATACTGAGGGGGAAGTGCAAAACAACTGATGTTTTAAGAGGTCACAGTTCCCTCCACAAACCACATAAAATTTCTTCAAAATCACTGCAGTGGGATCCATACCACTCAACCACTTATCCCAAGAAATCTGGACAAAGGTGTAAAAATAGGGACAGATTTTAAATATTGCTCTTATAAACTTAGAATGTTGCTAGAATAACATGGTTTTCCTTAAGGATATGAAGTCAAACTCAAATGTATGTCACTATTTAGTTATTTCATTCCTCAGATCATCTCACTGATTTCCCAGAAAACCACAAATTTTATGAGGAACAGACCAAAATTTTGAGCTAAAAATTTGGACATTGAAAAAATCTGGACAGTTGAGAGGTATGGCCTGGTGCCCACAACCAGGATTCCATGGTCGGCTAGGCAGATGTAGGACTGCTGACATATTTAACAAGAGTTTAGATGGTCTGAAGGTCTTTGTGGTCATCACTAAATCTTTTGGAAGATTTGAAGCAAGAAAAGAAAAAAATAGCTTATTACCTCTTGGAGATGAGCAAATAGAGGTGGTCAAGCCCATGATTTCTTTTTAACACTCTCTTTATTGACTTTTCTTAAATAACATTTGCAAGGCCCATGATTTCTGAAGACAACACAGAGTCAGAAGCGAGGCAAATGTCTGGTTTGGCTCTTAAGAGGCAAGCTGGAACAAACACTGAAAACTCAAGAAAAAGTGTAATGAATGAATGAAGCATACACTGTTACAGATATCTGACGAGAGCAACAGCAGGGTCGAGCTACAAAAAATACACAAGACTATCTTTAGGATTTTCAATATAGCACATTACCAAATGTTTGGCGTGGTGCTGCGGTAGAGCTGTTGCCTCACAGTAAGACGTCATCCTGTTCGATTCTCAGCTAGAGCGTCTTCTGTGTGGAGACATGCATGAATGGGCGTACCTTCGTTGAAGGTTGTGCGTCAGGGCCGGCAATTCGGCAAGTAAAAATCTACTGCCAATCATTAGCGGACTTGAGTTCCGCTGTGGCGACCCCTAACCGGGAAAAGCCGAAAGACACATTACCAAATGTTTGGCATGTTAATGATTGCATATTGCAAATGCAAACTTTTTTTTATAAAACAGAGAATTTTTATTTTAATGCAATGCCAGTCCAATAAAGAACAAAGCAAATGTTCATCTTAGCACCCAATAATGAAACAGGGTGTAATACAGAATAAAGAAAAAGGCATGTCCACTAAAGTGGATGGGGCCTGACTGAAAGACTATGTAGCAGTCCCTAGAGATAAAACATCTGTTAAAACTGTCTTCTAGTTGACATTTTTAAAAACAATACATTTCTTTATAAAGATAGCCGAGGTCTGCGCCCTTTCCAAAAAGTTAAATATAATGGGTTTCAAAACAAATCATAACAGAAACAATCAGTTATATACTTTTGATGGTACAATTTTACACAGATAAATCCAGTTTGTGGGTGAGACTAAAAGTATAACTAGAAAATGGAGACAAAAAAAGAATGCTAGTAAGATACTTAAACATGCACTCAAAGTCATTGTAACTCCATCTGCATCGCAGTACTGATTTACATGGTGCTGGCTTGTCTTTGTAAATGCAAAGAATGTTGGCTTTACTCTATATACAAAACAGAAATATTAGCTTAGCTACTAAAAAAAAATGTTTCTAGTGTAATAAGCGTAATAAGCACTTAATTTACATACATTGGTCACACCCAGCCTTGCCAGCAGTGGTTAAACAATCCCCAACACAGAAATCCAGCACTGGTCAAACAACCAAACAGAAATCCAGACTGTTTATCTCAAAAAGTGTCTGAAATAGTTAATTTGTTATATGAATACAAAAGACCATAATGTCAGCTTACAAAAAAAGTAATACATATACTGTCCTTGTAAAACTTACTTCTGTAATATGAAATTGTCCATTAAGTTTGATGATCACATTTCTGATTAACAGACAAAGCTCCACCATCAAACCTCATCACGACTTAGTTACAAAGCCAAACACCGGCACTGTTCTGTGTTAACTAGCTGCAAGTGATACTGTCCAGGCTGTCCCCAAACAGGCTCCTCTAACTCAATTGTGGTAGTGCTGTCTCAATAAAATGCTAAATTCTAATAAGCCCTGTGAGGGCCCACCGCTGGACCACTAATCAAGGGGCTTCAATCCTCACCACTAGCACCAGTGTGGGATGTGCACTGGGAGGATGAAGAGTACACACACACAATATTTCCAGATGCACCTCTCTGCATCAAGTGCAATTTTCCTTAAGGGCACACAGAGATCACAGACAGTCCTGGGCTGGTTTCTCCCTCTTTCTCCAGACCCCAATAAGACTCTCCACTGGCACAGCTATAGAGTTGAGTCCTTAGCCAGGGTTCCAAGCCAAATGCTCCAACACCCTGTCCAACCAGTGCTTCGTGTCCCTGCCCAAGTAGCTGACACACACAAATCACCTGGGAAAGGCTGACACAGGTTTACTAGCTATGCCCCCTTCTGCCCAGACTACAAGGTAGTTTTCACTGCCACCAGGACCCTTAATCAGCTACTTTAAGGCCCTTAAAAGGTGTCCAATCTTACTGTGTAATGTTACAATTAATACAAATGGTAGTTTGACCAAGAGCAAGACTATTGGGAGTGTCCCACACATTGCCACCAAATAAATATGCAAGTACTCTCAGAACTTAAATATCTCTACACAGATCACCCACAATAAAATGTTTAAATATGTATAATAATAAGTAATAAAAGAATAAGACAATACTAAATATATATTCACAGTAACAGATGAGTTCAAAATCACAGGGAATATTTAAAACTTTGCAGGCCAGTCTCAAATAAATGAAGAAAAATATCTAAACTAAACTTTGCTATACTCCTGACATATCTAAGAGAATTACTATACCCTAGTTAACTAAGGACAAGGCAGATGATGTGAGTGGATCTTGATGTTGTCAAGTCCAAGACAAAATACAAAATGCTCTCTCTCTCTAAGACATCTGAAATTACTATCTCAAATATTACTGCTGGGATAACTTGCAGAATGACATCACTGCTTGTTATCTCACTCCTAGTTTCCAGGCCCAAAATAACAATTGATGGCAGCTGGTAGCATTTAGCATCTTCCTGTGAAAATACTTAGACCTCAGATCTTATGCAGCTGGTGCAAGTCAAAACAACTGCATCCCTTCAGATTTCAAAACTAGTAAATATTTCACCTTAAAGACAATGGAGAAAGCTCCCTAGTAGAGATATTGTGTCTCCTGCCGCACTGAAACTAAAATATAACATTTTATGGCTTAGCCATAAAGTAATTTAATTTCAGTTATTTTTCTGAAGTTAACCTCCTGTATTCCAGTTTCCACTATTAAAATATACACATTTAAAACCGTTACAATAGTGCATGTGCATTTCTGTTCTCCTCCAGCAGGGTACATTGTGGATACAGTTCAAGTACAAGCACTCCACAAAATCTCTTCAGCAAGTCTGTACAAACCATCTTATATGACATACAGTTCTTATACATTTGTAACACAAGCATCTTATATACATCTTGTTGATATTCACCAACATATAATTATTTACAAAATTCCAGCTAGCTGGGCTGGCAGTATCTCCTTTCATCACACCCCCCCCCCCCCTCGAAGACTCAAGATTTTTTTTAAGGGACCTTTGAGAAGCATTACTCGAGAGGGATGAGCCTATCAGGGAAAACATTACTCCATTCCTTGTCTTGAGATCCAAGCTACCTTTGCACTTCTCACTGCATTAGTGTTGCACTGTCATATCATATGCCTGCAATCCTAGGCTCCACCACAGTAATTTGGAATTTTGCTGGCTGGCTCCCTGTAGCCATAGATCCCCCTCAGATGACTCCTGCCATCTACTGCTAATATTTAGCACCAGGGCCTCCTACTGCTAATATTTAGCACCAGGGCCTCCCTATCATGGTAAGGTTTCATGGTGTTAAAATGGTACAGTTTGTGCTCCTGATTAGCAGTTCTACCATGCAGTTATCACTGGCCTTCCTTACCACTTTATAGGGTCCCTTCCAAGCTGCCTGCTGCTTATGTCTGACAGGAATGAAAACCATAAGCTGCTGCCACACAGCATACTTTCTAACTTGAGCATTCCTGTCATACTGGATGGACCTTTTTCTGCTGTTGGGCTTCTACCAAGTTATCCTGGGCCAAGCTCACGAGTTCCCTGAACCTCATCCTGAGATTTAGGACATATGCCACAAGAGACTCCTTGTGGGATTCACACTCACCCTCCCACTCATCACAAATCAAATCTAGAGGTCCCCTCACCCTATGCCCATACAGCAACTAAATGGGTGAAAACCCTGTGGATTCCTGGGGCACCTCTCTGTAAGCAAACTGATGAAGCAGATATGTGTCCTACTCCCTCAAACTGCTCTGCAAATGCCCATAGCATGGTCTTTGGTATAGAGTTTAACCTCTCCACTAGACCCTTAGTTTGGGGGTGGTCTTTAGGTGCTTCACCCCACACCACTCCCACAGACAAGCCAGCAGGTCTAACAGGAAACTGGCACCTCTGTCAGCATTTCTTTTGAGAAATCTACCTTGCTGAAAATCTCTAACAAAGTATTTTCCACTTTTCTGCCTCAAGAGAGGACAGGAGCCACCATCTCAGTGTATCTGGTAGTATAATGTACTACCATTAGAATATACTGCCTCCCTGTGGAACTTGGTGTATTCAGAGGCCCCACAATATTCATAGCTACCCTCTGAAACAGCTCTTCAAACACAGGCAAAGGCATCAAAGGAGTTTTAACCTTGCCTACTGTTTGACACTGCTCACAGGTCCTGCAGTACCCTGTTAGATCCCTGGAAATCCCAAGCCAATAAAGGTTCTACACAATGCATCCCTTGGTATGCTTTATGCCCATATGAGCTGCAAAGGGAATGTCATGGGCTATGGCTAGAAGTGCCAGATGGTAGGCTCTGGGCACTACCAACTGCTGTATTATCTCATCCTCTAGACTTCTCTTAGGGGTCCACTCTATAAAGTAACCCTTTGTCCCAGGATACAGATTACTCTTTTCCTTGAGAATCAGGCACATCTCTAGATACCTCCCTGTAATGTAGGGTCTGAGAGCGGAGCCTGTCTCAACTAGTACCCACCAGCAGCTGTGGCTCAACTTTAGTCTCACTGCTACGGGGTAGCTCCCTCCCTGAAGCAGCTGCATCACCAGTCCTGGCATCAAGTTTGCAGTCTGCCCCCCCGAGGCTACCATATCCACATGCTGGTCTCCAAGCTTGTGTGTAGCTGCATGCACACAAGGTACTGCATTATCAAAATCACTCCCTATCAGGACATCTGCAGGGATAGGTACTGCATTATCAAAATCATTCCCTATCAGGGCATCTGCAGGTATTATCCCTAAAGACACCTACTTCCTTTTCCACCCTCCAAGTCAAGGTGAACCCTTGCCAAAGGTATATGGAAAGGGGTCCCTCCTAAAGCTCAGACTGGAGTAGACTACCCAAACAAGTAGTGCTCCTCTTTAACCATTGCAGGCTTCACAATGGTTAGGTCAGATGTGGTCTCTCTCTTAGCAGTGGCCTGTTTTCCATCTATTAAGATATTATACAACCTCTTGTGGTAGTTATGGTACCTTTGTTGTCTCCAGACAACTTACTGCTGGCATTCTGTCATTCCCCACTTATTGGCTCTCCCACCTTTTGTCCCCCACCTTGCCTTCATGGACATCTATATGCTACATGGCCCCACTAGTTATATTTAAAACATTTAACCCTTGATCCTAGCAGTGTACCTGAACTAGTGGCTTCCCCCCATTACTGGTGGACTCTGTTGGGGAAAATTAGGCTTCCCACCATGGTTTCCCCTTAGACCCATGTGCAGCACTGGGTATCCCTTTCCTGTGCAGTGATGCCCTGCTTGCTAGGTATACATCTCCCTTTTTCCCAAACTCGTATTATATTCCCTATCTGCTAACCAGATTCTCATGTCCTCAGGCAAAGTGCTAAGGGCTTGTTCCCTCACCAAAAGGTCTGTCAGCCCTTCAAAAGTGGTTACCTGACACCCACTCACTCACCTATGAAAATAAGTGCTTAACTCAGCAATATATTCACACACACTTTCATCTGCCTTACATCTATGCTCACAAAACTTTTTCTGTAAGCTTCAGGTGTTAAAAATTGTTTTAGAGTATTTTAAGTTAACAGTATTGCAATTCAAGTGATCAGTATCAGACAATTTAGAAATAGCAGTTGCAGCTTTTCCATGGAGTACGGGGGTCAAGAACTGTACCCACAGCCATTAGTCAACATTATACTGTTTACAAACCCTTTTAAACATATGAATAAAACTATCAATATTATCACCCTCTGTAAATTGTGGAAGAAATTTGCTGACCTTTGTTGCTTCTGGGGTTCAGTTATTCCCTTCCCCATTACCTCCATGACCCTGGTGAAGAGTCAGCATTTCCTTTTCAGGTCATCTCTGCCTCTCATTTTCTTCAGCCTCCAGACATCTCACTCTCTCTGCTGATTCCATTTCCGTTTGGCCTCCAGTTAAAAAAATCTATCTGGAGGTAGAGATTTGAAGTCCTCTGAGGCAAAGTTGAACTGTACATTTTCTGAGAGTTGTACATCCCAAAGGCAATTCTGGTTGTCCTCCTGGTTGCTGTTCTGGGATGCAGCTGTGAGTGAGGCTGCAATCATTTCTACTTTAGTCAGGTTGGCATGCACTAGTCCTTTGTCTTGGTACATCTCAACCAACTGGCTCCTTGTCAGCTTTCCATACTCCTCTGCTGACATCCTTGCCTGCCCTCCCTGACTGACTAAGCTAACAAAAGATAAATAAACAAAACTATTGCGACATGAAACTTGAATGTTCACTGTGTGGCTGGTTGAAAGTATAAACACCTTTAGTGACCACTGTCTACAGGAGTTTAATACCCACACCACTGAATCCCAATATGTGATGTGGTGATCTCACCACTGCCATCCAATAAATGTGATGCCCCACCACTGGACCAGTAATCAAGGAGCCTAAATTCTCACCACCAGCACCAGTGGGGGACGTGCACTGGTAGGATGACAAGTACACACACAGTATTTCCAGATACAGCTCTCTGCATGAAGTGCAATTTCCCTTAAGAGCACACAGAGACCACAGTCAGTCCAGGGCTGGTTTCTCCCTCTTTCTCCAGACCCCCAATAAGACTCCCCACTGGCACAGCTATAGAGTTGAGTTCTTAGCAGGGTTTCAAGCCAAGTCCTTCAACACTCTCTCTGTGCAACCAGTGCTTCGTATCCCTGACCAAGTAACTGACACACACTCTTGGAGATTTGTTTTACACACAAACACGCACGCGCGCACACACAAACACGCACACACAAACACGCACGCACACGCACGCACGCACACGCACACACAAACACGCACACACAAACACGCACACACAAACACGCACACACAAACACGCACACACAAACACGCACACACAAACACGCACACACAAACACGCACACACAAACACGCACACACAAACACGCACACACAAACACGCACACACAAACACGCACACACAAACACGCACACACAAACACGCACACACAAACACGCACACACAAACACGCACACACAAACACCTGAGAAAGGCTGGCACAGGTTTACTAGCTATGCCCTCTTCTACCCAGGCTATAAGGTAGTTCTCACTGCCACCAAAACCCCTTAGCTACTTTAAGGCCCTTAAACAAAGGGTGTCCAATGTTACTTTGTAATGTTACTGTTAACACAAATGTTAGTTTGACCAAGAGCAAGCCTATTAGGAGTGGCCCACACAGTGACACCAAGTAAATATGCAAGTACTCTCAGAACTTAAATATCTCTAGACAGATCAGCCACAATATGTTTATATATATATATTTAATAATAAATAAACAAACAAGACAATACTAAATATATTTACACTGACTGAGTTCAAAATCACAGGAAATATTTGAAACACTGCAAGACAGTCAAATAAATGAAGAAACATATCTAAACTAAGCTTTGCTATAGTCCTATACTGACTAAGAGAATTACTGTACCCTAGTTAATTTAAGAGCAAGGCAGATGTGGTGAGTGGATCTTGATGTTGTCAGGTCCAAAACAGAATACAGAATGCAGTCTCTTTCTGCGATCTCTCAAATTAATACATCAAATATTACTGTTGGGACAACTTGCAGAAGGACATCATTGCTTGTCATCTCACTCCTAGTTCCCAGGCTCAAAATAACCATCGATGGTAGCTGGTAGCATTTAGCATCCACCTGTGACAATACATAGACCTCAGCTCTTATGCAGATGGTGAAGTCATAAAACAACTGCACCCCTTCACATTTCAAAACTAGTAATTATTTCACCTTAAAGACAAAAGAGAAAGCTCCCCAGTATAGACATTGTGTCTGTTGCTACACTGAAACTGAAAGATGACATTTTTTTATGGCCTGGCCATAAAGTAATTTAATTTCAGTTATTTTTCTGAGATTAACCTCCTGTATTCCAGTTTCCACTGTTAAAATATACACATTTAACCAGTTACAATAGTGCATGCATATTTCTGTTCTCTTCCAGCAGGGTACACTGTGGATACATTTCATGCACAAGCACTCTGCAAAATATCTCTTCAGCACATGTCTGCACAAACCATCTTATATGACAAAGTTCTAATATATTTGTAACACAAGCATCTTACTTTTATAGATCATGTTGATCTCCACAAATGACAATTATTTACAAAATTCCTGATAGGTGTGCTGTATCTCCTTTTGTCACACTTCTATATAAATCATGTTGATATTGACAAAAGACAATTATTTACAAAATTCCAGCTAGTTGGGCTGGCAGTATCTCCTTTCATCATAAGACCCAAACAAGATGGCCACATAGACTAACAGAAACAGTCCCCAGATCTTTTCCTAAGCAGTTTAATAGTTATTTATCCGGCGTCTTAAGTTGCTATCTTTCTTATAGCATGGACCAGCTATTTGAATTGTTTTTCTGCTAATGCTGAGATCTGTGGTAACATCCACAATGAATCTGCAGCCAGTCACAGAACTAAACTATGTAGACTGGACCTGGTAGACAACACTTACAGCCTTGCACGTCTGAAATCGGAAGCTAAAGAAAAGAACTGGCTTGGCTATTTAACTTGCTAAACAATGAGCCTGAGACAAGCTTGTAGCGAAACTAAAGCGTGGTTTGATCAAACTTTGGCTCACCCAGAAGTACAGGAATTTGCAGTTCAACTAAAAGACATTTTTAATAGGTTTGTGACTTTTACAGGTTTTGTCCTTTCAGGACATATTTCAAACTGCCTGATGTCATGAGTAGTGGAGCAGGTGGAGGCAATAGCTAACTCAAACTAATAACTGTAAATGCTCATTCATTTTTAATTCTTTCACATGTATCCCTCAAGCTGAAGCAAAATTGAGCTCTCATTATAAAATCAAAACACTGCTGTTTAGGAATGAGCACTCTTAGCTAATTATCTAAGGTGAATCAGCATAAGTAGCTATTAGTACAGGCAGGGCATGGCTAATGCAGGAAGGGCAGGTTAACAGATTAATACATTTAAACACTAAGATCTAATGACAGTAAGATGGGTGCAGCTTTTAAGCAAGAAAAGATGTTCTCTGTTCCCACAGCAAAAACTGTGGTTTGAGTTATTAAAATTTGCCATCTGGTTCTTCAGGTCTGAAACTAAGTGTCAAGCCATAACACATTTGAGGGTCAACAGAATTTAATTTAGCATCCAGATTTCACAGGCAGGGAAGAGAAAGACAGGCTTGGTGTTTTAAAACTAAAACCTCAGACTTCTTTTGATACAGTAATAAGGCCAGCTACAGTACAGGATTTCCTAATGTACATATTGGGGGGGGGGGGGGGGTAGAAAAACTCAGTAGCTTCTTCCCCTTTAGGGTTAATGAAATGGCTTGATTTTAATACTTGCACAAAGAAGTACCTACATTACTAAGGATCTGAGCTGAGCTGACATTTCTCAGAGTGGACAGTTGCAATGACCCAAGTACCGCAACCAGTGTTCTCCTGCAGGCTTTAAATGCAGAAATCAGGACAGCCGGTCCCAAGTGCCACCAAGACTTGACAGGCAGAAAAGGTTTATGCCCATTTGCCCCAGAGTCTAGGTTCTTTTAAGCCATCATACTTCTAAGACCACACAGTGCTTTGAATTCTTTGGTATAAAAATGCATACAGTAAGCATTTTTCTCTTCTATTATCTGCACTAATCTTGACTAAAATTTCCCTCTGATGTTACCTCTCATACATGCATGCTTCATTTAGAGAATTTCTAATAACTACACAAAGTACAGCTACAGTGCTTAACACCTTAACTGCAGGTAAGGAATTAGAACAGAACCATGGGCCAGAACAGAGAGTACTGAAATAATTGAATTATTTACAAAAATCAAGTTATTTTAAAATTGGTAAAACTAAATTTAAAAAAAAAAGTTTTCCCACTCACAGGACATAATTATAATAAAACTATTAAAAATGAATGAAAAAATCCCCACCTAAAAGTAAGATGTCATGATATTCATTAGCATGCAATGGTATACCTTTTTCACTCTCCAGCTCTCTCACAGTAACAGGTCACTGGTTTGAAATCCATGTCGAGTTACTATGTGATGTAAGCCCTAGAAACTGGGTTGCTCAGTGCAACAGATCTTAGTGCACACAGTCTCTAGCAATATGAATATAGGGACTGCAGATGGAAACAGGTTTTCCAATTTTCCGGATAACCTTTGCTTACAAATATACCTGCGGCAATGAAGATGGATCTATGGGAAGAGGCAATGCTGCCTACAGAAGCAAAACATTTGGGTTTTGGCGTTTTGTTTTCATAATTATGATAAAGTTGGACAGCTGCCTGTGTTAAGAGTAGATTAAGTTGCAACACATGGATACTTACTTCTCACTCAATACCCAAGACCTCATACATGAGAAAAAACATTTGGGAGGAGCAGTACGAAAGCAGACAGTGTGAAAATAAAGGGACTGATCAATATGACTTACCAGAGAGGGAGTACATGATTATGAAAGCAGCAAGTGAGAACATATTTCTCTCGCCATTTCTTTGACTTTTACCAACAGTTGAATACGAGGAGCAAGCATGAATGGGAAAAGAGGAACGAAACTGCATGTGAAACAAAGTCATTTACTTAACCACTACAAGATGATAATCTATACTGCTTGCCAGGATTGGTAGCATGCTATTAGAGTACCAAATTGTAACATATTACTGTGGTCATTCCTTCTTTCAGTTTGAGGAAACGTCAAGTGAACAAAGAAATAACAGTAATTCTTCAGGTGGGAGGTGGCAACACAGACTGTGTGACAACAAATGTTTACTTGAATTTTTAATATTCATTGATATGGTTTGCTGGGTAAGATTAGGTTAGGGCATACTTATGAAAGCAAGTTGATGCGTTATTGTAATGAAAGTAAAATAATGGTGTAAGTTGTAGATGCAGACTGGCTGCCTTTGAAGAGGCAGTATGTATGTGAAAGAAAGGCAATGCCATTATCACTTAATCACTGATATGACTGTTGGTGGGAGCAGGGTGTACATCAAAGAACAACAAAGTGATCTATACTTAATTGTGAACACTGTTTCTAGTGTCATAATCCAACTTCAAAAGTGAGCAAAAAGTGTTTAGTTCTTCAAATGGGTGAGAGGATGTATGTGTGAAGGCAAAAGCCAGTTACATGACTAATGTTAAACAGGCTATGATGATTGAGGGTCACTGTGTATGCCTGACAGCAACAAGTTAAAATGCATTACTATGCCTTTTATTTCACTTTCGCCAAAAACGAGAGATGTGCATGAGTGTATGTTTAGGTAGGGGAAGAAGACACTGTGCAAAAAAGTGACTGACCACTGCTGTCCCATGATCAATGTTAAACATTCGTTAATCTGGCTTATCAGAGGCAGTGTGAATATATTTAGGTGGGATAGAATCAATATTTGGAAAAAACACTGCTTTTATCAATAGACAATTTATGTGATTACTTCACAGTCAAAGAACATGCACCCTCTCAGGAGGGCATTTTAGAAGGAAAGCACGTTAGAAAGAAGCTTAAACTACTGCACGTTACATTTATAAAGAGCAGTCATGATGACCCCTGTTTTTGCTTTTAATATGTAATATGTGAAAATTTTAATTTGACATTTGTTTACCGGGAAGGTCTGACTGGACATGTCCATTTTGAATGGAGGCCCGGGGAGAAAAGCTCCATATTACAAACAAAAGAACAATAACGTAGCATTTTACATAACAGATTAGTGCAACAATACCATGACCGTGCACAACTATAGTAGTTATATACAGCAATTGTATGACACAGCCTATCGCATGAAAAGTTGAGACAAGTTAAATCAATCAGTAAGTGACTGTACTGTATTTCTTCGATTTTTTTTTTTTGCCGGTTGCTTGAGTTCCGTTTGAGAGTTCACTGTAGTTTAGAGAGAAATGAAAGGCAAGTTAATAAAATACAGACAGGAAATGAATATATTAAGTGAGGAAAACAAACTTGTGGTATAGTTAGAAAGAAAGCCAGGGAGAGAAACTGATAGAACTAAAGAAGTGAGTAAAGAAGGGATAGTAAGTAAAGTGTTTAGATGAAAGAGGTCTAGAATAGGTCTCCAAGTGCCCTCTTTCCTGGCCACCAAAAACATTCTGGAGTAAAACCTCTTACCCTTTGGGAAACTGGAACTTGCTGAATAGTTACCAGAGTCAAGAGATCCCGAAGCACCCCTTGAAAGAAGGGCAACTACTCCTGAGGGTGCTGAGGAATGCCCATAAAAGGGAAGAGAGATTTACAGACTGTGAAATACCCTAGGCAGATAATGGACAGAACCCAAGAATCCTTAGTAATCTTTAACCAAACAGGAAGAGAAAGAGAAAGAGGAATGTGGCAGAGAAGAACAGAACAGTCAGAAAGCACCTGGTTTGTCAGGAAAAGGAGACTTCTGTGGCACAGAAGGTTGGGTAGATTGAGCAGCAGGAGCCCGCTTCCCATCCTTCTTACCCTTGGGGGATAACAAGATTGCCTATAAACAAAGGCTAGCTTATTGGGGTAATTTCGATTAAATTTCAGCACAGGAGAAAGAAAAACATGTTTAATTTCCTGCAATGTCTTGCCCTTACCCTGAAGAGACTTAAACAAATCAGCAACATATTCACCAAACAAATGTTTGTTGTCCACAGGAGCATCCATCAACTTAGCCTTAATATCATCAGGCAAAGGTTGAAGCCAAAGCCAAGAAAAACTCCTTGTCACAGACCCAAAGTCAGCAGCCCTAGGAGAAGTATCTACTGCATCTTAACTGCACTTAATGAAATGGTGAGACACCTGGGACGAAGTCCCTAATAGGGAAAGGGCAGAAGTTTTTCCTTCAGAATCTGGGAGATCAGAAATTATCTGACAGGTCTGGGAAAGAAGACACAAAATAAAAAAAATGTATCGACCAATGGATATGATACTTGACAACCCTAAAAGCCAAGGTAGCAGAGGAATAAACCTTATTACCTAACCTTTCCATAGTTCTGCCATCTTTATCAGAAAGATTTAACTTACTAGAAGGTAGCAACTGAGAAGGCTGGTCAGATGAGACATACCACAGAAAGGTCAGCAGAAGGACATCTATATAAACATTTACAGTCCTTAGGCACCCTATAAAACTTCAGGTTTCTTGGGGCAGGGGCCTGGGAATCAGGAGCCTTAGACTGCAGTGGAAAAAGCATCCAAACAAGGCAGCCAAAACAGGAGGAACAGCAGAATGTCTAAAAGTCCATTTGCAGGAGCTCGTAATACCTCTTTTGTACCACAGAACCCTGGGCACAATCCCATTTAAAAAACTCCATTGTGGAAATTGTGTCCCAAAAAAAAAATTGCCTAGAAAGGAGTGTCAGGACTAGTAGATTCCTCTTCCTCAGACCTACAGTGTAAGCTCCTGCCTTGTGCCCTGCAGAGTTCTACAGCAGCAGAGACACTTTGGAGTGATTAAGTATAATTTTTCTGCATTTTCTTACTGCCTTTAGCTAATTCCACCTAAAACACCGATTTTCTAGACTTTGTGATTTAAAAAGCTTGTTTTAGCTACATATAATACTTCTTTACTTCTGTGCATTTAAAGTGTTTTTTTTATTGTATCTGCTATATTTTCTGAAAAAAAAAAAAAAAAAAAAAAAAACTTGTTTTCCCGCCTTTCTAAGCTAGTATAGTCCAGTTTTTAGGTTAGTGCTGAATTCAGTCAGGGCTGTGTTACAAGTTTGTGTTTGCCCATACCTTACTTGGATAGAAGGAAGTTTCTCTATTCACTGAGAGAGGGAGCTTTGAGCAGCCTATCTGTCCCTGGAAGAGTGGTTTCAGCCCAGAAATGAGTAGTTTATTGGCCATTTTGGGCTAATTTCTGTCTATCTCTTACATTTCCCTGCTATAAAACACACATTTGTGTGGTTTTGCACACTGGGTAGCTAGGGTACAAGTATTCCCGGCTCCACAAAGTCTACTCTTCAATTTTTCCCTTGGAACTAGACAAACTTTCAACTTAAGCACTCAAACCATTCACGTCTCATCCTGGCACTTGCTCAAAACTCATAGCAAGCACTAATACACCTTAGCACTAGACCCACCTATACTGTAGAGAAGGACAAGGCTCTCTATTCGACCTTAACCAGCCAAATCAGTAAAACAGTTCACTGTACCTATCCAGGCATGTTCAAAGGGCAGTTTCAGGTGTACTCTTCTGTCCAACTGGTGAATCTGGGCATTTTGAGGCAATGTTACAATTACCTCATGTACACAGACAACCCTCTCCTCCTTCCACCAAACACTAATACATGCGAGAAATGCAATTATACAGCCAAACTGGAGGCTAAGCTCTCTCAACCCAAGACTGGACCAGGTAGTCAAGAGGAGAAGGGAATTACTTGCATCACACCACCAGTCTCACATAGACCTATGAAACTAACACCGGCAAAAAACACACAAATACATGACAACATACTCTGAGGCTCTAAATAAAAATCTGCAAAAGCAACAGAGACCTCCAAAGCAGACATCCAAGCAACCTCCACCCCCACCAACACAATGAAACACATACTCCACAAAACCAGTTTAATATGCAATCACAGCCCTTAAGGCAAAATAACATACCCAAGACACTAGTAATAGGTGACTCTATAGTCAGGCACACTGATGTCCCACTCACTAGGCTGAACAAGGAGAAGGTTACTGTTAGCTGCCTGTTGGGTGCCAGGATCCGCCACATAAGCACTCGGGTCACTCCAGAACAAGTAGAAATATGACTCTGTCATTGTCCATGTTGGTGTGAATGACCTGAGCCATACCTCCCTGGACTACATGAAGAGAGACATGGAGGCGCTCTGTGATCACGTAGCCCACGCCGGTATGACCCTGAGCAGCATCCTGCCCTCACCAAGAATGATACCACGGTAAAAAGAAAAAATTATCAATTTCAACAATTGGCTAAGCTTCTGGTGTCATTCAAAGGGGATCCAGTGTCTGTCAGCCTGAGATGACATTCTCGACAAGCCACGCTGCTTCGCTAGAGATGGCTTGCACCTGTCACCCTTAGGCTTTCGAATACTGGCCAAGGCCCTTGCCACCCCCATAGTGCCTTACCCATCACCGTAAATAGCAAAAGTAACAAAAAACTGAGGGTAATGCTACTCAATGCCAGAAGTCAAAACCTCAAAATGCACACACTCAAGGCACTCCTCAGTATGGAGAAAATTGATATATGCGCAGTAACAGAAACCTGGTTTAAAGCTCCAGAGAGCACCCCAGCACTACCAGGCTACAACGCATACCATACATTTTGGTCACAAAACCCGGACCGAAATACAAAAGGCAGTGGCGTATCCATATTCATCAAGGATACCCACACCTCCAGGTTAGTGGCACAGCACAATGCTTCAGAGATCATCCATGTACAACTAACAACGGGCAAAACTGCTATTCAAATTATAGCCTGCTACAGATCACCCACCATGTCGCAGGACCCCCACTCCACATTCCTGGAAACACTGGGAAATAAAGGTCCTACCAAACACTCTGATATTCAGTGATTTCAATTACCCAACCATTAACTAGGAGAACTACTCTAGTACAAACTCCCTTGCCCAACATTTCCTAGAGATTATAAACTAAAATGCTGTGGTTCAACACCCCCACCACAGGTGACAACATATTGGACCTGGTCATCACTAACATGGGCGACCGGTGTTCCACACCAGAGGTCAACCCCTTGCTGGTTAGATCTGACCATAAACTAATCACTTTGGATATCCACATTCCGCCACCACCCCTGGTCAAAGAAACCACAGTGAAACACTTTTCAAAAGCAAACTTCACGTTACTTAAGAC
Organism: Protopterus annectens; assembly: GCF_019279795.1. NCBI lineage: Eukaryota > Metazoa > Chordata > Ceratodontiformes > Protopteridae > Protopterus > Protopterus annectens. The sequence continues at coordinate 539,282,598 of NC_056726.1, forward strand.
CAAGGAGGGAAGTTTCAAAGCCCCATGCTAAAGGATAACACTGTCCAAGCTGCAAAATCCTTTACTAATGCACTCTACGGGCACCTACGAGAATGCATGGATCATGCTATCCCAAACAAAACCAAGACTCACTCCTCCAAGAAAAGGAAACCAGTCTGGTGGACCCCTGCCATAAACAAGCTATACAATAGAAGGAGGAAACTAGTACAGAAGAGAGTAAAATTCCAAGAAGGGAAGACATCCATGATCAGTATCAGCAAGAAACTATGTTCCCTCATAAAATCATCCAAGGCTAGCTTCAAAAGAAAAATTGCCATGGACTCCAAAGAAAACCACAAGGCATTCTTTAGCTATGTCAAAAATCTAAGTGGCAATTCTCAGATCTGCTTGGAGTTAGCACAGAATGGCACAAAATACACTGAACCAACTGATATAGCCAACATCCAGGCAGACAGGTTCAGTGCAAACTTCACCCCGCCCTCACCCCCAAAAAGGCCCATAACTATACCAGAAGAATGTAGTGCCCCTGAAATCAGACACTCTGGTTAAAACAGCCCTCTCCAAAGCCAAAAACATCAATGGGACCAGTGTCCCAGGCTGCTTCCTACATGAGCTCAAAGATGAACTCACCCTTCACCTAAACACACTGTTTAAACTCAGCCTCTCCACAGGCTACAGCCTCTCCACAGGCTACATGCCCACAGAGTGGCTCACAGCAACGGTTATTCCGCTCCACAAAGGTGGAGCCACAACGGACCCTGGAAACTATCGCCCTATAAGCCTGACTAGCTTGGTCTGCAAAGCTATGGAGCGCATCATCATGGATCTCATTAACAGAGACATTGGGAACCTCCAAACATTGGACCCTACCCAGTTCGGCTTTGTAAAAGGCAGATCATGCCTCCTAAACTTGGTGGACTTCTTTGAGAGTTACCAAGGCTATAGACAAGGGAAATGTGGTCCACACAGCCTATCTAGATCTCGCAAAAGCCTTCGACACCATTCCCCACTCAGGTATTATAGACAAGCTCACCAGCCAGAACATAAACCCCTATGTCACGAGATGGGTTGCCAACTGGCTCACGGACAGAACCCACATGGTAAGGGTTGTGGGAGCTAGGTCTGACTATAAACCGGTTACAAGTGGCGTTCCCCAGGGCTCAGTCCTACGACCCCTGTTCGGCATATACTTCTCAGAAGTACAGGCAAGCACAGGAGGACTATGGCTGACCAAGTTTGCAGACTACTGCAAACTAGGGGCTATAATCTACTCTCTGGCTGACACAGACATCTTCCAAAAGAGTCTCACTGAGACAGATACCTGGTGTCAAAACCATGGCCTCAAGCTAAATGCCAAAAATGCATAGTCATCCACTTTGGGGAAAAATAAAATACCCACAAACTACCACACAGATGGTAGCCCCCTAAATATGGAAGACGTAATAAGGGATCTGGGGACCCAAGTAGATAATAACCTCTCCTTTGATAATCACATTTCCAATGTGGTTTATAAATCCTTCTATGTGGCCCACCTAATCAAAAAGGGTTTGCATCCAGATCGAAAGAGGTCATTGGGCCCCTCTACGCATCACTCATCAGACCCATCATAGAGTACAATGCCCCATTTGGGATGTACCTTACAAGACACCTGCAACAACTGGAAAGACCACAGAAGTACCTCACCAAGAGGATCACAGACCTCAAGCAGATGCCCTATGCAGCTCGACTGAAGAAATTACAGCTGTACTCAGTTGCATACCACCTACTCAGATGTGATCTCTGCCTGACATACAAGGCCATGTCCAACCCAGAATTATTGGACATGCTCCACCTAAATAAAACCATATCCCCTCGAGCCACACACTACAGGGATCTAAACCTCACCACAACAATAAATAGGACATGCTGGAGGGACAGATTCCAGTCCCAGAGACTTCCCATGCTCTGTTACAAGATTCCAATCTACATTAGGCAGAGCTCCTCGCTAACCCTCTTCAAGAGAAACCTTGATGAGTGGATGGGAAACAAAGTTTACCCCAGGGATCACTTCAATGGCTCTGCTGGACAGAGGCACAGGGAACTAATCTAAGGGGGCGGCGAAAGCCAGCACATTCCGGCTAGGCTTATAAATGCTTTCGGGCAGACAGCCTAGTACCTACCTATGAAGGAGAGAGAATCTGAGATGAATAAGCAAATGATTCCTCATCTGAATTCACCTCCTCCTCAGAGGAATCCTGTTTCCTAGGTCTTTTAAGGAGAGTGGAGGACCAACAGGGAACTGGAACAAACTCCATGAGGGGGTTTCACAGCCAAAGCATTAAGCAACCCTTGAGTGAAATTCTGCATTTCACTCTACGGCTCCTGAGACGCTGGAAAAAAATGCTTAGGTCTATTGGTTTCTCTTCAAGGAGACATCCACCTTATAAAACTTAGAAAGTTCTGACCCTTGATGACTTTCAATAATAGTAGCTGGAACTTCTGACCTGACCAAAATCGGAAAAACAGCCCTAGGCCCTCGAAAATAATCAGCCACGGTTCCCCCTGAACATTCAAAGCAGATGTCTGCAAGGCCTCCAAGGATGTGCTTAATGTTGGATCCACTCCAGCCCCTGAAACATTGGTGGCAGAAGAATCCAATGACAAAGCCGTACAATCCTCTGGGCTTTCACTTGCCTCAGGAGAGATGTTCAGAGGAGGCTGCACAGCAGAAGAATCAGACCTAGACGTCTTGGCCTTCTTAATGGATGGTTGACCCTCAGAGTGGGAATGTCCTTCCATAGTGTCTTTAGCTAAAAGCTTAACACATTGCTTCTCCAAATACAAGGCCAAAGAAAAGAGAAGACTAAAGAGAGTCTTAAGAACAAAGGCCTGACATATTGAACAGGACATATGGTTGTGGGAAGCATCAGGACAAAAGCACTGCTCGTGCCAGGCTTTAAGAGGTATCTGTCTCCTACAGTGGCATTTACCCTTCTATGACAAAACTCCACAAGGAATAATACAAAAGAGAGAGATCATCAAAACAGGGCATTTATTTGAAACGGCTTGGTGAACCATCAATGGAATGGGTGTTCAGAACTAAGATCAAGAGATGGCATTCAGACTGGCAGCAAAGAAGTTGAAGATTGTACGCCCAGACATCATCTATGCCCCACACTCCATGAGGAGCATACATGTGACAGTGTAGCTTAAAAGCAGCCTACAGGCTTTAGTATACTGGCTGGATGTTAGGACACCCTTGGCAGAAGATCTCTACTGTAATGAATACTGCAACAGTGAAATCATGTATGTAACTTGATTATCTTTTTATATTTGCTATGCTCAATCAAAAATGTATTTTTCTTCTACCATGTATGTAACTGTCTTATCATCTTACACTTTATATGCTCATTGAAAATTTTTCTACCATCATGTATGTAACGTGATTAACTTGAACCATCACCAAGTAATTGTCTAATATTTGACTTGGAGCTTTTCTCCCCGGGTCTCCACTGAAAACGGGTCACTGATCCAGCTATACACTATCCTGTAAACAAATGTAAATAAATAATTCTATAGGTCTATGGATATGTTGCATTCCTAGAAAAAGAGAGTAATTTCTCAGAATTAAAGGAATACAAGAAAAGTAACAAAGGTATTACTAACCGTGTATACATGAGTCGCACAGAGATGGAAAAGAAAAAGCGTGCCAAAACATTCATACAGTCCTGATACTAGAGAATCTAAGTAAAGTAATTTCTCTGAGCCACTTTTCTAATTCTACAGTAACATGTCAGTTCTTCAGTAAGGAATACTGCTGAAACAGCAGAGCACTGAAAAATCTCAACCTTTATGACAGGATGACTTTTTAAGATGGTACCGTGTTGCTCTCTAAAAAGGCAGCTACTGTATCATAAAAAATTGTCATTTCAACTGCCAGAGGTGAAATGAAACCGAGATATGCTGGTATATATCAAAAGCTCTGCCTGTGATCACTCTGAAATAATTATTAACAAGCCACTGACAGGAACATAATACAGAGGAATTCAAATCCATAAATGAATGCACTATTTTATTTCCCTATTTACTTTTTGCAGGGGCTGTGATGTGCCTTCTTTAGCTTCCAGACAAATTTTCTTTTGGAATTTACAGAAAAGTGTGCTTCATCAGCTTAAATATTTGCAAAGATGAGTCACAAAAACCATGCTAAGATAGGAAAAAGCACATCAGCTGCAGCCATGAAACTAGAATGGTAACTTTACAATAAAGAAAAAGCTAGACTCGAGTCTCAACTGCATGTTTAAAGTGCTCAAACTAATGTCAAAGTATGAACTGTAATTCAGTCTTCCATCCCAAGTCAAAGTCACGTAACGTACATCTTGTCTTTTTTTTTTTTCAAACACATTATTGAATTATCACTTGTGACATGGGCATGTTTATACTTGTATAAAAATAATCACACTGAATTAGCATAAACATTATACTTCACATATATTGCTATATATCATATAACCTAAGCAATATCACAAATTATTCAGTTCCTGCCTTTATTTAAACAAACATCTTTATTAAACCACAATTACTACACAGGCAATCATATATTTATATAAATGAAAACAAACCACAATCCTAGCTGCAAGCATTTTACATCACAAACCATACTGGCACTCACAGTTGCATACATTATACATCACTTATAATCTACTCAATTTTTCTCACTCAAACATTACATAGTTCACCAAAGTCCTGCAGCCTTTTAAACCTCATTCTTCCCTTGTATGTATTTTGTCACAATACCCCTTTCTAAAGATCTCAGTTCCAGTTATTTTACCTCTGTTACTATATTCACTACTTCCACTATAGTTGGTTTAGATTCTGATTTCCATTTTCTAGTAGTTGCTTTTTTGGCAGCCATTATTAGACACAGCAAGGCCTTACCATGTCTAAGCAATTCAGATTCTATATCATAGCTCAGAAATATCATCTCCCTCGTCAGACCAATCTATCCACCCATCATCTCCAACAGTGCAACCCGAAGGGAATCTTTAAAGTCTGCCCACCACCACACTCCTAGAAAACATGTTCCCTACTGCCGCTTTCTTCCCCTTCACACCTACAACATTTGCAGTCTGCCTGAGGAAAAATTCTCTCGAGTCTACTTGGGGTATAAAAATATCTATGTAAATGTTTCCAGGTAAAAATCCTAAATCTTCTAGATTTTGTTGTAAATTTGGGAGACATACATATATCTTCCCATGGTTTGTGAATTGCTTATCCAGTCCCTCTTTCTAATCTCCTCGGATTGATTCTTACAGTTATCATGCAATATTTTATATGCTCTACTAATTATTCCTTTAATGACAGCTTCTGTTCCAGATTGCTGGTCTTTCATTAACCCCTCCCCAATTTCTCTCTCTTTGCCTATACTCTGGTATCAATACTCTATATCCTTGCCTTTTGAGCATGAAGTCTGCTCAACTCTAATGTGATCAAGTTAACTAAGCAAAATGAGTTGATTCATTCCTTAACTACTACTACATTTGTAAAAAGACATGGTAGCCCTACTGATTATTTTTGGGGGGTGGGGGGGGTTAGACAATGCACTACAACAGGCAAGTTCTGAATCGATGAAGATTTAGTACAAGAAAGGGTTTAAATTGTACAGTCATCTAAAGAAAGGATGTCTAGCTCTAAAAAAGGCTCATATTTAACTCCATCTTAGTACTTCATTTGAATGCTAAATGTTAAGTTTCATACCTTACAGAATTAAGGTTACATTTCATTTGCTTAATGGCAGAAAGGGACAATAAGCTTACCTACTCTGTCCCCTTACAACATCCTACCTTCCTGCCATCCTTACCTGCTCCCTCACTCTTCTTCCACCTGTCCCATGGCTTCTTGGATGCCAGTGTAGATTCTCTTTTCTAGTTCCGCGTTCTGGAAACTAAATCACTCCTTAGATCTCCAAACAATCTGCTTCCTGACTCCCACCTTCCTTCTCTGCACTTCATGATCAGAGTGACCTCCTTGCAATAGTAAGTGTACCCCTCTCTTTTGGTCTCAAGTGAAAGGCTTCTCTAGCGTTCTATTCCATCCCACTGAGCTTTCTGGCATTTCTCTTTTGGAATCCTTCTAGCAGTCTGATGCCCCTTTCCATATATGGCCTCCAGACCTGTATGCAGCACTTACAGTGTGTTCTGGCAAAGGCCCTGTAGACTGCAAAGCATTAAATTTTTACTTTTGAAGTCTATCTCCCACAGAGAATACACATTAACATTAGGTCTGCTGACACCATTGCCTTCTCACTCAGCTCTCCGTGATCCAGTCCAGATGTGTTTCCGCATTCCTAGATCCTTTTCCTCGCTCCTACCATCAGTTCCACTCCCCCAGATACTACTTCACCAAAAGATTGTTGGAACCAAAGTGCAGCATTTTGCATCTCTCTCTATTCAGTCCATCACTTTCCATCCTACTTAGTCGTCACAAATCCTTCAGTACACTCTTACCTCATCCTACACTGCCAAACCTACAGACGTCATCATCAAAGAGGTTAATCCTGACGTTATTATACTTGCACCATAAGACACCATAAAAGTAGCACTGCCACTTAACATCCTCTCCTTTAACTACACTAAAGCCAAAACTGCTCAACCTTGAGGAGAGGAAAATAAGAGAAACTTCCTTACCCCAAAGGTCCACTACCTCACAAATACAAGCTGTACAATGTGACCAAAGACAGACTTGACTAAATAAAAATGTAATGAGTCCCAGCAAGATCATATCATGAAAGCTGAAGGTAGAGAGAAAAAAAACAAAAATACTTGAGATAATCTACCAAGTTCTAGACATTTCACTACATTATGTCCTGTGATTAGATTTCTTCAAGACACTGTCGACTTTCATCTAAATCTTCAAAAAGGAGACTGGGAGGAGGATAACCTCTTGGTAATAACATACATGCACCTACATTAGCAGGATTATTCAATGGGGCACTGGTCAAAAAACTGCCCAAGTGATTTGAATCTATTGATCCAAGGCAGTACTTATGGGAAAGAAAGCCTTGCTTGAGAATCATACCGCATGGTCTCCCACATCAAATTCCCACATCAGATGCAACAATCTCACATGGTATGTATTAGAGGGATTTGCCACCCCATAATTACTAAAGCTAAGACCCACATACAAATCTAGAATTTTTCCATGGACTTCAATTTTCTCAGTTACGCTGAATGAAATTTAATTATGTGACTTATTCCTTGAAGGATACGCAAGTTACACATTTACCATTATATACCAGATCTGTGTTGTCAGTTTCATCTCCAACACTTGTAGGACTAAAATCAGCAAGTCTCAGCTTGGTCTATAAATCTTTTCCAGACTACTAATGCTCCTCACCTTGTATCCAATGTCTGGTGTCCAAGGCCCCCTTCTCCAGATATCCAAGATCTGCAAACACTAGCCTCCTAACAGCATCAACCAATCAATAAAAGGCTCTAAACAGGACAGCATTCAGTGATTCATGAGGGCACTAGGCAAGAGGACGGGATAAGTGAGAGTTAAAATTCTAACTGATTATCTTAAATATGCATTGGCAAACTCTTGAATCTGAGACAGAGTTTCAGCTCAGTCAGATGCACAAGTGTGCCTCCAATGCTAAACATCTTGTGTAGCTCGCCATAACATACCTTTGACTATGGCCACTCAAAAAGCCACTCTGGACTTGGAAGTAATATCCAGTTCACAGTATCCTCGCTAGAGGTGTAGAGGAAAAAAGCCACACCTTATGGCCCAGCCAACTCGGGTTTAATTAGCAGCTAAGGTGAGTGATGGAGCAGTAGGAAGGGAAGGGTGTTCCCCATCCTGGGGGGGGAGGGCAGTCCCAAATGAGTTCCTACATAATGATCCTTGCAGGAGATGTACAAGAGGGGGCATAGTCCAAGGTGGGATTAGGATGGGGTCTTTGAGCTGCTCCAGAGGTGGGCAACAAGTCAGTAAATCCCCAGTGCATGCCCTCCCTCACAAAAAAGCAAGGGACCACAGGAGGAAATAGGATAGGATATAAAAGAAAATGATCCCCAGTGGGTGGTACAACAGCCAGACTCCCCAATACATTCTTACTATCCATGCCAGCCTCAGACATGAGGAGAATTTCAGGGAGTATCAAGAGGTGACCTGATGATGGAAGTGGGGCACTGGGGTAGGGTGGCATAGAATGCAGTAGAGGACAACCAAAAATCAAAATATCCAATTTATAGCACCTTGAAAAGGAATTCAGTGATACCCAAATAGCAACTGTGAACATGTCATCCACCACAGACTTTCTTAAAAAGGCTTGTGAGGTATCCACAATTCTTAACGAGATGAACAGCCTACAGTAAGGATTTTCTGTACTTATGATAGAAATTGATGCAATGAAACAACCAGAAAGAAAGAGTTATTTTGGAAACTTTCTGGCCCATCCTTTTGGAAGAAAAATGACAGAAACCAATGAGAATCCTTGTTGCCTTAGTTCTATCCAAACAGAACCAGTCTCATCTGTACAACCATACAGTGCACTAAATATTCACCTTTAATTGAACAGTTCAGGGGAAAATACATTGAGATCAACAAACTTTGGGAGGTTGTACTACACAGTGACCTTTGCCAGAAAGGAAGGGCTGGTGCTCAAGGAAATTATCACTGTGGAAAATACGACAAGGTAGATGAGTGCATATGGCCTGAAACTCCGAAATCCAAGATAATCTTTCAAGTAAGATACTTAGTTTGCTGAAGAAGCTAGTTCAAATGAAGATGGGATAAGATTTTCAAGCACAAAATAAAGGTCCCAAAAGGAAACAAGATGCTTCATAGGTAGATGGAGAATTAAAATTACCTTACCAAATGTATTGCATATTTCTAAAGAAGGTGGACAGAGTTACTCCCTGACAAAAGTTTACATTAGTTGTGAGGTGGACTATCAATAGAAGACAAATTCAACCCAGAGTCAAATATCTGACAGAGGTAATCTATACTACAAGTTATGGTGGGGTGCAAATGGGTTTACGTCTCTGGCCATGGCACAAGTGGAGAAATGTGACCATTTTGAACAACATGTCTTGCTGGTATAAGGACTCAGGATACAGGCCAGGATCTGGACCACACTGGCTAGGCAAGAGGATCCCTGGTCACCAATCAACATGAAAAAAGCAAGCATTTAACTTAAGATAGTGAAGGTCAAGGTAAGCTGACAGGATGAATGGAAGAGAAGAGTCTTGGTGGATCTCAGAGGAAGAGGAATCTCACCACAGGTGAAACCAAATTAGTTGGCACCATATTTTGCAGGACCAGAAAAGAGGGCTATCAGGATGACTGTGGCTTTGCTCACTTTGTCCTCTACAATGAATATCATAAGGGAAATGGGGAAATCATATAAAGAAGCCTCATGAGCCCGCTTCTGACCAGTATATCCGAAGATGATAATCCTGAAGGAATACAGAAAGTATTTGCTGCATTGGTAGCCAAGTGGGGGTGCAGAACTTGTATCAGGGTTCCCCGATGACCCAACTATGTTCAGTCTGTCATTGGATAGAGGAACCACTTATGAGCCATCAAAAGAGATCAGCCTGTCTGCAACAAAACGTGGAATAACCTGGTTTGCAGGTGGCAACAGCCCACTTCCCAAATTGTCATGGCCTTCCGATAAGATATAAAGGAGTTCCTTCCTGCTAGTTTAACTACCACACCACTACCACCCAATTGGAATGGATGGCAACTGCATTGGATGGGAGGGAGTCCTGGAAAGCCTGCAAGGGAGGTAGAGTGGCCCTCACCTCCAGCACTCTGGTGAGCAGCAAGGCCTCTTGGAATGAACAACTTCAGTCGACTGTCCTCTTTAGGTTCATAGATAGGTACTAGGCTGTTCTGCAGACCATTACATGTCTATCCAAACAACCCTGTTCAAAATTTCTCTCTAGCCTAAAGGTGGGCAAGACAAGATAGGGAGAGAATTTGAGGCTACCCAGTCTATAAATTATCTAAGTTTATCTTGAAGGTGGCAACAATGGTACTCTACTTGACATGTAGTAGAAGTTAGTTACAGAGGTGAGGGATATCCTGGAATATGAATCTATCACACCAATGTGTCTTAGTTATCTGCTGCTGAAGGTTAAGTTCCTTTACCATGCATTTAATATACCATTATTTCTGCAAAGGAATAGGAGATAAATAGTGTTGGATCTTTCATAGCAAGAAAGGTTAGACACAGATCTCCACAGAGGAGTCTGTAAAAGACTGAGTACAGAGAAATGGTTGCCAATCTCTCCTGATATCCAAGACTTTTGAGGCCACTTATCTTTAGTTATGAATCTTGGAGGGCTCTCAAGTTGTGATATGTTTAGATAAATACATGGTAAAAGGCGCATTACATTCAATAATTGGTCTGATAAGATATGATAAGTAAAGGGAAATTAAGACTTCTTTGGATCTAGATGAGATGCATTTGGAAATTAGATGGGCCAGATAAAAGGCCTTCTGAACTACTATGGAGACATGAAAGTCAAATAAGGAACAAACGGGAGCACCCAGACCCCTTACAACACTGTCTGCTTGGAGGCATACGTCTCCTATATGGTAAGGAAAACCGTTTTGTTTACCGAAATGAACTATGCAACATTTTTTTTACATTTAATTTGAGAACATTGTCCTTTCACCAGTTGTAAATGTGGTCTAAGTAGTGTTGGAACTATTCTGAGTCAGTTTAAGATTAAATAACTACACCCAGTTTGCAGTAACCTGCAAACATAGTTAACCATAGACCTGAAGTGCTGGCCTGAAGGTGCGAGAAACATATTTCAAATAGGAGAGGGCCCAAAAACGGAACCTTGTGGAACACCACTAGTAACTGCTTTACTTTCAGAAGTGGCACCTGCTACTCTAACCACATGAGTTCTGTCAGACAACCACTTAACCATCCAATGCATAATATAAAGCTTTATATTCAGATTTGCAAGTCTATCAATAATGCTTGCATTGGGAGTAGTGTCAAAGGCCTTGGCCAAGTATAGATGTGCTGTATGCACTGCATAACCATGATCAACTGCTTCAGTTACTTTTTTGAAGAAATGAATGCAGTTAGAGGCAGGATCTTCTTTTGATACAGCCAAATTAATAAGGATCCAGGGTTGAGAGAGGTTTTCAATGTCCAGCTTATTGAAGTCTGAGATAATGTGTTCCATTGCTTTATGCCTGAAGCTAGTGACACTAATCTGTCTGTAATTACCAGGGTCCATGATTAGGTCACCCTTGTGTAATGCATTACAGTGGCTGTTATCCAGGCTTCAAGAATGGAACCAATGGAGAGACAAACAGTTTAGGTAAGGTGCTCAGAAAGGCTATATCTGGCACTGATAATCCGACAACCTGGATTGTTATCTAGGTCCATGGATGAAGTATTATTAGTATTTGAAAGGGCTGACAGAACTTGCTCCACAGTAATTAAAGAGGGTGGTTGGGATTATAGAACCTGTGGGATAGCTGTAACTGTAGGTGGAGTAAAAATATGCACTGAACTTCTTAGTTAGGATATTAGCTATTTTCTTTGTGTCGTAGTGTAGTATTGTGGCTTAGCTCCAAACACTGTTGGGTGTTAGTTTAACTTCCTGGCATAGTTAAAGATGTGCAGTTATTTTTAGCTTTAAATGGCTGCTTTAAGTTCATAGTCAGGTTTGAACTTCCTAACAATTCCATTAAGCTCTTTATTTGCTTAAGTGTGTCCTTAAGGTACGTCGAATGAGACCTCTTACAAGCATTAAGCAGTTTCTTTCTTTCGTTATACAATTTATACTGGTATTCCACCACAGGGGTTAGCTTCCCATTATATTTGTTGTGGATAGGGACCGACTGCATTATCAATGCAACTATTTAAATGGGAGTAGACATTTGAGGGATAGGTAGCAGCTTCAGCAACAGGATCCTTTCAAAGAATTACAGCAGAATTTAAGTCATCAAATAACCGAACGTTTGCTTTTCGCAAGTCCCTAAACACACAAGTACCACCAGTTTTAAAGGAAGAGGTCACTAAATTATGTTCTGATTTAACATATGACTATTCATATGGAGCTGTGCAAGAAGTGGCCATACTTGTGAGGACTAGATCCGGCATACTGGGGACCCTACTAGAATTATTACCCATTTGTGAAAAATACTTTGTCTGTTGCAAAGGCCAAGCTACAGACGGCACTCACTGAAATTCATAAACACTCAAAAGACTATCTTATTGTGTTTTTAACTGGCTTGGTGAACTGGTCCTAGGAGCCTTTTCAGCCACAACTCAGGGGTTTCAGCACAAACAATTACAGGTATAAGTAAAAGACCAAGAGTTACAGAACAAATACATGTCTGAGTAATATTTCAGAGTAAAGCATTGCAAGCCTTCACAAAGGAATAGTGGTGCTGAATAGTAACTGGTGTAAGAGAAAGTCATACAATAACTAGTGAGCACAGTAGTGTATGATGGGATTTCGACAATTAACGGACAGTTTCAACAAAGATTACAGCTATAAATAATGCAACAAGCAGCCATAGCCTATATACATTTTTAAGGTATTGTTTAGTCATCTTCTGTTTCTGGTGGATGATTGAATAGGAGGAAACGTGCTGAGAGAGTGGCAAAATGGTGGAAATAGTAGGACACAAAGTTAAGCATGAAGTGAATCACTGTAATACAGTTGAAAGCAGTGCCATGCAGAAAGTGAATACCTGTAATGAGGGCAGAGAAAGCAGAAGCAATATTCCAGCAAAGGATGATGAAAGAGTAGTAGCTGGACTATAGCAAATTCTTATTTCAAAATAAAAGAAAGAGGGTTTTTGTTTATATGTAATTAGAAAATGTTACCCGTGTGTTTCTACTATAAGTGTGGAGTTAATGCATCATTTAGGAGCTTTGGGTGCAAACAGAAATTGGTTGTAGACAGCAGGAGGCTTTGCTAGCACAGCCTAAAGGAAAAGGTCTTATGATTATAAAAGCATTTATACTTGTCTTTCAGATAGTCGAGAAACTTTCTTCTCAATGTCTTACATTTAGTGATTTACTTCTTGTGGAATCCTAGACTATGCCTAACCACAACATGCATAATGTTTATTTGTAATGACATTTCCCCCAGTAAAAGCTCCTTCAATGCAACTGCCTTACATGGCAGGGTTACTAAAATATATTTTGAAAATTGGTATTACTCAATGAACAAACATTTGAGCATCATGTCAAACCTACTGTAGCCAAAATGGACCAAACTTAGGTGGTAACATATTACAAAGGCTTTGCTGAAACTCTTAACGTCAGAAAGTTATTGCAACAGTGCGATACTTCTAACGCTCGTGTACACATTTTATACTGTGTAATTTAGTATTCCTCAGAGTGCTATCTGGTACAACCCTAAAACAATATTTGCTTTCTGCAGGCTCACAAGCCAGAAGTAGCCAAAGTGAACTGCTGCATTCTCCACAATGAACAAAGTCTGATCAACAGTTCAAGCTAGCAGAGGCACATAACATACTGTATATGTCAAAGAGCCTCTCATTAATTTATAGTCTGCAACCGAGTCAGCCCACTCACACCCTGCCCTCTTAACTCCACCCTGCTGGTTGTTCTTCCTTCTAACAACTAGTCTGGGGACTCAACTTGTGCTAATTCTAAGGCTTGAAATAAGTTCCGACACCCCTGACAACAGCTGCATTCTGAAGTGCCTTTCAAGCATGTTACAAGGTCTTACAGCCTGCCTACACTGTCATGTGGTGCTGAAATAAGGCGAGTCAGACCAACCGTATGTGAATAGTGCAAATCTATTATACTTTTTTATCCATTATCCCCATTCGAACTAATGGGATCTTAACTTTAAACCTGCATCACCACTTTCCCTTCTCCCCTACATACCATTATGCTTTATTTACTGGTTAGATAAGTGATCTGGCTGAATACTCTTTTTGGCTACAACTCATACCAAAGTTGAAAAAAATGAACATTTTACAACTTAGAAATACCAAGCTTGAGGCTACCTTCGGGTTTAAAGCAGAACATTAAAAAAGTCATGATAGGCTGCAAGAAACAGGTTTAGTTTTTAGCCATTTAACATACACCAGCAGCATCCATGCACCAATTTAAAAAAAGGCTGCTGCATACGCAGGACTGTAAACATCAGTAAACAGAAGCACAGAAAAGCATCAAATAAGAGCTTGGCCCAAAATGTATTCTGTTTCTACATCAGCAAACTACACAGCACTTACCTTTGTATACAGAGATAACATGAGCCCTTAGCTTCATTAGAAATCCATCTAGTGCATTTGTACTATGAATTTCTGCTGAGAGACGTCTCCAAAAAGCTGGGCCTATTCAGATAAAGTCTTTTCACCATCAGTGAGGTGGAGTGATTGCTTCTTGAGTGCAAGAGTCCCTTCATCATATGCTCAAAGTGACTATTTAGGAATCCTAATAGGTAACACATCAGTTTTAGAAGTCAGTTTTCAATACCAACTGAGAAGCTAGCATAAGGACTACTCTCCCAATCAGAAGTAATCGGTTTGCCTTTTAACTGCAAGCACATACACAGTTCTATAGCTTGTGAGAAAAACAAACCTACAAAGTTGTGATTAAAGCAGTGTACAGGTCGTCAGTGTAATAGGCAGTGATCACAGAGCAATTACTGGTTCAGTAAATTAAATTTTGGATAGAAGAGCACTGTTGCCCAGGGCTATTCTTCCACTGGCATGAAAGAGGTAGTAGATTCTGTAGGAGAATTTAAGCCAAATGCCCTCAGTTTGTCATGACATCCAGAGGAAACTATATAGATCGCTCTTCTCTGCTCCTAGGAAAAGTACAGGACCCAATGATCCAGGTGTTTACCCAGCCCTGAAAAGAATAAAGCTTTCAGGTCAGATCCACCTTCACTGGAAGGACAGAAGGCCACTGGAGTGGAGAAAGACCAAGAGACAGAGAAAACTTAACAGCCCTTGAGCCAGAGTATGATCAGATAAGGCTGGACATGCTGGTCATGAACTAGACTTCAACACTAATTTCAAACCTGGCACAAATAGCAGGCAAGGAATCTTCCACTGCACAAGATTGTACATCTGTTCCTGCAGGAGAAGCCCTGGATTTAAGATGCACCAACCAAATGCAAGTGACCTGATGTGTTAGCTGAATTAGATTTAAGTAGCCTAAAGAAAACTTCTTTGAAGAAAAAGTCAGTCCTAGTTTCAATGGAGAACTGTAAGAGGGGTAGGACCCCTCCTGCCAGTCCAAAGAAATAAGCCAGCTACAAGTTAAGGGCCTTACTAAGCAGCCACCTTAACCTTGCTTAAAAAAAAAAACAGCTGTGTAATTTCCCTCAAGTAAACCTCAGAGTTTGTTTGCCTCCTGAACTTGGTCGACTTCTTCGAAACAGTCACCAAGGCCATAGATGAAGGGAAGGTGGTCCACACAGCATATCTGGACCTCACTAAGGTGTTAGACACCATCCCATACTCAGGAATCATAGACAAACTCACCAGCTTAAATATCAACCACCATGTCACGAGATGGTTGCTAATTGGCTCTCAGACAGAACCCACACGGTAAGAGTGGCAGGCGCCATGTCCGACTCTAAACCAGTCACAAGCGGAGTCCCACAGGACTCAGTCCTTGGACCCCTCCTGGTCGGTATATATTTCTCCAAAGCACAGGCAAAGGCGGAGGGACTGTGGCTAACCAAGTTCGCAGATGAATGTAAATTGGGTGCAATAATTGACTCTCCAGCTGACACAGACATCCTGCAAAAGGGTCTCACAGAGACAAACACCTGGTGTCAAAGTCACGGCCTCAAGCTAAATGCCAAAAAATGCATAGTAATCCCATTTGGGAAAAACAAAGTACCTACAAACTACCACATAGATGGGAATCCACTAAGTGCAGAAAAAGTAATTAGGGACCTGGGTACCCAAGCAGATAGCATGCTCTCCTTTGAGAACCACATAGCCAAAACGGTCAGAAAATCCTTCTATGTGGCACACCTGATCACAAAGGGTTTCTCATCAAGATCCAAGGAGGTGATTGTGCCCCTTTACTCCTCACTCATTAGGCCCATAATAGAGTACAATGCCCCATTTGGGATGTACCTCACTGGACACCTGCAACAACTAGAACGACCACAGAAGTACCTCACTAAGAGGATTAAGGGCCTTAAACAATTACCCTATGAAGCACGACTAAAAAAGCTCCAGCTCTTCTCAGTCGCTTACCGTCTGCTCAAAATAGGGCCTTGTCAAGCCATGTCAAACCCTGAACTAATGGACATGCTTCACCACAAAAAAATGAGATCCCTCAGAACCACTCGTTCTAGCGACTTGAACCCATGTACAACAATAAACAGGACATGCTGGAGGGATAGATTCCTGTCCCAGCGACTCCCCTCACTCTGGAAGAGAATCCCAATCCATATTCGACAGAGCTCCTCTCTGACCCTCTTCAAGAGAAATCTTGATGAGTGGATGGGTAATCGTTAAGTTCTACCCTGGGATACTTCAGGAGCCCTGTTGACAGAGGCCCAGGTTACTAATCTAATGGGGAGGTGAAAGTCATCACTCTGTGGCTAGGCTTATAAATGCCCATGGGCAGATAGCCTAGTACTTACCCATGAAGAAACAGTACCCAAACTTGTACTAAGGATCTAGACAGCATGCAACATCTAAAGACTGTTGACATGAGAAATTTAATTGCCACAGCTGCAATCCCCCCTCCCCCAAAGGAGAAAAAGGCAAAATAAGTAAGAAGGGCTTAAACACTAAAACAAGCAAAGAAAAGTGGTGAATAAAATGACCTATACCCAACAACTGACAAAGAAGAGAAATTAAAATGTACACGTTCTGAAACTATCAAGTAGGTTACTGTGAGCTGTTAGAATCCCATTTACTGGTAGAAAGTGGAAAATGAAGGAGGAAGGCATAGGGTATTAAGTGAAAGACTGGCGCAAATGTAGTCTGTGAAACATATATCCACCAAGATGAACATGTACTACATACCAAATCCTAAAGGTTACAGAATTCTCATTTGGAAGATCACAGATTTTCATACTACTGTCCAAGTTTCTTTACAAATTCTTCCATCCTTCAGTCTACTTGATTAATCTCAGAGCAGCATCTAGCCACACCTTGACTACTTTTAGCATACATATATATTTTTCTATTTTTTTCCCCATTATCAAAAATTAAATTCTATTTTAGTAATGAATTTGCTTGTTTTACTAAACAGTGAAAATTTACTAGGAACGAGTTTCTATTTTTCAGAAGTGACTTACAGAAGCTCAAGTGTTGCCCGACTTGCTCAAAACAAACTTTGCTTCACAGGCATTACAGACAAAGTCAAAAATATTGGGGGACCAAAACCAAAAGTAAACACTTTTTTAAAATATTACTGTAATGAACTTAAAAACTTGAGAGCATCAGGTTTTGCATCAGAGTGCATTTTCTCTCCACAATATGAAGTGTGAAACATCTGGTTTCACGGAGATTAATCTTAAATGGTTTTCAGAAAAATAAAACATTTTATCAGGGACACAGCAAAAATATACGAGGCAAAATCAGGGTTAGTTAAACACTGACTACATAATAAGCAAGTGCATACAGAACAAGCCAACCTTAATTTACAGGGCATGGTTCAATATAGCAATAAACCACGCCTGGGTGTGGGTAATGTTGGATTTACCCACGGTTGGTGTGGTTTAGTCACGAGGGCGAAGCCCGAGTGGCCAAACAAAGCCAACCGTGGGTAAGTCCAGCATTACCCACACCCAGAAGTGGGTTATTGCTATTATACAATGACATTATTTAATTATTTTTCTTAAATAATGGCATTGTATAATGCCTCCTTGCTGCCATTCCGCAGCTGTCTGGTATTCTGTGGCAGTTCTGATGTACTGCGCATGCGTATGCCTACGCAGTACATCAGAGCTGTGGGCAAAAGCAATGGAGAAAGCAAGATCTCCGTTGCTTTTTACAAACTGTTTTGCTATGTTAAATGGGTTTAACAGAGAGACAGGTTTAAAAAAGCAATGGAGAAAGTACAGTTGTGTACCTACCATAAATGTAGATGTTTGAGTGTATTCACTGTTGCAGTCATTGCAATTGGGTTATCCTGCTGGCAGGCTACCCGCAGTCAGCCTGAAATCCAAAGTCCTGGTCCGGCGTCAGTTGCTGTCACCTCCTCCCTGACGTCAGTGCGCCAGGGGTATAAAAGATGCAGCCGACGCCATTTTCTTCAGTTTTTCTTTCCCCAGATGTCAGGTGCCCCCAAAAGGAAAGGCTAATTTATGCCAATAAACATGCATTCAGAAAGTAAAGCTCTACCTTCATCTACAAGCAAATACACCACCTAGGTTGCATAGAATAGAGAAGTACAGATAAGCCCCAGCAAAGGAAAGGGGGATGATGGGTGCGTTACCTGGACTGCAACAGTGAATACACTCGAACATCTACATTTATGGTAGGTACACAACTGTACTATGTTCATCGTGTTTCACTGTTGCAGTCATTACAATTGGGTTGAATCCCAAAGCTATGGTTGGGCGGCTGGGGCTAAATAGGATTAGGAGAGGCTATGAGGCCCTGCAGACCTGCAGTGGTGAAGCCTGCTCTGCATTTAGAGTAGAGAGGTAAGTGATGGTGCTTTGTAAAAGTGTGCACTGAACTCCAAGTTGCAGCCTCTAAGATGTCTTTGGTTGGTACTCCTCTGAGGAAGGCTGCTGAAGTGGCTGCTGCTCTGGTTGAATGTGGCCTAATGCCCTTGGGCACTGATTTGCCATGCTGTGAATAGCAGAAATGAATGCAGTGGCCTATCCATTTTGAAATAGTCTGCTTAGAAATAGCCTTTCCTTATGATCCTGCAGCATATGCCACTATAAGTTATTCAGTCTTTCTGAAAGCTTTGGTTCTGTCCAAGTAGAAGCGTAGCTGCCTGTGAATGTCCAAAGAATGCAGAAGTCTCTCACCCTTATTCTGTGGGTTTGGATAAAAGGTAGGCAAATGAACTGTTTGATTCAGGGCCACACTGTACACTACCTTAGGCATAAATGTCGGGTTTGTCCTCAGAGAAACCCTGTCTTGATGGAAAATGATAAAAGGTTCCACAGCCATGAGCGCCTGTAACTCTGAGACACGTCTTGCAGAGGTTATTGCTAGGAGCAGAGCTGTTTTCCAGGATAAGAATTTTATATCAGCTGTAGAGGCTGGCTCAAAAGGAGGCAGTGCGAGTTTTTCCAAGACATAATTTAGGTCCCATGCAGGTATTGGTGCTTTCCTTGGAGGTCTTATGTTTTTGGCCCCTCTGAGGTACTGCCTTAGTAATGGATGAGAAAAAAAAGAGGTGGTTCTGTATTGTAGCGAGCTGAAATGGCAGAGGCATGAATCTTAATTGATGAAAAGGATAGGCCTTTGTCCAGCATCTCAGTTAAGTATTGCAAAATCTGAGAAATATTTGGTACAATCGTGTCAATTCCTTGTGCCTGGCTCAAAGCACAGAATCTCTTCCATTTTTCTGCATAAGATATTCTGGTGCTAGGCCTCCTGGCCTCCAAAATAACATCCATCACTGCTTTAGATAGAGGCGTGTTTTGAATGGTTACATTATCCGCCATGCTGCCAGATTTAAGGTCCTGGAGATGGCTGTGCAGGATCCGACTGTTTTGTTGGGTCAATAAATGAGGAATTTGAGGCAATGTCCAGGCTGGGCATTGAGACAAGCTCTTTAGGATTGGGTACCAGTGCTGGCGGGGCCAGTCTGGGGTAATCAGCATCATTTTTGGCTTCTTGTCTGACCTTTAGGAGTACCTTGGGGAGAAGAGACAGTGGGGGAAAGGCATATACTGTTAAGTTTTTCCAGCTGAAGGATAGAGCATCCACTTTCCATGCTTGCTTGTGATAAGTCCTTGTGCAGAATCTCTGTAGTTGGCAGTTGTGAGGCGAGGCAAATATGTCCATGTCCTTGCATCCCCAGTTCCTTGTTATCATGCTGAAGACTTGTGGATCCAATTTCCACTCGTGGGGATCCATTAGGTTTCTGCTTAGTTCGTTTGCCAGAGAATTCATCTTTCCTGGCAGGTATTGTGCTTGCAGATGCACTTGGTAAGTCAATGCTGTGTCCCACAAAGTCATGGCTAATCTGCAGAGGGGGTAGGAATGTGTGCCTCCCTGCTTGTTTATTTACCACATGACTGTAGTATTGTCCGTCTTTATCAATAGTTGTCCTGGATGAAGTAGATCCTTGAAGGCTGTCAGGGCATTTTGTACAGCTAGCATCTCTTTTTGATTGATATGTAGATGCATTTGGTTTGCGGGCCATGTGCCCTGAATACATCTTCCTGCCATATGGGCCCCCAAGGCATAATCTGATGCATCTGTTGTTAATGTCTACCGGGCTGTGGGTAAAGTGAAAGGCTGCCCCTTGTTGTGGTGACAGGACTTTGCCCACCATAGAAACTCCTGTTGCAGGCAGGGAATGAGGGTAATTATTGTTTCCAGGCTGTGGCGATGTTGAGTCCAAACACTCTTTAGATACCATTGTAGTTTCCTCATATGCAGTCTTGCATATGGAATTAGCAGAATGCAGGATGCCATGAAGCCCAAAGCCTGCAGAATTTTTCTTGCAGATAACTGGGTCTTTGTTGCCAACATTTTGAAATAAGTAGTCAGTTGTCTTTGTTTGTCTGATGTGAGATAAGCCATCTAAGCAGTTGGATTTAAGCTTGCACCCAGGAATATTATCTCTTGTGAGGGTACTAGTTTTGATTTCTTTTCGTTTACTGTGTACCCTACGCATGTTAGTAATCTTTTTACAAATGCCAGATGCTGTAGTAGAATGTCCTTGTTCTCTGCTTGAATAAGGCAGTCGTCCAAGTAAGGATATATTTGTACTCCTCTTTGTCTGCAAAATGCAACTACTGGTGCCAGGCATTTTCTGAAGACCCTGGGCGCAGTAGATAAGCCAAAGGGCAGTACAGAGAATTGGTAGTGCATTGAGCCAGCTATAAATCTGAGGTATCTTCTGCATGAATGTTTGATTGGGACATGCAGGTATGCCTCTTTTAGGCCTAGAGTCACAAGCCTTGCCTTCTTGCCCAGCATGGGCAGAAGCTGCTGCAGAGTCAACATTTTGAATTTCGGAAGATCTATTAATGTGTTTAGAATAGACAGGTCCAGTATTAATCTCCAGGAATTGTCCTTTCTGGGCACCAAGAAAAGTATTGAGTAAAATTCTAGCCCCTGCTCTTGCTGTGGTACTCCCTGAATGGCCCTCATGTCCATGAGGGATGAAACTTGTTTTTGTGCCTCTGCCCATTGATCGTGTGGCAGGTCTGGCATTCCGTTTGCCCTTGGCAGGGTGTGAAAATGGAACCTGTAGCCTTGTGAAACTATATTCAGAACCCATTTGTTCTGGGTGATCATGTGCCAATTTTGTGAAAAAAGTGCTAGTTTTCCCCCTAAAGGGGCTGCCAGAAGATAAGTGCTTGGTGCTGGCAGGGTGAAGTCACTGAGACTGCTTTCTGTATGGCTGTGATTTATCTTCTCCACTTTTGGAGGTAGACGCACCCCATTGTTTAGACCTGTATGAGCCCTGGGGCTGGGATCTGCCTCTTTGTGGCCTGTCTGACACTGGAAAGGACCAATTCTTTGCAGGCCAGTTCCGGCTAAATCTGGGAGGTTGTACCTGTAAGAAATCCTTGACTGTTTGCATAGATTTAGCTTTGTCCTCCATTTTCTTCAACACTTCTTCTGCTTTAACACCAAACAAGGTATCATGCTGTAATGGAGCATCTAATAATTTTGCTTTAACATGATCAGGCAGATTCTGTTCCTTTAACCAAGTATGCCTCCTAATGACAGAACCCGTAACAGCGGCCCTGCAGGAGGCCTCCAGAGAATCAAAACCACATTGCAAGGTATGCTTTCCCCACTTGTTCAGCTGCATGCAATAAATCCTGCATTTCTTTGGTTTCTGCACATTCAGAATTTGTCAACATTTTCTGTTTAAGTAGTGACATAAGGTATTGCTGATATTTAAGCATATGAAACTGACAATTTAAGGCCCTTACAGCCAAGGTAGCAGAAGTTTAAATCTTTTTCCCCCATCTGTCCAGGGCCCTTGAATCCCTATCAGAGGGGATAGGGTTTTTGCAGTAGACGCCTTGACCCCTTTGGGACCCTGAGATATAGTTTTTGGGTCAGCAGCAGGGTTTTTGTAAAGAAATTTATGTGAATCAGGAACCCTGTACTATCTGTCTGGCTTAACGGGAGCTGGTGGTAGAGAGTCAGGAGTGAGACTGGACTCTATAAAAACAATCTACAATATCTAAAACAGGAGGAATAGCAAGGAGCCTGTGCTGAGGTAGTAAAAGAAAATCTCTGAGCCTTTTCTTAGATTCTGAGTAATCTTGGCTCTCCCAATGGAAATGCTCCCTCATAGTATGCAGGGTCTCCCCAAAAGAATAATCTTCAGGAGGAGAGGCTGAAGGGATAGATTCTTCAGCATCAGAATCCTCATAGGGAGGAAGAGAGTATCCCTGTTCAGAAGAGGAATCAGAGGAAATGGAAACCTGATCTGAAGATTCATATTCTGTCTCTTGCCTAGGTCTCTTATCAGGACGGGGATGGGAATCCCTGATCAAAGTAATTAGGTCTTCAGCCATTTTAAGCATCTGTTTTTTAGGCATGGAGGCCTGTCCAGGGGAATGTTGTACTTGTTTCTTTGCCTTTAGAGGTGCTTTAGTGTTTGCCTTTGAAGCTGAAGTCGGTTTTACACACAACTGTGTAGGCTTGAATACACCCTCAGAAGCTGATGCCTGCTCAGTGTCTCCGGACTCATCTGAGGGAATAGTTTCCGAGGGTCCAATACCTTGAGTTTCCAGCAGCCTAGTCGGCTCCACGTGGGAGTCTGAAGCGGCCTGTGGCTCTGAGGTAGAGGGCGTCAGGGGCTGCAAAAGTGCCTCACTGAGAACTGGCGAACCGGTGACTGGCTTAGTCGAAGCCTCCTAGTCTGTTTTGGACCTTCGATGCCGGTCCTTTTCCGTGTCTTTGCGCTTTTTATAAATTCCAGTAGTCTGCTGTTCTGACGGCATTATATAATTAAATCTTCTGCCAAAATAATGAAATGCAAAGTCGTACCAACGCTTAATAGTGCGTTGGTTAAATCTAGCACAAAACCGACAACTAGCAACGTCGTGGTCAGGGCCTAGGCAAGGAATACAGTAAGAATGAAAATCCTTAGGAAGTATTTGCTTCCCACAAGAAATACAATTAACTTTTTCTGACATCGGTCGGGAGCAAGAAAAAAATTTCCCCAACGGGGTACTTAGCTTTAATGAAGACTTTGGATCTGAAATTCAAACTTGAAAATCTCAGGAGTCGGCTGACCGGCACTTGCAAACTGCTTTTGCTTCGGGCACCGCGTGGCAAGAAAGACTGAAGAAAATGGCGTCGGCTGCATCTTTTATACCCCTGGCGCACTGACATCAGGGAGGAGGCGACAGCAACCGATGCTGGACCAGGACTTTGGAATTCAGGCTGACTGCAGGTAGCCTGCCAGCAGAATAACCCAAATGTAATGACTGCAAAAGTGAAACACGAACATTCTCCGTTGCTTTTTTTAAAGCCGTCTCGCTATGTTAAACCCATTTAACACAGTGAGACAGTTTTGAAAAAAGCAACGGAGAAAGCAAGATCTCTGTTGCTTTTTACAAACTGTCTCACTATGTTAAAGGAGTTTAACATAGTGAGACAGCTTTAAAAAAAGCAACGGAGATTCTCCGTTGCTTTTTTTAAAGCTGTCTCGCTATGTTAAACTCATTTAACATAGCGAGACAGTGTGAAGCAATAGAGATCTTGCGTTCTCTGTTGCTGTAAAAAAAAAAAAAAAAAAGAGTTATAGTAATGGAAAAAGTCCGGGCGACCGGAAATTTTTCCATTACTATAACTCTGATTTACAATGTGCACGCTGACCATTCAGCGTGCATGTTTTTGAATATTAATGGGGGGTCATTGTATAATAGCAATTTGCAGCTTAAGTTCAAGAGTTACACCACCAGCCAACAATGTCTTATGTTGTTCCCTCTCAAGTTCTCAAATCTTTACTACTACTGTAATTATAACTCAAAAGACTACATTAGTTTAAATTATTTACATTGTGGCTCATAAAAAACAGAGATGGCTAACTTCATGGCATCCATGCAAATGGAGAATAGTTGCATGACCACTGAATCAAACACCAATGCATTGTACGAACACGTGCACAAATGCAAGGCTCTCACCATACCCAATAGAATGAAGACACTCTTCGAAGAAAAAGGAAGCCAATCTGGTGGTCCCCTGCCATAAACAAACTTTCCAGCAAAAGGAAGATACTGATGCGGAATAAGATGAAGTCCCAAGAATGGAAAAACTCCCTTCCAACAAAAAGTTGAGATCCCTCATCAAATCCTCTAAAGCTAGCTATGAAAACAGAATTACAGCAGATAGTAAAAGACAACCACAAGGCCTTCTATAGTTATGTAAAGAATCTCCACGGCAATACCCAGATTTGCTTTGAGCTATTGCACAATGGTACCTCCTATACTGAGCCAACAGATATTGCCAATATACTGGCCAACAGATTCAGTGCCAACTTTATCCATCCCCCCCCCCCCTCAAAGGACCAATCACAATACCAGTAGCTTTACAGGCACCCAGCATTACTGCTGCACGAGTTAAAGTACAGCTGAGTACACTTACCATAAATGTAGATGTTACAGTGTATTCACTGTTGCAGTCATCACACTTGGGTTATCCTGCCAGGGGTGGCACTCAGTCAGCCTGAATACCAGAGGCGTAGTATTTCTGTGTCGGTTGCGGACACTTCAGGACTGATGTCAGGTTGTCAGGGGTATAAAAACAGGCAGCAGACATTACATCAGTTTTTCTTGCCCCAAAATATCAGGAGCCCCCAAATAGGGAGCTAAGTTATGGTGGAAAAACACCACCAGTAAAAAGTAAATACCAATAGCCCTGTAAGGAGTGAGGGGGAGAGAGAGAGAGACAAGGGGGCTGGAGGGTGGGAAACCAGGACTGCAACAGTGAATACACTAACATCTACATTTATGGTAAGTGTACACAACTCTACTATGTTCTTCGTGTTTCACTGTTGCAGTCATCACACTTGGGATGATTCTCAAAGCTGAAGAATGGGTGGAGGCAGTCAAGAAGAGTTGGGGCTGGCTAGTATGCCCTGCAGGACTGCTGTTGCAAAGCCCGCCCTGGATTTGGAAAAGATAGGCAGGTGGTAATGTTTGATGAAGGTATGAACAGAACTCCAAGTATTTGCCTGGTAGGGACTTCTCTGAGAAAGGCTGTAGAGGTTAAAGTTGCCCTAGTGGAATGCGTTCTGACCCCCTGTGGGGGTGGTTTCCCATGGTGTTTATAACAGAAATGGATACAATGTGCTATCCATTTGGAGATGGTTTGTTTAGATATGGCCTTGCCCTCTGCCCCTGGTGCAAAGCGGACTAGTAACTGGTCAGATGTCCTGAAGGGCTTAGTCCTATCAAGGTAGAATCTGAGTTGTCTGTGCATATCTAGTGTGTGCAGGATCCTTCACCCCTTATTTTGAAGATTAGCGAAAAAGGTGGGCAAATGGACAGATTGGTTGAGAGCCATACTGGACACTACTTTATGCATTAAAGTTGGGTTAGTCCTGAGGGAGACATTGTCAGCATGAAAAATAATGAAGGGTTCCACAGCCATAAGTGCTTGTAGCTCAGACATCTTCTAGCTGAAGTGATGGCCAGAAGCAAGGCTGTTTTCCAAGCGAGAAATTTTAACTCTGCTGATCCTGCAGGCTCAAAGGGGGGTAGCGTGAGCTTTTACAACACAACATTAGGGTCCCAAGCAGGTGTGGGGGCTCTTTTGTTGGCCTTAAGTTGTTAGCCCCTCTCAGGAACTGCTTGATGAGAGCATAAGAGAAGAGAGGTGGCTCAGTGCTGTAATGAACAGAGATGGCAGAGGCATGGATCTTAATGGAGGAGGAGGTCAGGCCTCTGTGGAGTAGGTCTGCTAGGTAATCCAGAATGAGAGGTAAGGAGGACTGTACTGTATCCACTCTTTTAGAGTGGATCCAGGTACAATACCTTTTCCACTTATCAGCATAGGATTTCCTTGTACTGGGTCATCTGGCTTCATGTACGACATCCAGTACCTGCTTTCTTAGGCTGGCAACTGGAGTAGAATTTAAGGAATTAGGCAGGCTGCAAGGTTCAGGGTCTGCAATTGCGGATGCAAGATCTGTCCCTCATGCTGAGTCAGGAGGGTTCGGATCTGGGGTAGATGCCATGGGGCCACTGGTGAAAGACTGCACAGTTGTGGGTACCAGTGTTGGCATGGCTAGTCTGGGGCAATCAGGATTGCCCTTGGTCTTTCCTGCCTTATCTTGAGTAATACTCTTGTAAGAAGAGGCAGAGGGTGAAATGCATAAATTGAGAGGTTTGTCCACTGGAAGGATAGGGCATCCACTTTCCAGGGCTTGCTGTGAGGTATCCTGGTGCAGAATTTGCTGAGCTGGTGGTTGTAGGGGGAGGCAAATAGGTCCACCTTTGGGGTACCCCATTTCTGGGTCACAAGGCTGAAGGTGTGGTGGCATAATTGCCACTCGTGTGGGTCTAGGAGATTTATGCTTATGTTGTCTGCCAGAGAGTTTTGGTTGCCTGGCAGAAATTGAGCTTGCAATTGAATATGCATGGCTGAGGCCGTGTTCCACAGGGTCATGGCTAACCTGCAGAGTAGGTAAGAGTGGGTTCCCCCCTGCTTGTTGATGTACCACATCACTGTGGTGTTGTTGGTTTTGATTAGTAGGGGCCCCGGTGAGAGTGGGGATCTGAAAGCTGTCAGAGCATGATGAACAGCTAGCATCTCTTTTTGTTTGATGTGCAGATGAATTTGGTTGGCTCCAGTGGCCCTGAATGCACTTGCCATCCAGATGTGCAACCCAGGCATAGTCTGATACATCTGTGGTTAGGGTCTGGGTGGTATGGGGTTGTGTAAAGGGAAGTCCTTTGTTGTGGTTGCATGCTGCTGCCCACCAAAGAAACTCTTTCCTTAGACAATGTATTATAGGTATGATAGTTTCCAGGTCCTGAGAATGTTGGCACCAAAGACTTAAGTATCACTGAAGTTTCCTCATATGCAGTCTGGCATATGGAATTAGTAGATTGCAGGAGTCCATGAACCCTAGAGCCTGCAGGATTTTCCTTGCAGATAGCTGGATTCTGGTGGCCATTTGAGTGAAGTAGCTGCTGTGTCCAAGCTTGCTCCCAGGAATACAATTTGACTGGGGACTAGTTTGGATTTCTTTTCATTGATACTGTACCCCAGGGAGGTTGAAGGTCCTTTACAAATGTCAGGTGCTGCAACAGCTTTTCCTGGCTGTGTGCCTGAATCAGGCAATTGTCCAAGTAAGGGCAAATTTGAATATTTCTCTGTCTGCAATAGGCAATGGCTGGAGCCAGACATTTTGTGAAAACTCTGGGAGCAGTGGATAAGCCAAAGGGAAGTGCAGAGAACTGATAATGCACAGATCCTGTCCTGAAACGTACATATTTCCTGCAGAAGTGCCTGAATGGGATGTGCAGATAGGCCTCTTTTAGGTCTAGGATGGCTAACCAGGCATCTTTGGACAGCATAGGGAGAAGCTGCTGTAGGGTGAGCATTTTGAACTTTGGTACCACCAGGAAGGTATTTAGAATGGCTAGCTCTAACATTGGGTGCCAGGTGTCCTCTTTTCTGGGTACCAGGAAAAGTCTGGAATAAAAACTTTGGCCTGTTCTGCAGGAGCAAGATGAATTGCCCTTATGGAAAGCAGAGACTGAACTTGGTTTTGTGCCTATGCCCACTGGTTTGGAGAAAGGTCCGGGAACCCTTTTGGGGTTGGCAGCATGAGGAAATAAAATCTGTACCCCTAGGATGCTATGTTGAGGACCCATTGATGATGGAGGTCCAGCTTTTTGCATGGTGGGCAAGTTTTCCTTCTAGGGGCACAAGCAATTGGGCAGAGGTGAGGAGTGGAGTTGAAAAGTCATTGTGAATTCTTTCCTTAAGGGGGTGGCTTAACACTCCCTGCTTTAGAAGTGGAGGTACTCCATTGCTTAGATCTCTGCATACCCTGAGACTGTAATTTGGGGGGGTCTGTTTCCCCTGGGTCTAGCTTGAGATAGCCTTGAGGGGGCTTGAAAGGACCAATGTTTTGAGGGGCAATGCCTACTGAATCTTGGAGGCTGCACTTGCAAAATATCTTTGACTGTCTGCATAGACTTAGACTTTTCTTCTATCTTTTTTAAAACCTCTTCTGCTTTGGTGCCAAACAGATTGCCCTTGTTCAGAGGAGTGTCCAATAATTTTGATACGACATGGTCTGGCAAGGTCTGCTCCTTAAGCCAGGCATGCCTTCTAAGTACAGAACCTGTGACGGCTGCCCTGCAAGATGCTTCTAGGGCATCAAACCCACATTGCAGGGTATGCTTGCTGACTTGGCTTGCAGAATGCATAAGCTCCTATAATTCTTTATTAAATTATTCCTTTAGGTCCTTGAGAGATGACCTGTGGGTCAGCAGTAAGATTTTTGAAGAGAAATTTGTGCGAGTCAGGGACTCTGTAGTAGTACCTGTCAGGTATCCTTGGAGCAGGGTGTAAAGTATCAGGAGTTAGACTGGATTCCATAAAGACACCATCCATAACATTCAGAACAGGAGGGATAGCCAAGGGTCTGTGCTGTGGTAAATCTAAAAATTCCAAGCCTCTTTTTGGACTGAGGATAATCCTGGCATTCCCTATGGAAATGGTCTCAAAGTATGTAGGGTTTCACCAAAAGAAAAATCCTCTGCAGGGGAGGCAGAAGGAAAGGATTCATCTGCATCTGAATCCTCATAGGCAGATAAGGGCATGTCTTCATATTCAGAAACCTCAGTCTCGTCTGACTCTTGGTCAGATCAAGCTGCTGGGGACAAGTCTCTTTCTTTTAGCAGGGGAAGGCTGGCTTCCCTTAAGCAGCATGATCAGGTCTTCTGCCATTTTAAGCATCTGAGATTGTGGCAAGGAAGCAAGCTCTTGGGTTTGGGTCGTCGTTTTTTTAGGCGTAGCTCATACTCTTGGCCTTAGAAACTCGGTAGTTTTAGAAAGAACTAAAGACGCGAAAGAAATAGTCAGTTTGAGTCAAAAATCAGTAGTGTGAAGAACTTCCTCAGAAGCTGGTGCCTGCACAGCAGGCTCCAGACCCATCCAAGGTAAAGACAACTGCAGGTTCCATAGTCAAAGAAGTCTCTCGGCATACTGGACTCTGAACAGGTCCCGGTAGTGGCCTAAGAATCCATTGAAGTGGGCATCAGGAGCTGCGAAAGTACCTCACTGAGTACCGGATAACTGGCGACTAGCTTAACGGAAGTGTCGTCGGCAGTTTTGGACCTGTGCAGCCTGTCTCTGTCTTTATCCTTAAATTTTTTCAGAAGATCAGTAGTCAGATGGCTTACCAAAGCCATTTCGGAATACAGAGATAGACAATGAAAGTATTTAGCTACAATAAGGGCCCAACGACGAATAGCTCGGGCGTGGTCTGGACCTAAACAGGTGATGCAGTAAGAATGGAAACTTTGGCATGGTATTTGCTTTCCACAGGCAATAAAACTGTTAAGTTTTTCTGACATCGGTTTGAGCAAGAAAAAAGGATCCTCAATGGGGTACTTAGCTTTAGAAGACTTCAGGAAGATTCAATTTCGGAAACTCAGGTAGTGGCCGACCAGCACTTGTGCGAACTGCTTCTGCTTCGGGCTCCTCGGCAAGAAAGACTGATGTAATGGTGTCGGCTGCCTGTTTTTTTTTTTTTACCCCCTGATGACCTGACATCAGTTCTGAAGCGACAGCAACCAACACTGAAATACTACTACTCTGGTATTTGGGCCGATTGAGGGCTACCCCTGGCAGGATAACCCAAGTGTGATGACCACAACAGTGAAACATGAACATCAGCACTGTCCAAGGCCAAGAATATAGCTTCTATGGGACCTGACAATATCCCTGGCTGTGTTCTACATGAACTACAGAGTGAACTGGCACCACATATGTGTGCCCTGTTGAATCACAGCCCCACCTCAGGCTTTGTCCATACCGCATGGCACACTGTTACAGTCATCCCTCTCCACAAAGGAGGAGTGACTACAGACCCTGTGAACTACTGCCCCATTAGCCTGACGAGTCTGATATGCAAAGCTATGGAATGCAGCATCATGGACCTAATAAACAAGGATATAGGGAATCTCCAAACTCTGGATCCCACACAGTTTGGTTTTGTGAAGGGTAGATCATGCCTGTTCAACCTGGTTGACTTCTTTGAGTCAGTCACCAGAGCTGTGGATGAAGGCAAGGTGATTCATACAGCCTACCTTGATCTGGCCAAGGCCTTTGACACCATCCCCCATTCAGGAATCATAGAAAAACTCACTAAAGGCATCAACCCCTATATCACTAGATGGGTTGCAAACTGGCTCACAGACAGAACCCACAGTGTGAAAGTAGCTGACACCAAGTCAGACTGACTACCAGTCATGAGTGGAGTCGCACAGGGTTCGGTCCTGGGTCCTCTCCTGTTTGGTATCTACTTCTCTGAAGTCCAGGCCAACACAAAAGGACTCAGGCTGATGAAGTTTGCAGACAATTGCAAGTTGGGAGCTTTTATTAACTTTCCAAGTGATGTTGACATCCTGCAGAAAGACCTCACTGAGATAAACGACTGGTGTCAGAACCATGGCCTTAAACTCAATGCCAAAACATGTGGCGTCATCCCCTTTGGGAAAAACTCTGTTCCCAAGAATTACCACATCAATGGTAGTCCACTGAACACAGAAGGCATTATAAGATATCTGGAAACACAGGTTGACAGCAACCTCTCTTTGGACCACCACACTACCACTGTGGTCAGAAAGTCCTTCTATGTGGCACATCTTATTACTAAGGGTTTTGCATCCAGGAAGAAAGAGGTCATTGTCTCACTCTACTCTTCCCTCATTAGGCCAATCATAGAGTACAATGCCCCATTTGGCACATACCTCATTAGACACATGCAACTGGAGGACACAAAAGTACCTCACAAAGATGATTCTATGCCTTAAACACTTGTCCTATATAGACAGACTCAAAAAACTCTAACTATTCTCCGTCTCATATCGCCTACTTGGAGACTATCTCTGCTTGACTTACAAAGCCATGTCTGATCCAGCTCTGTTAGAAATGCTACATCTAAAGAAATCCCAATCCCTCCACACCACACACTCCAGAGACCTCAACCTCATTATCACAATCAACAGAACATGCTGGAGGGACAGGTTCATAACCCATAGACTGGCCATGCTATGGAACAGACGTCTGATACATGTCAAACAGAGCACCGAACTGGCCCTGCAAGAGGAATTTTGATGAGTGGATGGGAAATAGAAAATTCATCCCAGGGATCACTCCAGTGGCTCTACTCAACAGAGGCACTGGGAACTAATGTTGAGTGGCACGATGCAAGGGTAATTCTATGGGCTAGGCTTGTAAAGGCTCCAGGGCCATTAGACTAGTACACACCTATGAACCTAAAAGTTACAACATTTTTTATAATACAGTTCTGGAGCGTTCTATACCAGGTTGCAAAGAAACTCCTGTGGAGCTTCTTTTCCCAGGCCACCACTAAAAAATGGTTATGCCCAGTAAGAATTTCCCAGATGGCAAACAATGTCAGTTTGACTAAGCTGCAACCAAAACCTGCAGTCAGATTGCCATTC
The DNA here is from genome assembly GCF_019279795.1 of Protopterus annectens. Taxonomy (NCBI): domain Eukaryota; kingdom Metazoa; phylum Chordata; order Ceratodontiformes; family Protopteridae; genus Protopterus; species Protopterus annectens. The sequence continues at coordinate 539,314,403 of NC_056726.1, forward strand.
ATGGCTTTCGACAACACATTGAAGCTATTTTGTTCAGTCACTGTTCTTAAGTTTCCAGTTTAAAAGATCCCAAACACTAAAAATTCCTACTTCCATTTTCATGAGCAAGGGCACCCGTAAGCAGGTGCAAGGGGGTGCACTTGCACCCCCCTGGAACTGGCTGGCCAAGAGATTAATTTTCTGTTAATTAAAGAAAAAAATGTTGCGTCCAGTCCTGTTTTTATCTTCTGCATCTGTTCCAGTGACATTGACTGGGGGCAAGATGGGCAGTCTTTCCTAGATGGCACTTTTGGGAATGTGACATTTACTTTAGTTTAAATTAAAAAAAAATGTTTTTTTTTTTTTTTAATGGGCGTTCTTCTTTAAGAATGGTCCCATAGCATTACCGTTCTTCCAGTCCGGTTGCACAAACGTCTTGTTCTTCCTGTCCTCCCGCGGAATTTTAAATATAGTACAGTGGTTTTCTTGCCAACGAGTGTTCAGTTCATTCACAGGAAGTGTGTGTGTGAATTTCAATCATTTTCTTCTTCACCTGTTCCCAAGTAAGCCCACAAGTGTTCAATTCGTTTACAGACATGTGTGTTTATAAGGTATAGTATGGTGCATAGCCTAAATACATTATTACAATGCAAAATATATGATGAAATCACTTCAATAGAAGCCTTTAAACTGGATAGCTAGTAATACAGCCAATATATCCTGGTCTGGACGTGTTACCATGTTTGTTTGCTCAGTTGTACCATTTTAATTTAATTTATAAGTCTGCAGTTGAAACATTTGCTAGACAAATTGTTGCAACTTACAAATTAGTATGTGCAAGTAAGCAGTACTGTTTAATACCATTTAACTTGAGCATTTATGGCTTTGCCTTCTTAGAACATACACATTAAATGCAGAGCTCGCCACATTCGGAATTACATACAATGCCTTACAATTTTACCTTTTAAGGGATTATATCTTGCAACCCCAAGTTTCTACCAGTAAAGATTCTGCTTTCTTTATAATTTTAATGAATATAAGATGCACTGAATAAGGAATAAAATCTATACTAGTATGCCTCTACTGTTGAGATTGCCTAACAACTGCATATTTTCCCTTCCCCAGTGGAATTTGCGGCTCTCACTCTCATAAAAGCAGAATAATATTGACAATATGTATACAAGGAATATAATTTAATACGATCAGGAAGGTGAATCAAATAACACATGTGTTTGCATGGTCCTACATACAGTATGTGTGCAATGGGCCTATGATTTGAAACACAAAGGTAAACTTAATCCACCACTGGTCAGATGCATTTTCTTTGAATGTGGGTTTCATTGCTGTTTCAATGAATGTGAGTTTCATAGGTTCATAGGTTTATACTAGGCTATCTGCCCTAAGGCATTTATAAGCCTAGCCCAAATTTTTGTGGCTTACGCCACCCCTTATATGAAAAAATACTGTGCCCATTAGTTTGTTGTGCCTCTGTCCAGCAGTGACACAGATATGATTCCCGGGGTAAACCTACGATCTCCCATCCACAGGTTTAGATTTCTCTTGAACAGAGTCAGCGAGGTGCTCTGCCTCACATGGACCGGGATTTTATTCCACAGCATAGGGAGTCTGAGTGATAAATCTATCCCTCCAGCACGTCCTATTTATAGCCGTGCTAAGGTTTAAGTCGCTTGCTCTAGTGGTTTTGGTGGATTTGGATTTTTTGAGGTGGAGCATGTCCATTAATTCCAGGTTGGACATGGCCTTGTATGTCAGGCACATGTCACCTCTGAGCAGACGGTATGCGACTGAATAGAGCTGGAGTTTCTTCAATCTGGCAGCATATGACAGATTTTGGAGTCCCTTTATCCTTTTGGTGAGGAACTTTTGGGGTCTCTCCAATTGCTACAGATGTCGGGTGAGATACATCCCGAATGGGGCATTGTACTCTATCATTGGTCTGATAAGTGAAGAGTACAGGGGAACAATGACCTCACTAGATCTGGATGTGAATCCCTTCATGATCAGGTGGGCAATGTAGAAGGTCTTTCTAACCACTTTAGCAATGTGAGTGTCAAAGAAAGGCCACTGTCAACCTGGGTCCCCAGATCCCTGATAACCTCTTCTGTGCTTAGTGGATTGCCACCTATATGGTAGCTTGGGGTTACCTTGTTTTTCCCGAAGGGTATGACTATACATTTTTGGCGTTTAACTTCAGGCCATGGCTCTGGCACCAGCTATCTGTTTCCGTGAGTCCCTTCTGAAGGATATCCATGTCCGATGCACTTTCCACTATGGCGCCCAGTTTGCAGTCGTCTGCAAACTTTGTCAGCCAAAGTCCTCCCATGTTGGCCTGTACTTCTGAGAAGTAGATGCCAAACAATAGGGGCCAAGGACAGAGCCCTGTGGGACACCACTTGTGACCGGCTTGGAGTCTGACACAGCGCCAGCAACTCTAACCCTGTGGGTTCTGTCCTTAAGCCAGTTTGCAACCCATCTTGTGACATATGGGTTTACATTTAAGCTGGTAAGTTTTTCTACAATACCCGAGTGGGGTATTGTGTTGAAAGCCTTTGCAAGTTCAAGGTAGGCTGTATGGACTGCCTTTCCCTCATCAATGGCCTTGGTGACTGTTCCGAAGAAGTCGACCAAGTTCAAAAGGCATGATCTTCCCTTGACAAAGCCAAACTGGGTCGGGTCCAATGTCTGCAAGTCCCCTATATCTTTGTTTATGAGCTCCATTATGATCCTCTCCATAGCTTTGCAGACTAGACTTGTTAAGCTTATGGGGCAGTAATTACCAGGGTCCGTAGAGGCGCCGCCTTTGTGGAGTGGGACCACAGTTGCCGTACGCCACTCCTTGGGCACGTATCCTGTGGTAAGGCTGAGATTAAACAGCTGCCTTATGTGCGGGTTTAATTCCTCATTTAGCTCGTGTAGCACACAGCCGGGGACACCATCTGGTCCCATTGATGCTCTGTTTTAGCTTTAGAGAGCAGCTTTCACCTGCGCATTTGAGATGTCCGGGAGGCTACACTCGGCTGGGATAGTTATCTCTCCTTTAGGGGAGAGGGGGTGAAGTTTGCACTGAACCTGTCTGCCAGTATGTTGGCAATGTCTGTGGGTTCAGTGATTTTTGTATCATTTTGGACTAATTCTGAGCATATTTGGGAGTTTCCACCCAGGTTCCTAACATAGCTGAAAAAGGCCTTATGATTTTCCTTTGAATCCATGGCAATTTTTCTCTCAAAATTGGCCTTAGTTGATTTTATGAGTGCTCGTATTTTTTTTACTAATAATGATCAGGGGTGACTTCCCTTTTATGGATTTTGTTCTATCATGTAATAGCTTTCTCCTCTTATTGTAAAGTTTGTTAATGGCTGGGGTCCACCAGACTGGACGTTTGCCCTTTGTGGAAAGAGTCTTGGTTTTATTTGGGATTGCCTGATCCATGCAGTCCTGGAGGTTTTCATAGAAGGCATTTGTAAGGGCTTCTGCACCTTGGGTTGTGGTTTCCTCTGGCTCAGGGGCCTTGAAGGATACCACACCAGTCTTGAGTAGTGTGAAGTTTGCTTTAGAGAAGTTCTTCACTATGGTCTTTTTTGTTTGGGGTGGGGGCGGGATGTGGATTTCCAGTGAGATTAGTTTATGATCAGATCTCACCAATGAGGGATATACTTCCGGTGTGGAGCATTTTGTCCCCATGTTTGTGACAATGAGATCTAGTATATTTTCTCTTGTGGGAACAGTGACTAGCTGTTCCATGGCATTTGAATTTATGAACTCCAGGAACCATTGGGCTAGAAAGTTAGGGCTTGAGTAATGTTCCCAGTCTATATTCGGGTAGTTGAAGTCACCCAATATGATGGTGTTTGGAGATGCATTTATACCCTCCAGTGTCTTCAGGAAGGCTGTGTGGGGTTCCTGAGTTTGAGAGGGTGGCCTGTAGCATGCTACAATTTGTAGAGCAGTTTTGCCTATGGTTAGTTGCACCTGGATGGTTTCCGAAGCTTCGTGCGTTGCCACCAACCTGGAGGTGTGGGTATCCTTTATGAATATGGATACACCCCTCCTTTTGTGGTGTGGTCCAGGATTTGGGGCGGGCATGATATGAGGTAAAACCTAATAGTGCCGGGGTGCTCTCAGGAGCCTTGAACCAGGTTTCAGTTACAGCACAGACATCGATGTTCTCCATACTGAGAAGGGCCTCAAGTGCGTGCATTTTGAGATTTAGACTTCTGGCATTGAGCAGCATTACCCTCAGTTTCTTCCCATTTTTGTTTTCTAGGGTGGTAGGTTTAGAATTTGAGCCTTGCCTAAAAAGGCACTATGGGGGTGGCAAGAGCCTTAGCCAATATCCGGAATCCCAGGGGTGACAGGTGCAAGCCGTCCCTTGTGAAGCAGCGTGGCTTGTCAAGCATGTCATCCCAGGCAGACAGACACTGGATCCCCTTTGAATGACACCAGACATTAAGCCAATTGTTAAAGCTGATCATCTTGTCTCTATATTGTGGCATCATTCTTGGTGAAGGAAGGATACTGCTCAAGGTTAGGGTCATACCTGCCTGGGCTACATAATCAGAGAGCTCCTCTATGTCTCTTTTCATGTAGTCCAGGGAGGTACATCTCAGGTCGTTCACACCAGCATGGACAATGACTGTGTCATATTTGTACTTGCCGTGGAGTGACCCGAGTGCTTGTGTTATGTGGCGGATTCTAGCGCCCGATAGGCAGCTTACTGTGACCCTCTCCTTGTTCAGCCTGGTGAGTGGGACGTCTGTGTGTCTGACTATGGAGTCACCTATGACAAGTATGTTTGGTGTTGTATTTGGCCTTAAGGGCTGTGACTGCTTTGCACACTGCTTTTGTGGTTTATGTGTTGCTTGTGGGGTGTCTTGAGGTAGCAGTTTGGGTGTCTGCTTTGGAGGCCTCTGCTGTTTAGGTAAATTTTTACCCAGAGCCTCAGAGTATGTCTTTGTGTGTTTATGTGTTTGATTCAGTGGAGTGGTAGCATTATGTGAGGCTGGTTTTGTGGTGTGTGTAGTTGCCTTCTCCTGTCTGGTCTTGCCAGTCCTGAGTTGAGAGAGCTCAGCCTCCAGTTTGGCTAAATAGCTGCATCTCTCACAAGTATTTGTGTTATGTGGGAGGAGGAGAGGGTTGTCTGTGTACATGAGGCAGTTATAACATTGCCTCAAGATTCCCAGATTCACCAGCTGGACCGGAGAGGAGATTGACAACTGACCTTTGGACATGCTAGAATAATATTGGGAAATCCTTAATTGAAAACAAGGGCCAGTGGGGAGTGAGGGTGTAGTGCTTTTAATTTTTAGTGCTGACTTATATAATTGCTTTAGTGAGCAAGTGACAGGTAACTTGAGTGCAATGTGTTACAAGTAACTAAATGCAAAAGCGACAAACAGTAACTTTCTTTCAAGTGAAACGAGGAAATAAGTACAGTAAGCAATGCAGAAATCACTAGTGATCCACAGAAGCTGAGAAGTTGCGTATTAGGTGGAATTAGCTTCCAGGGAAATAACAAGCAAACAAACAACAAGCATATAAACAAAGCTAGATTCAGCAGGCCTGGATCTAGTCTATGCTAGAAAACAAGGTGAACCAATTTCAGTAAGATACAGTTCAAATATTTAGGCACTATAAACCTTTAACCAGAAATTCCCAGCTCAGAAGGGCAGAGTCCAGCCTCTTCTCCCACAAGAGTGCAGACCACGAACCTTCTTAATGTAAAATAACTGGCCTGAAGCCCAAGCGCCTAAACCAGAACTAATACACTTGGACACTGGGCTCTCAATCAGCAGTTCCCAACTTAGAAGGATGAAAGCTACCTGTCCTGCCACCACAGTGCTTGCCACAAACCTTCCTAATGTAAAACAACTGGTCTGAAGCCCAAGTGCTTAATCCAAAAGACTTGAATGATAGCTACACTTTAATCAAGGGCATTTTTCAAGGGCAGATAAGTTTTAATGCTAAGTCTGTTTTCATTAGGAGACTGTATTGCCTTGTTTAGCAGATGTCTATCAGTGTTTGTGCTATAAAATTTAAAATAAAAGTTTTAAATGAAATTCAAATAATCATTGTAGAAGTAAAGCATAAAGACAGTAGGCACATTACAGTGTTTATGGTAAATGGGAAGAAATTGCCAAGTAATGGGATACTGGAATGGCTGCAAGGGTGGGGGCTATGTATGGGAAAAGAAACTTCATGTTATATAACAGTCTGAACATTTTTATAATGGCTTCCATAGTATAATGTATTAAATCACACCCTCTAAAACAATCTGTTTCTGTGAGCAGTAAGGCAGCATGACAGTTTTTTTTTTTAACCTAAACATTTCTTTATTTCATTTTGTTGACTGGCTGGATATCATTAAGCCTGAGGCATTTTCCCAGGGGATAATTGGGGTGCATTTAAAAACAGTGGACAAATTGCATTCACTGTTTTACAAAGAATAAGAATGAAACAGATAGTGCTGTATATTCTGGAATTCTGATGAGTGCTGCAATGCATTTTAATATTTGATGATAATGAATTCAGTACTGGACTTGCTTGGCATATCACTTGGTTGTCTGCTTTCTCTCCCCTTATTTTGACAGTTATTTTCATACATTTTCTTTGTAACATACAACAATATGTAAGAGAATACATATTAAAAAGTGTATTTTTGATTTAATGTAACCTCATTCAAACAATTTTGAATGCATTTTGTAGATGGAACTTTTTCTGGGCTTAGTGGGTATTCATTCTTCCTGTTAAATTAATAGTCAGATTTCTTTAATATTTAAAGTTAATAACTAGAGAAGACTGTGCAAGCACCATAGGCAATTTATGCTTCAAGGGCAGTAGGCCTTGAATTTGTAGATGAAACGCTGAAATATAAAGTTGTTTTCTAGAAACCACCTCATTAGTTTCAGATCTCTTTAATATGTAATTATTCAGATGACTTTTCCTTCTGCAGAGATTGTGCATATAGACCGATATTGGTGGATTGTAATGACAGAAGTTTGACTGGCCTTTTATGGTTATTCTGAACTGGGCAGTTTGCCATTATTAGTCCATATGTTTTGTTTCATTGCTTACTAGAAAAATGTTCAAAACTAAATTTAGAGCATACTCTAACAAGTGGTGCTATTATATACAAGGGATATAATTCAATTATATATTATAAGTAATACAGTCAGAAACGGGAATCAAAGAACTTTTGCATGGTCCAAAAATGTGTGCAAGGGCCTATGATTTGAAAACAGCCCAAAGGTAAACTTAATCTACCACTGGCCAAATGCATTTTCTTTCAATGTGGGTTTCAATGTTGTTTCAGTGACTGAGTTTCAAAGGAAGAGAAGTTTTAATGCTAAGTCTGTTTTCATTGCAAGACTCTTGCTTTGTTTAGCACAGACAAGAGTGGCCTTTTATGGTTGAAATGAAACTGGGCAGTTTGTCATTATTGGTTCATATGTTTTATTTCATTGCTTACTGGGAAAATGTTCAAAACTATACATTTAAAATACATTCTATCAAGTGGTGCTGTATTATACAAGGGATATAACAATTATTATATATTAGAATTGATTCACCTTCCTGGTTGTATTAAAGAACTTTTGCATGGTCCTAAAATGTGTGCAAGGGGCCAATGATTTGAAAACAGCCCAAAGGTAAACTTACCCTGCCAATGGCCAGATGCATTTTCTTTGAATGTGGGTTTCAATGCTGTTTCAGTTAATGTGACTCTCAAAGGTAGAGAAGTTTTAATGCAAAGTCTGTTTTCATTGTGAAATGTCTAGCAGTGTTTGTGCTATAAAATTTGTAAATTACATTGAAATATCTGTAATATCGTAGAAGTAAAGCATAAAACAGTATACACAGAGTTTTGAACAGTGCGTATGGCAATTGGAGTGAAATAGCCAAGTAATGGGACACTGAAATGGCTGTGGGGGGGGGGGGCTTCGTGGGGTGGGGGGGGCTCTGGGTTTGCACCCCCCTGCAAAAAATCCTGCGGGCTCCCTTGTTCATGAGGTGGAATTGTTGATGATAACCCATGTTCAAAGGCCATATTTAGCAACCTTTAAACTGAAGCATTTTGATAAACAAATCCATCTCACCCAAATAAAAAACCCACACATTACTGAAAATAACTAGACCATAATTTACTGTCATCAGTCACTGAACAGAAGGAAAATCTCCAGTATCAGAAGAACAGGCGGGGTTTATAGATGGGAGACAGACTACAGACAATACATTAACTCTTCATACTTTAATATCTTATGCAAAGTATAAAAATATGAACATATATGCTTTAATAATTGATGCTCAAAAAGCATTCGATAGAGTTAATTTGGCTTATTTATTTGAAACATTATCATATTTCAATATACCTCAGCTTTTTATTTCTATGTTAAGAAATTTATACAAGAATGCATACACTAGTTTATATATAAATCATGAATGTTCCAAAAGGATTCAAATTAAAAATGGAACTCGACAGGGGTGCCCATTGTCTCCATACTTTTTAATCTGTATTTGGAACCTTTATTTCTTCATATGAAACAAAAGGTTTTTTATAATTCTCCTGTACTTCTTGGGATAAAGGTTAGGATGGCTGCTTTTGCAGATGATTTAAATATATACAGTACCACACCGTGTCAGATACGGAAAAATACTAACAGCAATACAAACCTTTGAGAAAATTGCTAATTACAAACAAATTTTAAAAACCAAAATATTCCCTCTAAAGACACCTACACCTTTTTCAATGCTACCATTGATAGGACGAATAAGGACAGAAGAAAGAATAAAATATTTGGGGATTGACTTTTCAACTGAAAATAGAGAACTTTTATCAACAATATTAAGGCAACTGGAGACCGAATAACAATGGATTTGAAAAGATGGAGTAAGTTGAAGCTACCGATGATGGCAAGAGCAGCGATAATAAAAATGAACGTTCTCCCCAGAATGCTATATATTTTTAGAGCAGCACAACTTAAAATCACGAAATCCTTTTTCAAGCAATTTCAGATAGGACTGGGGAAATTTCTGTGGGAACCCAGAAAAACGAGAATATCCTATGAAAAACTGATGGCTCCTAAAACGAGGGGGGGGGTTGGATTTACCAGATTTTGAGATGTATTATACAGTGATTCAGGCCAATAGGATTTTAAGGGTGTCTTACTTGGATAGTGAAAATAGAAAATGGGTACTGCTAAATTATAAACATATAAAAGGGAAGAGAATTAATGTTAAAGCTGTACCATTTTTGAATATAAAAACATTGAGTAAATATGAGTTAATGGAACACATCAAGGTATGGGCAGTGGCGACTCAAACTCTGTTTGCCTCCTTGAATCTTTTAAAATATATGATGATGTTTCAACCGTTTGATGGAAATCCTAATATAACTATTGGTAATCAACTGATAGACTTAAAGAAATATCCATTTATTAAGGAATTAACTAAGGGATTTATACCCCTTCCTAGGAGTAGCGTACATGATATCTTAAAAGAGATGAATCTTCCCATCTCTTATTTAATTATAATGAGGCAGTTAAAAGATTTGGCCATAAATTATTTTACCAGTTCTGAAATAAAAAAAGAGGAACTAGTTATTTCAGGTCATCTGTGGGAAGCATTGCAACAAGATAGAAAATATATATCCTCAGCGTATAAAATGGCAAAAGAGAGAAAATATAATAATCATTCTGTTATCCAAATACTGGAGAAAGAAATTGCCATCCCTAGATGACAGTAAAATAGTAGAGGCGTTTAACTTAACATTAAAATCCGTATCACTTCAAAAACTGGTCTTTACTCAATTGATGATATTTAACAATGCATATTATACCCATCTTACACTTCATAAATTTGATTCAAAAAAGTCACCTAAATGTCCACAGTGTGCAGATCAGACAGCAGACCTGTTGCACATGTTCTGGAGTTGCAAGTGCATTTATAAATTATGGAATTCTTTAAAGTTACAACTACAAAAAATGGGTTACCAAAACTCAACACTCTCCTGGGAATTTCTGATTTTACATATTCCACGGAGAATTTGGACAAAACAAAAAGATTGTAATTATGAATATTAGTTTACTAATGAAATTATATATAGCCACAAATTGGTTGAACCCAGCACAGGTGTCGTGGCAAAATTTCAGGCTGTTAGCGATTAAGCATATATTAGCGCACAAATTGTTAATTAGAAATAATAAGAAAAGTATAAACAGCATAAAAATTTGGGAACAAATCTTTAATATTATTTTAGTAGCGGTTCCTATCCACTTTCCGTCAGGACATTCTGTATGTGTACCAACACATTCTTGGATTAGATAGAAAATGTAGAAATAATACAAATTATTGGCTTGAGTTGGTTTATAATTGTCTATTGTAGATGCTTTTATGTTTAATTTTTTGTGATTTTAATTTCCTGTACTTGGTTAAAATGATATTTATTCTTAATGTATTATAGGGAAATTCAAAATGGAACTAAAACATTGGAAGCAATATTGTACATAATGTAAATAGTGTGTGAAATGTATAATGGTTTGGCAAAACAATAAAAATGATTATTGAAAAAAAAGAAAATCTCCAGTATGAAATCTAAGTATGGTTTAACCTGTTCACCCTACTCACTCGTAGTATATTCTCATTAAATGCACACATGTATCTCAGCAGCAATATTTGGCGTATCTCATGACTTTTGTTCAAGAATTCTAAATACAGCCAAAAATAATATCAATAATTCACTTTAAAAAGGTTGCATGTCAACATGCATTTTCTAAACAATATGAAGTGTGAAACTCTGTCTGGCATTGCAGACTGTATTTTAATCAGAAAGTCAAACATTTGGGACAAAGCAAAAACATGATATAAAATCAAACGTCCTGCCAAATCAGGGGCAGTTGACCAACTTTGGCATCAAGCTCAACTAATCAGACTCAGTATGCTGAACAAGCTGCAGCTTGCCCTCAAATAAAGAAAATTATAACTAAAAACAAAGTGGGGATCAATAAAAAACAAAACTCAATTTTTCACTTTCTCCAATACACAGCTTTCTTAAAAGGCTTAGGCTCAAGTTCTGATGTGAATACAAAAAAGTAAGCAGTTGGCATCAATATTTCTGTAATAAAAGTCACATTCTGTAAACCAGAAGTGCATTAAGAATACTAACAAACAATGACTAGTGCTTCTATCACCTAATTTAATCCATGAAATAAAACAAGTGCAGTTATTATGCTGGAATAAACCTCCAAATCCAACCTCTGCAGTCTCCCCCTAGATCCAAACTTCATTTATACTGACAGTGGGTGCCTGGAATGATCCAGTGTCAGCATTCCCCTTTAGTCACACTGGTGGATGGCTGCATATTACTTGTCTGTACCCTAGCCTTGAAAAAAATAAAATGGTTTAATGGCTCTTGCAAAGCATATATATAGTTCACCATTTATCATTTATGCCTACCTATCAATGGAAAAAGAAATTTTAGTTGTACTTTTGGTAAATATGCACTTTGTAACAAGTGCTGCAATGTATTTTTCACTGTATCCAACTAAAATTAGGTGGTCAGTTTCTTAACAAAAAGCTTTATAAACTTTTTATGAAGTATCCATCCACATAATTTTACCGAGTTCTTCTCTGACATCACTTGACGTACATACATTGACTTTAAAAGGACTGGTCCCATGCGTGCACTGTTGTGCACCCTTTAAAATCTAACAGAACTACACATACTTCTTCAGTGGACACCACCAAGGGCAAGGTTCAATTAAGCTTTCATTGATGTTATGGAAGGACAAATACTACTTTACAGTCTAGTATTGCCTTGAAACAGGCAACAGCAGCAAGGAAATGCAACACAGCAATGTCTAAGGAAATAACCCGGATCTAAACCTCTTTTGCAGCATCAACAGAGCAGTTTGGAGAAAGTTTTATCTTGCAGAGGATACCACTGTTCTGAAAGAGACTCCCACATCCAAGAAAGCCAAAGCTCATCACTGTCCATATTAAAGCATAAATTGGATCTATGGATGGACAAAACAGAATTTACCTCAGTACTGCCTTCTGTACTAATGGACAGATGCAGCTGTGAAATGCTTTATCCCATGCACGAGTCTCCTCAAATTATCCCACTTATTCTCACTAGGGGTAATACACAATTAACCCTGGGATGGATAAAACCAATCTATACCAAATGAGAAAGGTTAATTTAGACACTTTTCAGAATGAAGGGGTCCACAAGTGCAGCTAGCCTAATACTTCGGTATGAACAGCACTAGAGGCACTGCATGTCATGGTGTACAAGTGTAGGACTGCGACAACACACTTTATGGTTATGTAGTGCACCCGCAGGTGTAGCCGAAGAAATATGGGTTACTTCCTACCTGACTCTGGTGACACCCCTATAGGCCCAACACACCAAGGTGGCAAGAGGGACAGATTTTATTTTAGGTGACACATCTAGTTTAAAAAGGCAATAGCACAACCATAAACAAATTATTTCAACAGTGCACCAGTAAGCAATAAAGCAAGGGGAGATATGCATGCAATAAAAACATAAATTCACCCTATTCCCCAGAATTCAACATATGAATTGACATTCAAACATGCACAAAAAAGGCAATATCACTGAGCAGTAAAGCTTTATAATCCAGCAATACAAACACGGGAAAAAAATGCAATGTCATTAAGCAATAAAACAGTCATGATACAACAATACAGATATGAGAAAATGCAATGTCATTCAGCAGCAAAATTCTTGAAGACAGCTGTACTAACATGAGCAAAATGCAATGTTGTTGAACAATGAGGATTTATAATGCAACAATACAAATATGAGAAAATGCAATGTCATACAGCAGTACTAACACCCTCAACCCCCTTGATCAATTCTAAATAGACCAACTGTGAAACACTATTATACCCTGTTCACTAGCCAGTGACTATTTACAGTCTTACTGCCAGCATGATGGGGCCCAAGTTGGAGATCATACGGATCCCAGTAATTTGTAATCCACAAAGCATTTGGGGGGGACCACAACCTTATAAAAATATACAGTGACAGCCAGAGCCTCTCACCACTCCATAGAGAATATCCAAGTGACCAGGCGCCATGGTTCCTCTGATGAGAAAAATAGAAAATCACCTACCAGAACTCTGGTAATCATCTATGGCTTCTACCGGTACTAGGCCCAAGGGAACTTCTTTTCTTGCTGAATTATAGCAGGCATGGAGCTAATGGTTTCAGACTTCTCTCCTGATTCCACAAAATATCATCATCCACGATTTCAGCCAGAGACTGACACAATCTGCTACTACACTTCCCTGTCCCAAAGCACTAGAAAAAGAAAATCCAGTCATGCTGCAAAGCCCTTTTCCCTTCAGCTACGTGTTTCAGTCTTCCCTCCTTCAGCTAGTCTTCCAGTCTCTTCTTTCACTTTTGAAATTGTCTTTTATATTCCTGAAAAGGAGCTCCACCTTGTGGTGTAATGGAAAACTACAGTCTATTACTTCTACATGAAATACAGTGGGAGCTACACTCTCCCCCTACTTGAAAATCTTGGGTCCCCACCAATTCAAAGGTAGATTAGCAGAAAATATTTACCAACACTAATGCACCATCAACTGAACAATATTTTTGCATTTAAAAGGTACATTCCACCAAGGGTAATCAGCCTTATGCTTAACTTGGGATGGAGTGTCACCACTGGAGTAGGCTGCATAGGGATTATGAACGCAGACCCTCCGATGAGCTGTGGTCACACGCTCCTGTGTACTATGTCCCAAACTGTTATAGATAAGTCTCTTTGGGGGCCGAATCAGTCTCTGCAGTTTTGGTTCGTAAGAGACCGCTAAGGAATTTTGCTCGGAAGGTTCGTCACTCACATCACATTCAATGTCTAGTTCTTCAGTAGGCATAGTCTACTTCTTAGATCTCCTGTTGTATAACTTCACTTTTGTTTCCCATAACGGTAGGACTACCCTCAGCACTATTCTCTGAAGTTTGCATAGCAGGGCCTCCATCAGAATCAGGTTCTGCAAGATGCACAGAAACAGTTATTTAGGCATGGGCTGCTCAAAATGACAAAGAATGAATTCCAGTGCATTTACATTGAGATTACAACCCATAGGGTCTTGAACATCCTCATAAAAAAGTCCAATGAAACCTCAATCATCATCACTGTCCTCCTCTCCTTCAGCAGGAGGAAGCATAGGCTCTTGAATATTGGAGAGGATAGTTCCTCTTCACCTTAGCCTTCTGGATCACCTTGAGTTAGGCTTCCACTGAGCCATTCTGGGTTCCGGATTCATGCGCATCACTGATTTTGCTAAAGGCATTAAGTTGTTTCGGTGCCAGGGTTTTATGGGTCCTTCTTTCCCCCCCGGGTAAACTTGGTAGACAGGGATACTAGGTAGCTAAGAAAAAATTATGTAAATCTCAGATCCCCAGCAGTCAGCTAGTTTATGCTTTCCTTGTAGTCCCAAATTTCTCAATAGAACTCTGTCCCCTGGCTGCAAGTCATGAATCTTTACTTTTTTGTCATAGTGAGCCTTGTCTCACTGATATCTTTGTCCTGTTGATTTTTCAGCAAGCTTATAAGCCTGTCGGAGGTTCCCCTTGAGGATAAGGAGTGGTGCAACTTTTTCGGACTCCCAACAGAGTGAGTAGTTGATGGACAAGCTTGCTCTCAAAATCACGTCCTTGATCAGAGTGTATCCTTTTTGGCAGGCCATAGTTTACAAAGAACTTCTCAACTAGTAGTTTCGCCACTGTAATAGCTTTCTGATCGCAAGTGGGAAATACTTGAGCTCATTGGGTATAGTGGTCCGTCACCACCAGCACATTACTAATCCCGCCTTCATCCGGTTCAATGCACAGAAAATCTATACAGGCCAGTTCCATGGGTCCACTACTTTCCATTTGACCCAATGAGGCAGCTAAGTCTTGCTCTGAATGCAACGAAGACAAGTACGACAATAATCCTCAACATCTTGCTTCATGCATGGCCAGTAGGACCAGTCTAATGGAATGAAGACATGTACGACAATAATCAAGATCTTGCTTCATGCATGGCCAGTAGAACCTGTCTCGTACCAGACCCATAGTTCTGTCATAACCAAGATGACCATGTTCATCATGCAATGACTGGAGTACTACTTCTCTATACTTCTGATAAAGCAACAATTGCCATTCTTCACTGCCGAGTGCACTAGGAGATCTCCAATACATTAGCCCATTCAGTATCTGGAGTCTGTCCTATTCTTTGGCCAAAAGTCTTGCCAGAGGATGAACATCCATGTGAAGCATATTAACCTGTCTCTTCTCTAAGGGGTCTTCTCTTTGCTCTCTCCTGAGGTCACTGTTACTCAAAGCTGGTAGCGATGAAGCCTGCAAAGTGACCAGATTACAGTAAGCTTGGGGTATGCTTGCTGCAGACGGACCCAACTTCTGGGCCCAACATTCAGTGTGTTGATAGCAGGTTGCAATCTGACACAGCTCTCAACCCCTGGCGCTGGAATTTTCACCCATTCATCGTTGGGGTGTAAATCTCCCTTAGGTCTTCTGGACAGACCATCAGCATCTCCATTTTTGTGTCCTGGGCGGTATTTCAAACTGAAATTATAATTGCATAGAGCTGCCATCCATCTGTGGCCAGTGACATCTAGCTTTGCAGTGGTCTGGATGTATGTCAGAGGATTGTTGTCAGTCCGCACTTCAAATTCAGCCCCATAGCGATAGTCATGCAGCTTGTCCACTACCGCTCACTTTAAGGCAAGGAATTCCAACTTGTGTGCAGGGTAGTTTCTTTCTGTGGGGTATAAACTCCGACTGATAAAAGCCACAGGTCTCAGCTTCTTGTCATACACCTGGTAAAGGACTCCTCCTAATCCATTCCTGCTAGCATCCACATGTAAAGTGTACGGCTTTGTTGAGTCAGCATAGGCCAGCCCAGGGGCATGTGTGAGGCAATACTTAATCTGTTCAAATTACTCTTCACACTCAGGAGACCAACGACTCTTGAGGAGTTCTTTAGAACCTCCCAGTCCCTTAGGCTTTTTCACAAGGATATCTACATCAGTTTCATCTGCTTTCTCACCATTTTGGAGCAAATGGTTGAGGGGTCTTGCTATCTTTGAAAAACCTTCCACAAACCTTCTATAGTAACTGCAGAACCCCAGGAAAGACCATAGCTCTGTGATACTTTTGGGTTTGGGCCAAGATGTCACTGCTTCAACTTTGCTGGGATCTGTGGATATTCCATTTGCAGATACTACATGTCCCACATAGGTCACTGAAGGTTGGAAGAACTTGCATTTGTCCAATGACAACTTCAGGCCTTCCTTCTCAGTCCTGTCCAATAACTTCAGTCTTTCTTCGTGCTCCTCTAGGGTCCTCCCAAAGGCAATGATGTCATCCAGGTAGACTAAGACTTCCAGGAGATGCAGGTCTCCAACTGCTCTTTCCATTATTCTCTGGAAAGTTGTCGGTGCATTTGATAAACCATGAGGGTAAGTGGCGATCAAACAAAAAATCCCAAAGGGGTGATGAAAGCAGTCTTCTCTATCTTCTGGGTGCAAAGGGATTTGATATTATCCCTGCTTAAGTCTAACACACTCAACCACTTACTGCCCACTAGGCAATTTAGAGCATCACCAATCCAAGTGGTTGTGTACTGGTCTGGAATGGTTCGCTGATTCAGAGTACGATAGTCAACACACATGTGAATTGACCCATTCTTTTTCATGACGACAATGGGAGAGGCATATGGACTTCTCGACTCTCGAATTATCCCTGCAGTTTTTAGTTCTTCCAAATGTTTCCTTAAGTCCTCCGGGTCTCCTGGGGCAAATCTTCTGGAACGTTCCCCGACGGGCCAGTCCTCTTTTACTCTTATTCGGTGTTCTGCAGTTTTTGCACAGCCCACATCTAGTTCACTAGTAGAAAAAAATTTGCCTTTTTCATTAGTAGCTCTCTAACTCTGGTTAGCCACTTGGGGGGGGGGGGGCAAGAGACCACCTCCTATCTCAATATCTTCCAGCTTCACCTTGTTGGCTCTGCTCTCATTCCTTGTCAACACAGAAGCAGTAAGGGAGTGGCAGCATAAACATTTCCCAAACGCACTTGTGAACGCAGGACAATGGGAGTACTTCCTTTATTGTTCAACCCCTCAGGCAAAGTGTCATAAGGATGCTTTAACTTGTCCACAGGCCAAACTTCTGGGTCTAGTTCCGGCCCCAGTGGCAAGTCACTTTCTGGATCCATTTCCATCATGAGATGAGAGGAAACTGTTTGTTCACACATCCTCACCTTTGGCTCTCAAGGTGACCTGACCAGGATGAATTGTACGCTCTCTCAGACAGGGTGAACACATGACCAATTTCATCTTTCTTACTATCCTTCTCCCTTTGAAGGGCACAGAAAACTGGTCTCCGGAGAGGATGTAGTGTTGGGTGTTACTGGGTCAACTGAGACATTAGCGTTCCCCACTAAAATAGATGCCGAATCCTTTCCTTTTGGCCTGGGGCACACAACAGTGAGCGTTTCAAAAACCTCTGTTGACCCAACAACTGAAGTGGCAAATTCTAACTTGAGTGAGACATAACCATCATAAGGGAACTTCGTGTCACTTAGCCCCCAGATCTCCAAATCTTCTAACTTTAAGTGGCAAATGCTTTAAGTATTTTTGGTAGAAGGCTCAAGTTCTGATGTGAATACAAAAAAAGTAAGCAGTTGGCATCAAGATTCCTGTAATAAAAGTTACATTCTGTACAGAATGTTGACTTGTGCCCCAGTATCAAACAGTGCTTTATTATACACTCCTCCTCTTTTTACTGACATGACAGGGGACGGTCCCAGTTGGCCATTGGGTAGTTTCCGTTTCCAGTGTTGTTCAGCTGTACGGCAGTTAGCATGTGGTCGAGGTACCGCCAGTTGACCTCACTATTTTAACGGATAAGACTCTTGCTTAGCAATGCTTTGCAGTCTGAGATGCTGAGATGGCTTTCCAATTTGGTTGTTCACCTCAGATGAGCTAGAAGTGTGCATTGCAGGTCTCTCTCCCGTATTACAAGGGTTAGTGTGCAAAAGGAGATCCAGGATGCTGTCTCTTGATGTTAGATGTTATGGAGCTCTTTGTAACTGGGCACTCAGCTGGCTCCTTCACTGAGCCTCTGAAGTTTTCCTGCATTGCACTAGCCAATGATAGTTTGTTCACTCTTTTCAAGTTCTCTGTATTAGGACACTGTCGCTTTATATGCCTTGCATCTCCACAGCGAAAACAAAATCCAGTAGGATATCTGAGCATTGGCCGATTTGGTTCTTCCCAGAGTCCTTTAGTGGAGGTTCTAGTTGATGTATTCCTCCCTTCAGCTAAAGTTACCACAGCTTTCTGCAATTGTCTTGGTGACTTAAGCTATGGTGTCGGTCAGGGAAGACACCTGCATCTGCAACTGTGACAGCTCTACATTGCGGACACTCTGGACCATGACTCCTGTTTGAGTAGTGAGCATGGCTATAGGCTCCTGCTGGTGTTCACTCACTATTTTAGCTGCTGTTGAACACTGAGATTTGCCTTCCAACAGGGCCTTCCTCTTCCCTCACCTCTTTAACCAACTAAGTTAGTCTCTCTTCCCTATTTCTCATCCTCATTTTCCACAGAACGAGGGGTCCATAGCTTGAGCTCCCTGTACAATTTGTCCAATCTGTGCTTGGTCAGCTACTTTCGGATCCACCCCCTTCTTTAGGATGATCTGGTGGAGCATTTTATCTAATCGCTAAATGTAATCAGATAGTTTCTCACCAACTTCTTGGTATGCAAGTTCAAAACGGATACAGAAGGGTCAGCAGCCCTATCAGTCCTTCAAAACACATCCTGCAGTACTCCTATATAGTCCTTAGCTGTGCAATCTTGCTTATCCATACTTAGGTTGCGTATGGTATCCACAGCTAATCCCTTTAGACTTTCAGCTATCCGCTGCTGCTTCTGAGATTCTGGGATATCCCACTCTAAGGCTTGTGAAGCCTGATCCAGCCAGGATTCAAAATCTTCCTCTCCTTGAGGTGTGGGTTGTTTGCCAGAAAAGAAACGCAATTTGTAGTAGCCAAACCCAGTGAATGGCTATGTAGGCTTTAAGCATTTTTCTACAATACTTCCCAAAGTTTCAAAACTTCAGGCCCTATAGTATTTATGGGCAGTGAAGCTGCAGCTTCTGGTGTAATGTTCTGACCTACTTGGATAGCTTCCACAGGTACTTTCTCTGTTGCTGAGGTAGTGCACTTCTCGGGGATTATCACACGGACTGCATTCTCACCTGAAATTTGTGCACTCGAAGGTACGTGCTCATACACTAAAGGGCTTTTCCATTCTAATAAGGCCAATGTGCTCTGCTCATTAGGGTCCACAGTGCTGTCCAACAAAAATCCATACCCAACTGGCAAGGATCCTGTGACTTGATGTATTTGCATATCAGTCCATGTGACCCCTGGCAACACCAGAACTAAGCAATGCTCTGAATGAGCATTGTGCTGTTTGCACCACTTAGCGGCTACTTCTGGGTTCATGTTTCTGCTGGATTTGCTTTCCACACATACAGGGGAATGGGGTGGACTCCAAGGCAGTACAGGAAATCCCGGATGAGCCCCCAAATGTAGCGTGCCCGCAGGTGTAGCTGAAGAGATATGGGTTCCTTCCTACCTGACTCTGGTGACACCCCTATAGGCCCAACACACCACAGTGGCAAGAGGGACAGATTTTATTCTATGTGAAACATCTAGTTTAAAAAGGCAATAGCACAATCATAAACAAATTTAAACAGTGCAACATTTAGCAATAAAGCAAGGTGAGATATGCATGCAATAAAAACATACATTCACCCTCTTCCCCAGAACTCAACAGAAGAAAGTCTCGACATTCAAACATGCACAAAGAAGGCAATATCAATGAGCAGTAAAGCTTTATAATGCAGCAATGCAAACACAGGAAAAAATGCAATGTAAGCAATAAGAGAGTCATGATACAATACAAATATGAGAAAATGCAATGTCAGTGAGCAGCAAAATTCTTGAAGACAGCAGTACTAACATGAACAAAATGCAATGTTATTGAACAATGAGGATTTATAGTGGCACAATACAAATATGAGAAAATGTAGTCATTCATCAGTACTAACACCCTCTACCCCCTTGATCAATTCTAAACAGACCAACTATGAAACACTATTATACCCTGTTCATTGGCCAGTGACCATTTACAGTCTTGCTGCCAGCATGATGGGGCCCAAGTTGGGGCCCAAGTTGGAACTCATATGGATCCCAGTTATTTGCAATCCACAAAGCATTGGGTGGGGGGGGGCACAATCTTATAAAAATATAAAAGGACGGCCAGAGCCTCTCACCACTCTGTTGAGAATATCCTAGTGACCAGGCGCCATGGTTCCTCAATTGAGAAAAGTAGAAAATCACCTACCAGAACGCTGGTAATCATCTATGGCTTTTCGGTACTAGGCCCAAGGGAACTCCTTTTCTTGCTGAATCATAGCAGGCGTGGGAGCTACTGGTTCAGACTTCTAATTCCACAAAATACCATCATCCAGGATTTCAGCCACAGACAGACACAATATGCTACTTCACTTCCCTGTCCCAAAGCACTAGAAAAGAAAATCCAGTCATGCTGAAAGGCCCCTTTCCCTTCAGCTACGTTTCAGTCTTCCCTCCTCCAGCTAGTCTTCCAGTCTCTTCTTTCACTTTCAAAATTGTCTTATATTCCTGAAAAGGAGCTCCACCTTGTGGTGTAATGGAAAACTACAGTCTATTACTTCTACATGAAATACAGTGGGAGCTACACTTATTATACATAGGTTTACCTTGCTGTTCAATTTTTGCGGTTTGTTGCAATGAGTGCACAGATAACTTGAGGTTTTACACAGCTTGGGAGTACTCTGTGCATTTATTTCAGTAATGACAGTAAAAATAAAATCACCAGCAGTCGCATAATGCTGTTTTAAACTATCCAGCTAAGATATCGGTGTCATCTACTGGTACAAAGCCATATGGGCTATTCATTCTGAAAGTGTCAGTTCTTTAACCATCTATTTACTACCTTGTAAAAAGACCACAAGTCCTTTCTTGACACATTTTCAGGCTATGACATAGGATGCACGCAAAATGCATACAAGATACTCATCTGCAATTCCATTTCCCAAATAA
>NC_056726.1:539340589-539380589 GCF_019279795.1 Protopterus annectens
CTATGACTAACATCAACAGGACATCAAAGTTAGCCAGAGATTATGTTAATTTTACCTTTGTCTTGCAAATTACCTGCTACTTTACAGCCATCACATGGTCTCAGAGGCAAGGTGCCCATCTGTACCAACCTGGGCTCAGGAACTGGCCTAGTATAATAAAAGAGTCATCTGATTGAAAATAATTAAGCAGCTGTCAGTTCTACTATCCTGGTGGAAATGTTTGGGGGTCACTCAAGTCTCTGACCTCTGATGGACAATGGGCAATGTGAAAAAGGAAATCACTGGAAACTAGGGCAGAGTGAGCTGAAATCCTTTAATAATTCCAAACAATTCTCCAGGTACACAAATTAATTTCAAGATACGCAAGAAAAACCTCTCACTCAAAAACTTCTCTCTGGCGCCTGAGGAAGCCTTCTATTTGCATAGCTTGAAATCACTCCATGTGCCTAGAAAATTG
Organism: Protopterus annectens; assembly: GCF_019279795.1. Classification (NCBI taxonomy): domain Eukaryota; kingdom Metazoa; phylum Chordata; order Ceratodontiformes; family Protopteridae; genus Protopterus; species Protopterus annectens. Next base: position 539,341,047 of record NC_056726.1, read on the forward strand.
TTTGGAATTAAAGGGTTTCAGCTTACTCTGCCTTGGTTTCCAGTGATTTCCTTTTTAGTGCTGGACTCCACTGTAGTATCACTAGATTTGCCAGCATGCTGGTTCACTCATCTTTTGTTGTGGGACACTGGGCAATGCACAAGCTACAACCTGTAAAAGAGTGACTGACATGACATTCTGTGAAAAGAAATACATACACTGACAGATGCCACCGCACCTTGATCTCCCTTGTTAGTGAACTTGAGTAGCCATCACAAAATGAGGGCTCTTGACAACTCCTCCACTATTCCCTATAGAGTTTTTTCTGCCTGTCTCTACCAATGCATCCACATGCTTCATCCCAACCCCAAAAAGATACAAGTGTCACTAGGTATCTACAATCCATCAGTATGGACGTTCAGGGAAGGTGGACAATATGCAGGGTAGCAATCCTGAGGAAAACACAGTGGGAAAACACCCGTGCTGGATGTATTAAAAAAACATTCATTGCTACTTTAACATAAATGATGCTTGTTTACTCATGTACTCAAATACAGTCCTTACTGGAAGCTGAAGTTCCTTGTATGTAAATCATGCAGTGTGTGCATAGCTAGGCATGTTACATGCACAACTGACTCATATGACATACCTGCCTCTACTAAAGTATCTCCAAATGTCTTGTAGGAAATGCAATAACAGTACAGAATCCCAGGTCCCCTGCTGAGTGCCATTTGGTCCCTATATCCAAGGAGGAAGACGTGTATGCATTTTTGGTATTGAGTCTAACAGCTTCAGGGTTGCAGTAGGACGTCTCTATACATGTATTTTGCTCCATTTCCTATATGTTTTAAGGACAAGACATCAATCTACAGCCACAGTTTAAAAATAATCAAGTTTTGAAATGTGAGGGTTCTATTTGTCCACAGTTTATGATGTACTCTTTGTCTGAAAGGACTGGGAGTGTGATGAATAAGCATAGAATTCCACCCAGTAATGCAATTAATGTCACAGCCACAGATATGGTGTCACAAAACTCACCACTACCCATCAATTAAAGCCTAGTACACACCTATGAATACAGATGGGGAGCTTGGTCTCTAGAATTTAAGGCAAATGTGCATTGTTGCTTTGGGTTATAACCAACTGCCATATTCAAATAAGCCTTGCAACAAACAGCTGCAGAACAGAATAGCACAGTGCTTCCAAGGAGGAGCCAGGGACAATTCCACTGCCAGCACACCCAACCCATTCTTTACAGTAATGTGCCACAAGCTAAACTAATCTAGCCCATTAAGTACACAATTACTGTTCATACTTAAAATGAATAAACTGTAAACACAAATGTTTGGTAGCCATGGCAGAAACAATCCCTTTAAAGGCAAAACACATTAGTTAATACATCAATAATTCTGTATACATGCCCTAAAAGTAATAAACCACCAGCCACATTTTTAAACGTGTGTGTGTGTGTGTGTGTGTGTGTGTGTGTGTGTGTGTGTGTGTGTGTGTGTGTGTGTGTGTATATATATATATATATATATATATATATATATATATATATATATATATACACACATATATAAAGTATATGTGTGCGTTTGTTTTTTTTTTACTTAAACATTAAGCAGTGCATTTTATACAGCTAACAGATGTTGTACAGGGAAATCAAGGATTTTAGCAGACAATATTTAGACAGAAAAAAGGCTAAAGCTCAGCAAATTCCATTGTGGACTCCTTTGCAGGAATCATACCCAGCAACCTCTTCTTCAGAAATTAAGTAAAGGTGCTCCTTTATCCTGTGACCATTATCTAGGTTAAACGGTAAAAAATGTGGATTCTTGGTGCACCTCTCTTGGTGCAAAGATATTGAGCAGGGTTTTACTCCACTTTCACTTAAACTGGTCTGAATATTTTCAGCAAGATCAGAAGTGTAGCACAGTATTTAAAGAAAAAATATGTTTGTAGATGGCAAAGTGTACTTTTTAACAGCTTCAGCCCACAGCCCTTCCACAAACCGTACATCAGGTCCAAAACATTTAAACCATCTGTCTGACAGTACTTTTACTGGAAAGCCCTCCTGGCTGAACACGTCTAACACAGCATTTGCAAGTTTTTGTCTCATTAGAAGAGGAAGCCATCACTTCAGAGTACCTGGTGGTCTGCTGCCACAAAGAAACACCTTTTAAAAGTTGTGTTTGGGTACGAAAAGGCACACAACATCTATTGCCAAACAATGAAACAGTTCCTTAACAGGCAACAGCAAAGTGGCCTTAGATGCATCTCAGACAACTTTTTTAGCACAACTTACACATCTTATAGTACCTTCTCACATCATATGCAATGCCTGGTCGAAAATATTTCACATAAGCCTCCATTTTGTGTGCTTCATGCCCATATAACTCCCAAAAAAGAATTATCCTGAGCTGGGACCATAAGCGTTTCTTGGTAGGCCCTTGAGAGTACCAGCTACTGTACCACTTCTCAGTCTAGCCAATATGGAGGATTCCATTTTCTATACAATAACCCTTTGCCTCAGTACAGCAGATGCCCTTGAGATTCAGCAGCCCCATTGGCCATCTCCCTCAATTTTCTACATTCTGATCTGAGAGCCATGTCAAGTCTCAACTCTAACATTCCTCAGTTGCCTTTCCAAGGCAAGAAGTTTAGCACCATTTGACATCCATGGTTCAGATTTAAGCTTGCTGTTAAGAACAGACTCTTTCCCTGAAATGGCTGTAGTTCATATTTAGGTTTCCTGCCCCCCCCCCCTTCTGTCTTGCTCACATTGCTTGCTTCCATGCCTGGTTGCATGTAATTGCATGTACACAAGATAATATACCATGAAAATCATCTCCTATTAAGACATCTGCCAAAATACCATCAAATACTGCCAACCTGCTCATTTCCCCATCCACATTTCCCAATACAAGTGTACCTTGGCCAATAGCACTTTAAACTGTGCCTCTCCTAAGACCCTAATTGGAGTGGACTAACCCAGTAACGTTCCTGTGCAACTGCAGGCTTTAAATGGTCATGCCTGATGAAGTTTCTGTCTTAGAAGGATTCCTTTACCCTCTATTAGTAAAAGAATTCCATGTGATAAGCTGGACCAGCAGCAGTTTCATTACAACCCACCAACACAGTAGTGCCTCCTCTGTAAATATTTGAACTGTACATGCACCACCTGGTTCTAATATTGTGCCTTGAGACTTTGGCAAGTAATGGAACCAGTGGGTCCCCCCTTGCTACAAGAATGTGTTGTGATAGTTTGGATTGCATTATATGGGTTCTCTCATACCCATAAGTTGTGTTCTAGCTGCTAAACAAAGCTCATCCTTTTTACCCCTCTCTTCAGCTGAGGTACATTCCCAGACTATTAACCATATCTTCTTGTTCCCAAGCAATGAATACTTGATCACTTTGATTTCAACACTGACAGCTGAGGGGAAACCTAAAATGTTTACTAGTGGTAGACTACAGGGCTCAGTGCTGGGCCTTCTTTTTAGTATCTATTTCCTTAGGCCTTCAGGCCAACATTCCAGGTCTATGGTTATATAAAAGTTTGCAGTTGACTGTAAATTGGGTTGTATTCTTCAATCTTCCGCTGGCTCAAAACTGATCCAACATGGGTTAAACTCTGTTAGCAATTAGTGCAAAAACAATGGTCTCAAATTAAGCATGAACAAAAGTAGTATAGCTCATTTTGATAAACAAAATGTTTCCACATTATATCAGAGGAAACGCATCCCACCAATCAGATGTCATATTTGTAATTTCTCAAGAATATGAAGTCTTAATTTCCTTTTATTCATAACTCATCACACCTGTTATTGAACATAAAGCCCCTTTTGCAGTGTATCTGTCTGAATGTATTACTCAGTTTGCAAGATCTTAGAGATTTCTCACTAAAGACATCAATGGTCTCCAGACCCAACAGTTATCTGGTCAGGCTGGCAACCATCTCTCTACTCGGTCTCATACAGACTGCTTCCTGGTGATATATGCTGAGCTAGGAAAGACTGAATCCTTGTCCTACTCTTAATAATGGCTAAGAAACTAAACCATCATTAACAGATGAGGCACAGTTGCATGTTGCATTCTTAAATATGAATCGGCACCAGTATCTGTGGATTATAAATAAGAAAATTTATGTAGCACCTTTGCTTCAAACATAACAGAGATTACATCAGAATAATAGCAAAATAAGACAGTTAAACTTCAATGCTTTTACAAAAAAAACGTAAAAAAAACCCCTCAATTTTAAACTACAATCTCATGTCACCCTTGCTGCTTTTAATTTCACAACTGGGTAAATAGCTCATTTAAACTTGATGCTATAGTCGAATTTAAACAAGGCTGCCAAATTAATTCCTTCTATTCCAAAATGTCTAGTCATGTATCTACAGGCTTCTGTTTAATCCACTCCAAAACAAAGAACACATTTTTTTGTAAAAGTTACACAATTAGTACTGTGTTTTGCTACAGAGTTCATCATATCCAGCTTTTTTACGCTATTCATGTATTCCTATATTCTTTTACATAATTTTCTTTTTTCCAACATAAAAGCATCTGCATGAAATACATCTAGCTGCATACAACACCCCCTCAGTTTGCCAGATATATTTTCGCATACATGGAATGACTTTCTCAGTCTCCTAAAGTTACAAGAGACTAGTGTTTAAAATGGCACTGACTGCCATCTACTGTATTTTAACATAGTAGAGAACAGTAGAAAGGATATGGAAGAGAAACCTTTTAAAATATGAAGACATGAGATTGCAGATTATACAAGGTTTTAAGAGTATTTTAAGAGTTGAAGTTTGTTTTGAACTGCATCTGAATTAGATGTCTTATTTAAGTCATTTCCTTCATGTTTGGAATTCAGTTGGGAAAAGGCACATGAGACTATTATTCTGATGAAGTCCCTGTTACTTGAGATGAAAGTGCTAAATACATTTTTATTTATAATCCAGAGATAGTGATGGTTGTTCATGGCAGATTAGTATTTTTCTAAAGCTGAACCTGCATTTGACTCGAGATACATGATACATTTTACCCCAATATATTACTCCTCACCTTTGGAACAAACTTATGAAAACTATTTGTTAACTAGCTAAGTCCATTAGTCAAAGTATTCATTTTCAGGTGACCTGGGGGCGCTATCAGGTTAAGTGACTTGCTCAAAAGTCAGGCATGCAAATGGAGGTGGAATGAAACACACTATATACCAATGACTACAGGAAGTAGTGCTTTAATGGCTCAAAACCTTAATCTTCCACACTTACTGCCAGACATGTCTTGTCAAGCACATTATCATCCTTGCCACCTTCAAGGAAAATTTAGATAACAGGATGAGCAGGCTAATTATCCCTTCTACCTTATGCTTCTCTTCTTGAGGCTGGAAGGAACTTTTGAATATGGTTTACTGGCTATAACTGTAATGGTCTGTAGACAGATGGTCTAAAACTTGCATTCCAAAACTAGCAATTTACCCAACATTCGCTATTAAAGCTGTTTATTTCTGCCATGAAAATCACTGATACTCTTGGTTCTCCTTTGTTCTCTAAACATTGCAAGCTTAAAGCATTCACATTTTAACCTCTAAATATATACTGTCAGACATTTTACTTAAGGCATGCACAGACTTTTCCAAAACCAGAGGAAATAAAAACCTCATCCACTACCCTTAGTCATTTTTGGTGCAGACTACATGTGCAAATGGCCAATTAAAGCTAACAGAGGTATCTCCCCTCTTTATCCAGAAGTAATTTACAAAAGTCTGCTTCCACCTCCTTGGGTTCCACTCTTGGTGCTCATGTGTATTTGGCCAATGTTTAGCATCTTCTTCTCATGCTGATGCTTCTTTCCTGTTCCATTTCATTCCTTCTCTCTGTCTCCAACATCAAGCTCTTTCATTCTATTGGCTTTGCGACCGCTAGCTCAAATTATTTTTTAGTTCAAGATGCAGTCTGAGCCCATCTGAGGAAGGACAGAGTTGCTTTGCTAAAGATGCTCTGCCCTTACAGCTCCTACCAAGTTGTGTCCAAGTTAAGTGGTCCAAATGTCAACTGCACCCAAAGCAACTCATCCTTGGACAAACCACAAGGGAGTCCCTTTCATATGCACACATTACCCAGTTTTTCCACTGACATGTTGTCATAGTCTTCAGACTGCCCATTTCCTAACTACTCAAAATTAAATTATGATCAACTTCTATACATTTCTCTTGTGGCTACAAGGGTACACATATCTACTTGTGCCAAAATTGTTTGGTAGGTATTAAACACTTCTGTAAACCAATTAATATTTAATGAATGTGTGAGTGCGCTTAAGCCCATATGATGAACTGATGAGATTACAGTATATAAAAAAAAAAAAAAAAAAGACTTGGCTAAACTTAACATTTACCTTCCAGCACAATTGCAACAGGGATTCGGACTTAGATAAAACTCATCAGTATTCACATTCACATATACAGAGTGTTTGCCAGAAATGGCTAAAGAAACCACTTTAATGCTAGAACCCAGTGTTTATGGGAATGCTGCCATCAGCTAGAGCAGTCCAGCACACCACATACACAAGTTCTGTCTACTCTTAAAATGAACCACTCAAATGTAATTGCTAGCTACGATTAAACCACTCTTTAAAAGGCAGAAGCCAACATCAGTTGTATGCACATACACTCAACCTAATAAACCAGCAGCCACAAGTTTTTCAACTGAATAATAGAACTGTTTAAATAGATTTAAGTAAGGTACTTTGTAAGACTAAATATAAAGCAGATGATCTTAACAGAAAAGGGCATTAAGAAAATGCCCACCATCAGCTAGTTGATCCTGCTTCTATTAGTAGCAGAGAGTTTATTGAAATCTGTGGACTTTTGGAAGCATTTAGCAACTTTAGAAAATCTTAATCAATAGCTTTCAGAACAATTTCAGTCCAAAAGTGTCGTCTATCCATATGACAAATGTAGAAACCTAGTATACATTCAACAGTTACAATCCCAAACTGAGTCAGCCCCAGGATCTGTCTTTTTGGTTTAAAATCTTAAAATGCAAGGTTTCTGCATGCACACTTGCAAAGTTCTATATGATGTGCAGTTCAAGTACCATACCTTTATATAGGAATTAAATTCTATAAATGTGTAAAGCAACGGTTCCAGTTTAAGTTTACTGTCGCTATAAAACAGGCAACTGCAGATTCTATGTTTAAAAACACTGCAGGATTTACTGGAAGCAATGACCAAGTTTCAAATAAGTTTTACATTTGCCCAAAAATAATTTACCTCACCTTAAAAGATTTTCTTATCTTTTCAGAGACGCTGCAAATTTCACACAGCTTATCAGTGAAGTCCAGCCTGCTCTGGAGTCACTCAAGAGTGAAGCAATAATGATGAAAATTAGAAACTTCAACTCAGAAGCTGTGGTCTTCTCTTGGAAGAGAGGATAACAGTCTAATGGTAAGGAAACAGCAGACATTCTTAAATAGAGAGTTTAACGAATCTCATAGTCTTCTTCAAAAGTAACGGTATAAGGAATTGGGAAATAAACCAGCAGATGGATGCAGAGTCAACAGTATAGAAAATGTTACAGCAGACTGATGGAAGTAATGACTTTTTGATTTATTTGTCGGCTATGTTACCAACTGTATCAAGAGGTCTATTTATAAAATGAAAGGATGGGCTCAGATTAACTATCAGAAATTAGGTTAGTCATAGTGCAACTGTTTGGTCTTAGAACTCCAGCAAAATCTCAAGAGTGATACTATTGTCCTGGCAAAATGACAAATCTAATGAGGTGCTCTGTCCACCTTGTGAGTGTGATATCAGTGTTTCACATGGCAGGTATACCACACACACCTAATTGGAAGTAGACACTAAGGCCCAAACACACCGCAGGTATTACATATTGCAATTTGTCTAGGATCATCTGCAAATCCCATAAAATTATATGGAGACTTGTCTGTGGCTAGAGAAATCTGGTCTACATTGCTTGGCTTGCTGCCATCATAACTCTCAATAGAACAAGCAGCTTAAAACAGTAATGAATTCATTATCAAGCATAAAAGGGAATTTAAAAGCATGATAGATTTCTCTTATCTTCAGTTAGTAGTAATGATTGTCCATATTGAGTTTTTGTGTTCAGGTCCATTATGACCTCATAAAACTCATTTCTGCAAAACATGCAATAGTAACGGGCTAACAAAATTACCTGATAAAAATACTGGTATTACATTCTGTACTGAATGCTTTCAGATGAAAGTATTCATGTAAATTCTTTTCTGAGGATTTTTTCAATCTCTACAGCGGCTCCAAAACAATGTTAAGCTTTGTTGAACAGTCTTCTCAACCCAGTTCCTCGTTATAAGATTGCTAGCTGCACTCTAGTCATAGTCTGAAAGCACTGGTGGCCTTACTTTTCTGGGGTTGGAATGTTAAGGGGGAAATGGAATCAGAGCTTGGAAATTCCATTCAGAAGTGAGAGAAAAAAAAAGTCATGTAATCTTCCTACTTTGGTTAGTGTAGAAATAACAAATACCCAGATGTAAAATGCAGCAGTCATTCAAGAATGCCACCAATGCCACTGGTGACTTAATACTGATGAAGAATCTGGGTAGCTAGCGGATCAATTTGTAGGTGGGTGTGACATGAACAGTGTGAGTCAGCTTGTTTATTACAGGCAAGAGGGACAGAGAGAGAGAGTGAGCATCAGTGACTGCGCTGCTCTCTGGTGGAAGCCAGACAGTAGTGCACGAAGTGAGAGGTCCTAGATGTATTACAGACATATATATATATATATATATATATATATATATATATGATAGCGACTTATCATAACCACCACGTGATGGAGCTGCTACACATCCACAAATCAAACCGCACAAGGGTCACCTGATCTAGGGATCTGAACTTAGTTGGCAACTCAAAACATGCTGGAGAGACAGATGCATCTCAGAGACTGCCCATTCTTTGGAACAGGCTTCTCATTCACATTAAGCAGAACCCTTCCCTAGCCCTCTTCAAATGCAATTTGGATCAATGGATGGGGAATAGCAAATTCATACCTGGGGTAGTGTCTATGTCCCTTATAGACAGGGACAATCTGTAAGATACTCAATGCACAGGCACAATTAATGCCATCCTCTTGCCTTTAGGGGACATATATTGGGTACAATAGAGTTCTACTGGCTAGGCTTGTAAGGGCCCTTAAGCAGTTAGCCTAGTAATCTCCTATGAACCTAAGATCCTGTAAATCATATTATGGCTCCTTGATTGCTTGCCTAGTATTTTGTCTCTTTTCCTATAATGTAAATTATAAATCTATTGTTATACTATTAATTTTGAAATGATCAAATCTCAAAATACACAAATGTGTCTGCCAAATGCTGCTATCAAACATAAATGGTCCACTTTCAGAATGTTTTTCCTTTTAAGCACAACCTTACAAAAGTAATTTAAAAAAACTCCCTGCGACTGGTTAAGTAGTTTGATTTCAAATATTACCTTAAAAAAAAAAACTACCTCTTTCTACTTCATTTTGCTGCTTGTGATTAGGAGTTCAAATGCATTTAATTTGTCACACTTACTATTGCTTGTTGGTATCCTCACTGAATTGATATCAGTATTCTACTGAATCACTACTCTGTTGTGATTTGTGAGCTACTGTTTCAAAGCAGTCTACTGTAACGATATTTCATTGCTGTCTACTGCAATTCATTACTGTTTAACTGCATTTTACTGCATTTTGTTGTGGTTTAACTATATTTTTTTCATACTGCGAGTTCTATTCTTTTGACTATAGGTGATTAATTTGTACTTCATTGCAAGTTTTTTCTTACTGAGTTCTTAATCTTAAAATTGAGTAGCATAGTCTAGATACAGGTCTACAGCATCTAGACCCTCAGCTGCATGGCTTTTAACCCTTTTTGAGGTACTCCATCTACAAGTTTTCCCCTAGTAGCACTTGTGTTATCTAGTAGTACTACTCGTAGACCTTCCTCCCTTTAACCCTCTTAGCTCTTTCAGTTTCTGACAAGTATGGATAGGCAATTTCCTACATTTTCCCCTGCCATTCTGGTTGATATGGGCATCTTAGGCCAGTGTAACAACTGCCTCATGTACACGGACAACCTCCTACTACCATCTAGGAACACAATTTGTGAGAGATGCAAATACATCAAGCACCTAGTGCAGTTGCACTCTCCCACACAAACCAGTATATCTGGCACTGAGAAGGTTGGCAACACAAACACCACACCTCAAACACCACCCACACAACACACTCCCACATATGCGGAGGCCCTCAACAAAAGCATACCCAGACAAGAAAGACCTCAGAGGCAAAAATGCACGCAAACACCACTGCCCACCATACCACACAGTCCACACACCTGTCTCACAGCCATTAAGGTCTAAACATAAACCCAACATATTAGTCTTAGAAGACTCCATTGTGCGACACACATGTGCCCCTCACCAGGCTGGATAAGGAGAAAGTCAGGGTTAGTTGCTCTTCAGGTACTAGAATCCACCACATCACCCATGCACTCAAGTCTCTCAACAGGTACTGTTATAACTCTGTCATAGTCTACGTTGGGGTGAATGACTTGAGATGCACCTCCCTGGACTATATGAAGAGAGACATGATCGAGCTCACAGAGTATGTGTCCCAGACAGGTATGTCCCTAGCCTTAAGCAGCATTCTACTGTCACCCAGAATGATGTCTCAATACAAACAGAAAATGATTGACTAAACTTCTGTGGTGTGGAAAGGCTTGCCAGTAAATTTTGCAACTGTGTCCTCAACCTGTGTCAGGGCATGACATCCTTGTCAACAGCCACTCGCTATCAACATTAGCCAGCTGTACTGAAGCACATGGTCATCTCTGGTGTGCTGACCCTGTGAAGAAATATGCCAAGATACAGTTAGTTAATGGGACCTGTGACCGGCAGAATAATTTTTACATAAAAGGTAATGATAGCCATATTACAAGTGCATTGCCTGTAGACTTTGTTCGGCACCCTACACTGATGTCATATCTGACGAAACATGAAAGGTGATAGGTACTCGTGTGAGAGAAGCCAAATGCACCTCAGCACAATACAGCAAAATTAGCTGCACACTAACCTTCCAAAACTGCCCAACTGTGGTTGTTGCATGGTCTGCAAGTAGTGGTGTAGACACCTCCTTTGATGATTCTAGCACCATCAACATCTGCATCAAAGTTATCACATCTTCCAGAGAGAAAATACTCATCACCCAATGTGTTATAGGTTGCAGTGTGGAAAGGCCACCATGAATGCTGCCACGGGCAGTTGAATTGTACCTAGCTTTTGTTCTGGCAAGATCTACCATGTCAATTTGCTCTTTTCCTACACTGTGTCAAGGCGAGGTTCCTTCCCCCAACAACATTTATGCCAACCACTACTTGATTTCATGCCTTAGCTCATTCTGCTGGTTTTAGCTCCCCTTTTCCAAAACAATGGCTTCCATATGTCTCCAGAACATCAATGAGAATGTGATTCTCCTCTGCACTGAAGTTCTCTCTACTATATCTCATTCTCTGCTGCGACATTTTGAAACCTACAAGCACATGCTGGGCTAAAACTACAGCTGCCTCAAGTATGACACTAATTAGAGCTCATGCATACCAAATGAGATATATTATGAGAAGCACATTGAAGCATTAATTCTGAGTTGTTGGTTTTACTTTTCTTGGCAATATTGTCTGCATTAAGTATTTCTTTGCTTAAGTAGTAAAAGGGACGCCTGGAACTGTTTGCTGGTTAGCGTTCGTCAAATAACTGCTCATGTATGTCTGAGCATCATACACTTCCAATGACCACTGTCTGCAGAAAGTCACAAGACAGACGTAGACTGTACTGAAAATGGTACTGTAAACATTCAGTCATTTCATGAGGAATCAAATACGTATACAATTTCATGTCTTAGCAGTACATAGAAGCTAATGCTCAATGGCTCATACTAAACTACACTGACTGCCTTTACCCAATAATTCCAGGTTACCCCTGCTTAATACATTTTTGTTCACACTGTTCAGTTTTCAAAGCAAGAAGCCCAGCAGTGCTCATAACAGTGGAATAAAGCAGGATGGTAGACGGCGGATTTGATAAGTCCTTATACAAAATGACTCTGTTATGATGCGTAATTATGTCAATTGTATCACAGAGCACACGTGTAATCATGTAACTGCTCTTAGAGGCACTACTGCTTCCAGACTGCTCTGAGCTGCACTACGCTCATGCACACACAAGAAAGGCATTTGCACCTCAGCTGAACTCTTGCCTGCTATACCTTGTTTGAGGCATGAATGCATTCATAAGTCTCCTGCCAGCCTTCAACATTCACATGTTGTTGTGATAACAGCTGTCCTGATTCACTCTGCATAATCCCTACAACAGAGAAACTGCATCATGTCACAACTTAAAGCACTCCCTGATATTTTTATCCAGAAATTGTGCGCTATCCCCCCCTCCCCATTACTGCTGTGAACAAATTCTCTCTATGTCAAAACCCTTAAATATGTAAAACACAACAAACATACCAAATTCCACAAAAGTAACTATTTCTGCCAGAAGATCACTACTTTGCAGAGCTTGGGGGTATGGCCTGTCCTGATATTATAGCAGACTTTTCCACTTTTATTTGCTCAATACATTGCAACCCTAGGTGCTTGTATGGTCGAGGCAGAACAATGTCACACCCTCGTGAGTGTAATTCACTCCCTCAAACATCATGTCTCAGACTCTACACCTCGTCCTGTTCTCGGTACTTCACAGCTATATAATCTGTTAAAGCCCAGGACCGTGACTCAAACTGATTAGATAGGACAAAATACTCCCGCCCCTGCCACTGGAGTCATACCAGCGAAGCTGGAAGAGGCCACTGAAGGCTGCAGGAGGGGGAGGATATTTGGCAGGAGCTGGAGGATGACCTGTCTTCACTGATAAGGATCAAGCACTTCGGGAAGAAATGCTGCCACAATTATGACAGAGTAAGGATTAGCTAGCTAGTGGATTTCAAACGTACAGGACCAAAGGCCAGAGTTCTGCTGTTAGTACTATTTTTCTTGTTTATTGCAGTAATCTATACATATACATGGAAATATTTAGCTTACTACTCCTATGTACAAGTATGCTGGTGCTTTAAAATATTCTGAACATACAAACGTTGACATTGTAAATGATGCCTCAAAAAAATTAAAACAATAATGTCAACAATGCACTGCACATGCTCTAAGACTACCTCAGGACAAGCCTGTACTAAACCAGGTGTTTTTTTTTTGTTTTTTTTTTATTTACAGGGGACAAGACCTCCTGCACCCCCAACTAATTTTATATTCTAAATCTGTGCTATCATAATACCAGTGAAAGGGCATATTCCCCAACCCCAGTAATACAGTGATTTCACACAAATGTTCACAATCTGTTTAGTCAGCCAAAGTTTGCCACTGACTTTAATGACGGTCAATTTCATTACCAGTTCTCTCTCTCTCTCTCACACACACACACATATATATATATATATATATATATATATTTATATATGTGTGTGTGTGTATGTATGTATAAATATGTATGTATCTTGAGTATACATAAATGATCTATTAACAAAACACCAGTGTTTTAGCTACATGTAGGGTTGCCAGCTGTCCGGTTTTTGACCGGACTATCCGGTTTTCAGTGAAATTGTCCGGTGAAAAAAAATCATCAAAACCGGACTAATGAAGTCCGGTTTTTTTATTTTTTTTGTGCAGTCACTCAGGACTCAGGAGTCAAGGACTGAAAAGTAAAAAAAACTGAAACATAACGTTACGCATAACGCAAATTCAGTTAGCAGACACACACACACAGTGCAATAATTACCGCCGCCGCCCGTGTGTTCTCTCTTCTCTTCCCTTTTCCTTTAAGTTGACTACTCCAGGCTAGCAAAGGCAGAGTCAGTATCAGTAACTAGGATATATTGCGCGTTGTCACTCTTGTCTAATCTGCTTTGACAATGACAACCAATAACTAAACTACCTAAGCGGCGAGTCGTGCAGAAAATTTAAAACAAAACGTCGTAACTTGAAATTATTAAATGTCAGTATTTATAACTGTGACAATTGCAATTATACAGTTTTGCATCGGTGTTCACTGTTCAGACAAATTTAACAATAACTTAAAACGGGCGACTTTATTGAAAGCACTGAGACTCCCTGCTGCTGGCACACTATTTGCTTGGCTACTATAGCTGAAAAGAAAATGTTATATATGCAGGCTGCAGGCAGAATAATGAGCTTTAAATTAAAATTATTTACGCAAATTTCGACGTGTGAAGCACATCACTCACTCACTTTTACCTCCTGTTCTATTCTGTCTAATTAGTTGGATCAGCATGGTATTGCTACTATTTCATTCACGGAGCATACATGGTCCAACTACTGCGAGCCGGCTTTAGTCATCACTGTCAGCTGTTCAGCTCAAGCGTGCGTCGCGTGGCGTGCTTATTCCATTCACCAGACCAGTGAATGGAAATAAATTCTTGTGAAATTTTAAGCAGCACAGCACAGTTCCAGGCTCCAGCGTGTGATTGAAGAGCAAGAGCGGCCCAAGAGACTAGGGGTGTGTGTCTGTGTGTGTCACCAGTACCACCACAACCACGTCGCGGACTGCTAGGTCAGGTGACAGGTCAGTCAGATTATTCTCTGTTTTTTGTTTTAATAAGTCAGACATCACCATATAGCAGCCTGTCCTCATTGACAAAATTAGTAGATGGTGGAAAAAGGTAACCCAGAGATACAATAAACACCTTAGTAAATGGTGAAGATGAAAGAAAAGTCTTAAAAAGGTACAGAAAAGGTACAGATAATTGAAAGAATACATAAAGTGGGGGCTTTGCCTCCCCACCTACTTAAATATATTCAACTCCAAGATCGCACTAATCAAAGGCAGTTTTGATTTATTCCAAGTTTTAGTTTAGTACAGAGTAGACTAGTGTAAAAGTTTTAGTGTAAAATGACCAGACAGGCATGATTTAACTTTGGGTGTGAGTGTAATTCAGTGAGCTCTCTCAATACACACATAACAGTATTCCTCAGAAACATTGCCAGAATGCCAGTACTTTCTGGAGAAATATAAAGTGCTACTGTCCTCCTTCCCCTTAGGCAAGCCAGTAACCTTTAACTTGTTTCTACAGCAGCAGCCAGCAGTATTCCAACTCATTGAGTTTGCTTTCTAGTTTCTCTGTACTGTATATATATATATATATATATATATATATATATATATATATATATATCTATATAGTATGTGTATGTTTGTGTGTGTATTTTATATATATATATATATATATATATATATATATACATATATATATATATATATATATATATATATATATATTATATTTATAAAATCTATATGAGAGAGAGAAATACATGTATAAAATACAAGTATGTGTGGGTTTAGTGTATTTATAGGCTGCTAATGGTAAATGTGAATTCAAGCACCACAAATAAATTAAAAAAATAGTAAATTCTGAAATTTGCTTATACACTCCTGAAGCATTTTGCAGGAGATCTTTGCTCTCTATACCACTCAAAGTGGGGCTAGTCCCCCAGTACCCTGTTACTTAGAGACTGACTCTGAGACTGCTATATCCATGAGTAAGAGGATTACTTTGACATGCCTCTGTTTTCCCTCACATTTGTATTTCGAGGCCTGCATTCCCTAGGATCACAGTTGTGAGAATTTCACTAGGCACCCGTGTATGTGTGTGGCGTAGTATCACTTAATTCTGACCATTTGATTTCCGTATGCAGATCTCTGTAGTGCTGCTTTTAGTCCTCTGGTTTCATTGAACTAACATGGACAGGCTTTGTTGACAGGCTGTCCTCCTGCTGTAGTTACCACCCGATTTTGGTAGCCTCTGAATAGTCATTGTGGTTATTGTACATTTTGAGAGTCAAAGTCAGAATCTTTTATCCATCTGAGGTTGGTGGTATGGACAACTTTCCATTTGTAGTGGGTTGTCTGTCAGTGGTCCATCTCTAAACTTTGGTTTGGGCATGTGTAATGTTTATGGATATTGGGTCACATGAATGCAGTCTCCTATTCTACATTTTGCTTTTGTGCCCACACAGTCTTCTTTGTAAGGAATTCTCTGTTCAGTAAAGGAGTTGTTTAGCGTGCTATATTCAGTCAGTTGAATTCGAACTTCATACCCTAGTCTGCTGCATCAATAACTAAGAAGTACGTAGCAGTGCTTACTGTTTTGTGATTGACAGTTTTCATTGACCATCTTTTGATTTCTTACTGAAGTCAGGATAACGCTAGGATTACTCCCATCCCCACCATGTCCATTCTCTAGCAAACAATGGTAGTTCTGCTGGAATGCATGTATATCAAAAGATATACATTTAATTCAGTTACAATAATACATGTACATTTTTTCCAGCAGGCTACACTGTTGATACATTTGCAGGCTACACTGTTGATACATTTTGACATAAGCAACTTTACAAACACATGTTTAAACACAAGCATCTGTACAAATCAGTTTGATATACAAATGACATATAATTCTTTACAAAACTCCAGCTAGCTGTGTTGGCATAATGTTACACATCCACTGCCCTACTTCACCAGGCATGGCTGGCAGTACCTCCTATCGTCACATCTACTATCAACATTTTGTATAATGCTTACATTGCCAGTTTCACATTTAACATTATAAGGATTTTCTTTACTCCTGAGCAGCCGGTAGTATTTTCTTGCTTGCTTGTTAAGTGTTCTTTCTGGATACCAATAACAGTAGTCCAAAGGCATGCAAATATGTAATGCACATGGCAATTTAAGCAGGACAGTGGCTGGAGTATCCAAAGGTGAGTTCTGCAGCTGTTAAGATGGTATTTTACCAGGACAAAACAGATGATCTTTTTGGTACCCCTCAATTGCCTATAATAGGGATTACGTAGGGTTGCCAGCTGTCCATTTGCCCCTAGTCTTTTTGAGAAATACTATGATATATTTGTGCATCTACCTGGGTACTGCCAACTCAGTGTAATGTCTCATCTGAAGAACAGCACATTCAGAGGAGTGCAGCATCCCTTAATACTGCACTACAGTGTCAGTAATGGAAAAAAAAATTAGTCCAGTCACCTGAAGGGGGACTAGAACTCTAATCTTCTCATCTTCAAGAACCAAAGGCAAGTGTGTTACCTGTTGAACACTGACACTGCAAGTAAACATTTAGAACTTAGCAAGGAGATGATGAGAGTTTGAGAGTCAGGGCCCAGGGCAGGGGTCAGTATAATTTTTGTATGGCATATATTGAGTATTAAGTGTGTGTGAGAGATAGAGGGAAACAATAATAATAATAATAATAATAATAATAATAATAATAATAATAATAATAATAATAATAATAATAATGTAGGGCATCAGATTAGATTTTGGTGTTTAGGGCAGCCAACGCAACTACTCACATTCTTCTTCTTTCAGCTGCTCCCATTAGGGGTCGCCACACAGCGGATCATCTGTTTCCATTTCTTCCTGTCCTCTGCATCTTGCTCTGTCACACCAACCACCTGCATGTCCTCTCTCATCACCACATCCATAAACATTATCTTATGCCTTCTTCTCTTTAACTCAGAATAAAACAATATGATGACCCAGAAGGCAAAACAATAAAGCACAGAACGGTGCTGCCATTTCCTCTTTTCCTGTTACCTGGCAGCTTCATCTTTAGCATCTTTTTCCCAATATGCATCCATCCTCAGCACATGTCCAAACCAATGTAATCTTGCCTCTCTGGCTTTGTCTCTAAACCTTCCAACCTGGGCTGACCCTCTAATATACTTATTTCTAATCCTGTCCACCCTTGTCACACTCAGTGCAAATTTTAGCATCTTTAACTCTGCCACGTCCAGCTCGGACTCCTGCCTTTTGGCAATGCCACTGTCTCCAACCCATATAACATACATAGCCTTCTAGCTTATCAGTGGGACTGTGGGACACCATGGTGTGGGAATACCCGATGCTACTAGACAGTAGACTCTGCCAGTATAGCCTTGCACCAGTCCGGGGACAGACACTAACAAGCAGATGTTCCTTTCATAAGAAACAGATACTTCAGTGATGCAAAAGTAGTTGCACAGTATTTCTGTAGACTCTTTATTAACGCAGCTTTTTGTCTTTAAGTTTAACTAACTCATTATATGTCTGCTGTCACTGTCTGCAGGTACTTTATTTATTAATACTGTTATTATGGAAGACAGGAATAACGGTGTCCGTGTCAACGATAATGAGAGTTTTGGCGGCCCAACTACACGGTCAGACAGGTCTACCCCACCAAAGAAGCGAAAACGAAACATCTGTTATTATAATGCAGAGTGGGAAAGGGAATTTTCATGGATACAAAAATGCACAGAAGATACAAAAGCTAGATGCAAGCTTTGTGCAACATCATTCACTGTTGCATATGATGGAAAAAATGCAGTTACAGCACACCAAAGCACTAAAAAGCACACTACTTGTTTCCAAGCTAGTGCGTCATCTCAACGACTGAAGACATTTTTCACATCGCCAAACAGTATGGCATCTCACAAAGTATCCCTAGCGGAAATTGCTGAAGTGTATCATGGAATTAGACACCATATTTCATATAATGCACAGGACTGTGGTATCAAAGTTATGAAGTCTATAATTGATGACTCGGAAATCGTTAAAAAGATGACCTGCGGCCGAACAAAAGTTTCCGCCATAGTCAACAATGTTTTGTACCCATTTTCACTAGAATTCGTCCTTGATAAGCTACATGCTGGTTTGCCATTTTCCATTGCTACTGATGCATCTAACAAAGGGAACCGTAAATTCTATCCGGTTGGTGTTCAGTTCTTCACCCGCAGAATGGAATTTCTTTCTGTGTTATTGACTTTTACGAGGATGCATTTGAAGACTCCAAGTCCGTTAAGAATCAACTCTGTCGTGTTTTATCAGAATGTAAATTGTCTTGGCAAAATGTTACCGCTTATGCCGCAGATAATGCATCGGTAAACTATGGCATAAACAACTCCGTTTATCAGAAGTTAGTTTCAGAGGAGAATCCTAACATTATTGCAGCACACTGCAATGACCACATTATGCATAACTGTGCGAAAAATGCTTTAAAGGTCATGTCATTTGATGTTGAAAATTTTGTCATGAAAGTGTTTGCTGAATTCAGTAACTCTGCCTTGAGGCGAGCAGAACTGAAGAGCTGCTTTGATTTCTATGAGTCTGAATACCACGAGATAATCAGACATGTTCCAACGCTGGTTGAGTTTGTTCAAGGCTCTTGACCGAATTTTGCTGTGCTGGATGCCTTTGAAAACGTATTTCTTGTCTCAAGGAGAAGCTGATTGTCCGAAAGTGATATGGAAAATGTTGAAGGACCAGGAAAATGAACTGGCACCAGGCGACAGCCCAACAAAGTCGGAGCTGTATCTATATTTTACACACTTCTTTATGTCATCCTTTCAAGAGACAATTTTAAAGCTTGAGAACAAATCAACAACAGCTTGTGAACTGTACGGTATAATGGAACAGTTTAAGCTGTCTCTGCAGAATAGGACTGATGATAAATTTTTTGGTATGACGGTAGCATTTGCTCTGCGTAAAAGTTATCTACCACAGCAGTTCATTGAGAAGTTCATAACTGAAGCTCTGAATGTGTACAAGCGAGCAATGACATATTTGAACAAATGGTTTGCATTTGAACATTCCCCATATCGTCACTTCAAGTCACTGTCTTTGACTAGTGTCACAAGATCGCCGCTTGATGAAGTGATTGACATTTGGATGCAAACGCCTCTATCCACCCACCGTCCATCCGACAGCCTGCACGATGAAGTGCGCTCTTAGTGAAGTGTTTGGCGTTATCCATAGCTGTGCAAGCACAGCTGAGGCTTGGTGTAAGTTTTTCGAGCATGAGTCTGCACCAAATATGTTGAAACTTGTTCAGCACATTCTGTCTGTTCCAGTCTCGAATGCATCCGTTGGCGTGTGTTTAGCGTTATGAATAACATTTGGACGGATGAACGAAACAGACTTACACCAGAATCAGTTAAAAGTGAACTGTCAGTTTTCTTTAACCTGCCATATTCCTGCACCGAGTTTAAGTCTGTTATTTCACAGAACAAGCGCCTGATCAGGGCTGCTCAGTCGAACTCAAATACCACAAATGTGGAACTTCAACTGAACTATGCACTATTCCTAACAGACTCTAAAAATGGACATTCTACACACAGTGCCCAAACTGTGACCACATTCCAACTATGAATGTACAGTACAAGTGCATTTAAAGTATGGCTGTACAATGCCCTGACCATCACCACAGACCAGAGCTGCTCCACAAGAGTTCAGACAGAATGAAAGAACAGGTCTTTGGGAGCATAATCTGTTGTCCACCCTCTCAGTCCATATAGGTGAGGGATGCTCTCAAGTCACAAAGTTTGAAAGTTATGATAAAAAAAAATTCCACAGGCACAGTGGCAGAGTGACAGAGGTTAAGACTGTTTCAAACCCTCAGGTCTACACAGTTCAGTCCCATCCATTGGTTACTGTATAAAGTTTGAATGTTCTGAGTGAGCTTTTTTTTGTCTACTTATGTCTGTTCCTGCCTTCCAAAAATAAATTAGCTGATTGACTATTTTAGTCTCTGTATATATTTAATTGTCCTTGCTCTTGTGGCCTGGGTCATGGCTGAAAAGGGTCAAAGCACCAGTTCATTTACTCAGCAAATGAATATTGCACAGAAGTTAGCCTACTCCAACGCAAATATTAGGGTGCATAATTGACAGATTTCTAACAACATTTATTTACATCAGGAAGCAGCAAACACAGCAAAGCAGGCCAAACTGAACCGAGTCTAATGGATTTGTTGTCAAGACTAGCTCTGAATAGGTTTTCCTACAAGTTTGCAAAGGACAACTGGCCATTTTATGAATGGCCAAATGTCTTTGCCCAACACGATTCAGTTTCTGAATGAAAATTGGCAAACTGACCTGTGTGAAGGAAGGAGGAGGTACAATGAGGAAGAAGTAGAAGGATGGAAGAGGTTACTAGGGAGCAAGAGGAGGAGTTAAGGAGTGAGAATGAAAAAAGACATCTAATATGTTACATGGCACTTCACCACCAGTAGAATCTGGGGAGATGCTTTAGACACTGATTAATGTGAATGAACAACTCGTAAGAAGCCCATGTTTAAGTTGCTTATTTACATTTTTTATAGGACATTGCTCATGTACAAGGAACACTTTTTAAAATATTAGCGATGTTAATCTGAGAAGTTGACAAAATAACTGGATGTGTGAGCTGCACCTATCTCTTTGGTATGTACTTGACCAGACACACAAAACAGCTGGAACATATTTAAAGCTTCCTTACTAGAATAATCCAGTGTCTAAACACATTGTCTTATACAGATCTCCTTAAAGCCCTATCACTATACCGGGTCTCCAACAGGTTACTGAGAAAGAATGTCTGGCATACAAGGCATCCTTGGATCCAGCACTGATTGATGGACCTTTTGGACAGCCACAAAATGAACAATATCAAAACCATTATATCCAAAAATTTAAATTTTGCTTGTGACATAAATAGGCCATGTGATGTTGATGAGACACAAATGTGTCTCAGAGAGGGTCCCCATGCACTGGAACAAGCTTCCCATTCATGTGGAGCAGAGTCCATCCCTAGGCTAGCCCTATTTAAGCATAACGTTGAGTCTTTGAACAATAGGTGGGAAATTGGAAATCACCCTGTTGCCACTGCCAATGTGCAATGCCACTTATCTGTTTTTTTCTGGACTATCCACACAAATCAAATCAATTCTCTGCTCTGGACTGGTAGTCAGGAAATTGGGAAAACACTGTACAAACTCCATTTTTCTGTTTCACAAAAAGAAACAGACTATCAGTGTTTGTTACAAATACAATTGGCTGATTTGCTATGCTTTTTTTACAGAAAAGCATAGTAAATTGGCTGAAAGCAGGCATCCGGAACAGAAAAAGAGGGCGTTCCCATCAGCTGATGTCATGGTGATGTCACAAAATGGGCGTGTCGTTGATGGGAGAGTGGGTGGGAATGGGTGGGGTTATGGGTGATGCAAGGGGCGTGACCTTAGTCCGGTTTTAGCCACAAAGAAATCTGGCAACCCTAGCTACATGACTTCTCAATGTTCATAAATTTTTACTGTTTAAGTCCAATGTTTATGGACATTAGGCTTGATTTTAAACTCTGGTTCTAAAATATCAGCAAATGATCCACTTATGCTGTATTGACAAAGGTCACAGAAAGGCCGAAATATGCATGTTTACAGCTAGTGAAGTTTGGCTTTGTTGGCTTGAATTTACCCATAAAGACACAATCAACCAAGCGTAATGAGAAATCAGAATCCTTGTGGATATAACACTGGTATGTCCTTAATGGGTCATTTGCATATATCCCATGGGCATTCATTACAGGACGTTTAAGGTATTACACAGTGAAGACACTAGCTGATCTACATCATTCTTACAGTTTTTACTGAATTGTTGGTGTGACTTTTTACTCTGTTTATATCTATATTTATCATATATTCATTATATATATATATATATATATATATATATATACACACACACACACACACACACACACACACACACACACACACACAGATATATGCATAGTAAAACCTACTGAAATATACATGCATGCATGTGTATAAACAATTTTATATATACACAGACAAGCATACCTATATGTACTTCATTAGTGAGTTTTTATTCAGTATGCAAAGCAATAAAAATCTAACGGGTCATGGGTGACTGCTGCCAGCTCAACTTCACATTTAGTTCAGTCAGTTTTACTCTGATGGTATTAATTGTGCTGTATTAACTGGTTCATAAAGTTTAACTTTAGCATGTTTGTAAACTGCAACTTCTAATTTAAAATGTATTAACATAATTATGTTGGATCACCATGTAAACTGTTCTTGGTAATGTATTTGGAGATGTCCACAACTTTAGCAATAGGTACATATACAAAGACCTCACACCCACCCTAGGAGGTGGAGGGGTTTGCAAAAAGTTTTTAAAATACTTAACATTCATTAGGCTTGCATTCATGCAAACTGCAATATTTTTGGTCATGCTTAACAGAGAAATAATGAAGATATCTCTGCAATACCATAGAACCACTGCCCCTTAGACACATATATACAGTGTTGAACGCTAATGACAATTCCCTGCACCTCAGAGTGGTCACTTGAAAACTATTTGCAAGCTTAGCAACACCTGCAGGGCTGTAACCTTCCTGAAATTGACTACTAGCTCAGGTTGCCATGGTAGCACACCTTTCAGAAGTACATCAGATCAATTACCCTCCTTCCACTACAGATATTGTGCCTCTGAATGCAAAAAAAAAAAATCAAGAAATATCAGTATTTCCTGCAACAAAGGCATACAACAGTATTTTTTCCTAGGAAGGATGCCTTCTGAAATTTATAAACACTGTTTTGCATTAACTACTTCCAAGGCCCCCTCATGCACTTACAGAACATCACGCTACATCTCCTCAAACAAGACATGGAACTGCTTTAGAAAACAAAACATGAAGGGGTGGAAGTGTTGATATAAATTAAACTTTACTAAAAAAGATAATAGTTGTAGTAAATATTGCACTTTTAGCCAGAATATGCACACATATAGGATGAGTAAGCAACTTTCTATTTTTTTCATATCCTTACAGACCAAGAAGAAATGGACTCTATCATAAGTAGCAGCAGAAGAGAAGTGCCCAGGTGGTGCAGCTCACTAAGTATGAAAAAATACTTAAGAAAATATATAAATATATATAAACATTAAAAAGATGGTACTATTAATTAATGCAGTAGCACGTTTCAAACTGTCAGGTTAGTATAGTCAGTGCCAGTAATTAAAATAAGTGATGTTTATATAAATGAGTAACCAGTGAAGAGGAAGAAAATGTACACTGTCATACTGACTACTTCAGTACTGAAAGAATTACCCTGTCACTGAAACAATGGCTCTCAGTATGCATTACTACACTTCATTGCAGATTATATGCAATTTCACAACTTAAACATTTATTCAATTCATATCACAAAAGTAGTAGTAATAACATGAAGTACTTGTCAAAATTCAGTCATTCCAATAGCACCTGCAAGATTGCTTAATGGCACTTTTTGACTCAACAATGAAATGCTAAATTTTCTGTTATTAAAATAAACACATTTGCTTACAAATACTCGAGTTCATTTATTGCCTTTTTTTATTTAAGTCCAGCAGTGCAAATGGCAAATCGGCTGCAATCCTCCCTGGGTTACTTAAGATCTCCAGCACTCCCAGCTTGCTTTTGGACATCTTCACAGGGTGAGGAAGGTGGCTTCACCCTGTGGATCCATTGACAAAATGCAGCCTGGTAAAACAGCATAGTGACCTTCATCACCTGGTTGTGGCTGCAGCTGACCAGGCAATGAAGAGGTGATTGCACCCATTTCCATCTCTCCTCCAGTGGGTACAAGACTCACTGATCCAGTCGGCTCTGTTCATCAAGACACTGGAGGCCTCCATCCCCACACAATCTGGGTCCCCCCTCCAGGTCTATTAAGAAAAGGAGATAATTATGCTGAGGAAGTTCCTGCTTCACAAAATGTCCTTACCTTCCTTTCGTATCTTTCTGGCATCTGTATGTCTTGCCACCTCACTCCCCATGACCTTCACAGCCCCACCAAACTGCTCCTATCCAGTTTGTCTGTATTTTGTGGTTTTGTCTTCAAAATTCATCAACTCTTCCATAACCCATGCTCCTACACCCTCTCCGCCCTCTTTCCCAACTTTATTGGAAATTTACCATCTATCTCCACATAAAGCCATTCCCCACCTTCTCCAACACAATCCCTTTAATGCGCTCCTTTTCTTTTTCCATGGCCTTCTATTGCTTATTTCTGGTTTTCCTATGCTCCTCCTCCTTTCCAGTCTTACAAAAGTCAAAATAGGGTGTCT
Organism: Protopterus annectens; assembly: GCF_019279795.1. Classification (NCBI taxonomy): domain Eukaryota; kingdom Metazoa; phylum Chordata; order Ceratodontiformes; family Protopteridae; genus Protopterus; species Protopterus annectens. The sequence continues at coordinate 539,366,076 of NC_056726.1, forward strand.
ACATATAAAGTCACCCTTTACAGTGATTTAAAAAAAAAAAAAAAATTTGATAGGCTATGGGCCAGTTGCACTCAGCCGAGATCAGCAAATGTTCTAGTGGAAGTTCAAGAGATCCACAGAGGTTAGTGTCTGAGCTACTCAACGAAAAATTAATATACCATTAGTGACTATACATATGTACAAATTGTTCCATACATAATTACATGGTTTTCTTCTCATTCTAATATACTTCAAATGTGCAAACGTGCTATGGGCATTTAATCTTACGAGTAAAGTTCTAAATCAGTGCTCAAATTTCAGTATAGCAGTGCTACTCACATATTACTATTACACACATCTCAAGTGTGGGACTGCGAGTACCACATCACATACTCTAGACCTGATAGGGTGTCATGACACTACATGTACAGCCACATATAAATTAAGGATTCTGTCCAGCTTACCCTCTCACTTCATTTAGAGTTCCAGCTAAGGTATAAGGTCTCACATTTTTAGCCCATATGCATGAACATATGCAGTACAAGGTTTCCTTCCTATTAAATTAAATAACCAATGACTAGGTTAAGAAAATGAAGTGGTTCTTTTATTTTTTCCTGCATGGGCCTTAACCATTCCCAAGTTTTCCTTTATATTTGAAGTATATCAGGCTGAGCAATTTTTCTGGAGTTTTACATGTGAAAGCTGGAAGGAGCCTCTGTAGGCAGCAAAAAAGACAGTTGGCACAAGCTGGAGAACCACCTGTTTTCACAGACAAGGATCACATTCCAGGAACAAGGACCACATTCCAGGAAGCAATGCCACCACAGCTAAGAAACTGCAGAGGTGGAAGAAGGATCAACTGGCTGGTGGATTTCTGAAGTATAAGACCAAAGCCCACAGTTCAGTGAAAAGTACTATATGTCTCACATATTATAGAAATACAGATATTTACATAAATATTTAGGTTATTTCTAAGAACGTAGACATGGCTTTACTAAAAATAATCTACACTAAATGCTGGCATAGTTAATTCTGGCTCACAAAAAATTGAAAAAACAGTGCTGACAATGCACTGTGCATGCTGCGAGGCGATCTGAAAGCATGCAAAGCAATAAACCAGGTTTGCCAGCTTGGAAACAGCAGCTTTATTTTGGCACAAAACTAATCCTAAGAGGCAAGCTACAGCAGTATCATTTCAGTGTTCCTCACAATGACCAAGGTGAATGACATCTGTGTTCAGGGATGCTCAGTATCTTTTCCACTACTCTTTGGTTTCAAAAGAGCCATGCAAGCCAAGCGCCACACGCTTAAGGTCCACTGGCAGCTCATCACAATTCCAGTGAGAAGTCTGATTTCACTTATTCACGAATAGGTTGGCGCACCAGCTGCAGTCAACATGTTTTCCCTGGTGGTCAATGGATTCCTTCAAGCCAAAGCCATTTTCAAGGACCATAAGATAACATTTAATGGCACAAGTCTATGGACCTTCTAACCTTGCTGCTCCTGTCCTATCAAAGAAAAGTTAAGGATTCATATCCTGCCCCACTGAGCATTACTGCATCAACATTAAATTTATCACTCAACTTCCTACACCTCAGCATTACTATAAAACATAAAACATAGGTTAGTTCTAGAACTACTATTATTCATACAAATATAATAATGAAATTGTAAGTGGAATTCCGCAAGCAGATGGCTTGGTCAAAACTAATGCCTCCTTATTTCTAGTACAATGAAAACTCCTCAAACACTCTAAACTTCCAAATTCCATTAATTTCCAAGTAATTTGCTCCTTCCTTTTCCTAAGTTTCCCACCTCTGCTCCATTTACCCCCTTTACAATATTTAATACTTCAATTACAGCTGGTTTACATTTAGATTTTCATTTTCTAATAATGGCTTTTTTGACAGTCAATAGCATTAAACTTAGAAAGGTCTTAATATACCTAGGCAATTATGATTCTATGCCCAAGCTCAAAGAATTTCCTTAGTTACAACCCTGACATTCCTGACAAAGTACAATGTAGGGAATTTTTAAAACCTGCCAACTAACTACACTAAAACAAATATTCCCAATCGCCTTTCCTTCCCATCACACCTCCAGCATTTGCCATCCACATGAGAAAAACATTCTGTGAAGTCTGCTATAAATTCTATTAACTTCCCCTCTCATGTGCTACCAAGATCTTGGTCCCCTTGCTTATCCATCCATCTGGATTTGTTGGATTTCCTCCAACGTGGGTGGGAGAAATGCTGCGAGTCAGAATGAGGGCCATCACTTCCTTGATGATGTGCTTGTTGTTCATATTTTGCTTCAATCTCCCTGAACTCAAAACCCATTAGTATGAACTCCCCGGACTACATCCGAGGAATATGTCAGTGCTATCGCATGCCTCTTTCCATGAAGGTAACACCCTTGTTGAAGATGCAATGCTGGCTCCAATTTTAGATTCATTTTCTAAGGCATGGCAGAGGATAAGGGTTTCCAAATGGAGACACTGGCTCCGTTTGTTCATGAGATACCTCTGAAGCTTTTGCATAAGAAGCAGTGCCCAACACATCATTATTCATACTGCCATGTGTCCACTGACTGTTTCCTCCTAAAATATGATAAACATTTCTAAAAGCATTAGTTTCTTGCACTGGGGATGGCTACACTGAAATGTGTTTTACGCTGATCCAAAGAAGGTCAAAGTCTGAAGGGATGAGAGAGGATTTCTCCATTAACATTCAATCCCAGCTCCACAAAACATTTTAAATGCACCCAAGGCACCCTAGTAGGGCCTATCAGAATTGGGCAATCATCTGGATGAAGTGGACAACCTAGAGGGCAAGTGTCTGAGCTGATGTCTTTCTGCTGTGAATCTTTTGTACTTTGTGCTTTTCACTTCGTGGGATGTGCAGGTAGGCATCCCTGAAATCCAGGGTTGCCATGAAACCTTAGAGTTGCCATGAATTCTCCTTGCTGTATTAGAGTCTGTGAAAGGTGAGCATTTTCAATTTTGGCACATTTATATGGGAAAGGTCTAAGGTGAGTATCCAAAGTGCCACCTTTTCTTGGTATCCAGAGTAAAACCTAACTTTTCTCGCCCAAGGGCACTTTTTCTAAAGCTCAAGTCTTACTGGTCTCTGATCAATTGAAGTATTGTTTGTGTTTGATCCATGGGGACCAGAGGAACATCTCTGACTTTTTTTTGAGAAATTGCAGGCAATATCCCTTTTTTGAATGCTTATTGCCCACTTCACCTGAGTGATGGACTCCCAGTTACCTATAAAGGCAAACAAGCATCCTGAATGTTTCGGGCACAAGTGGGGGAGGGGTTTGAGATAGGCTTAGGAGATTCTGGGAGAGGGTGCAACAACCTGAGTTTTCGCTGATCCCTTGGAGGGCCCCAGCCCTGAGAACCCACAGGCTACTCACCAGGTCTACCTTGCTACTCTATTTATACTTGCCTTTAATTTTTCCAAAACCCTTGTAGATTCCTGTCTGGGACTGGACAGCTGGGCCACGGTAGGGAAGTTCCTACTATACTTAGGCATAAGTGTTTGAAAAAAAATAAATAAATAAATAAGCCTAACCGATTGAGTAGCTATATTCTCAACCTCAGAATCCAAGTCATCAGCATCCACTTTAGGGATATCCGCAGGTCTCTTTTTGGAAAGAATTGCTAACATTGATGGCATGCCTGGTTCAGGCCTCTTAGATTTTAGTCAAGATATAAATTTCAGCCAACTACAACAGAATTCCTGGGGTGAGAGCTCAGGTAGGGAAGTTGACCAAAGTACTCCCTGGACTAGGCCGAGACATGCTGGGCCACATCTGTTTGGACTTTAGTGCCTTGTACCTACTTTACTTGGGGGACAGGGGACTACCTTGGACACCTCGGGATCTGGGCAGGTCACAATGCCCTTATTATGGTCACCAGGAACAACATCTGCTATAAAAATCCTAGGGATCCTCTCTTCTGCTTCAAATAATTGGAATGTGAGCATCAGTGGCTGAAGGATCTGTAGAAAATGAATGAATATCAGAAGTTTCAGTCTGGGAGTCCATGCCAGATATCAATGGTGTGGGCACCTACTAAGCAATCTCCCCTGGGGCCTTGGTCACAATAGACTCTGTAGTCAGTGGCAGCAAGAGCATCTGTTCTAGAATGGAATCTCTGACCTTCAGAAATCCTGAATAGTTTCTATTATCTCGTCACTTCTCCCACTTTTCGGTGTGCATCTCTTTAGGGTGTAGACTCCTTGAGACCTTAGACAATACTATTATGACTTTGAATCATGCTCATGCCCCTAATTTGGTAGCAATCTCCTGAGGGTAATGCATCTCTGGAAAAGATTAATTATCCTCAGGGTAAACGAAGTGTAGTGGGCAAGGAGTCCTCATGCTCCAATCCAAGGCATGATACACTTGGAATGAAAGCCTTTTGATGAAAGTTGTTTACCGCAAGTCAAACATTTATTAACTTTTACATTTGTTTCTGCTGAACTGGAAAACAAGTCAGACATTCAGAAAAGCAACTCTAAATGCAAGAAAAAAGGTAATTCCCCTGTGAAGTCCCTATCTGACTTCAGAAAGATTGAAAGAAAAAAAGCTGATCAAGGAATGGACTACACATGGTAAGGAGATGCACGACATTGTATGGCAGTGAAAAAGATTGAGTCTGCCAATTCACCTTTTATGCCACAATGAACATGTACACCCTAGATAACAGTCGCTTTATTTCATTGTGTCTGTTGACTAACTTATTGCCATCAAGGAACCTTAGACTCTAGTATGCAATATATTTAGCAGATCAAAAATCAGTCAAAAATATCTCAAATTTCAACAGCAATTAAAAGCTAGGAGTGTCTTGCAAAAACATGCAGGGCATACAATACAATTAATTCCAAACGGTCCTCAAAATCATCCTCTTCATCGGGCTTCAAATAAGAAGCCAAGACTGTAGACGGATAGTTCATGCTCGGTGTGTGTTGTAAGAAGAAATACAGAAGGGATAAGGAATGTGAATGCTCTCCAAGGCGACATCACATTCTGCTTATCACTGGGATCAGGCATCTTCCTTCCAGCTTGGTGTTTGCCATCAGTAAAGGTAGACTACTCGAGCAGGAGGAAGTGTGCAAACTACATGGTAAGTCTAGAAAGGACTGCATTTTGAATATAGATGACAAGTGAGGCACAACTGAAGGGTATTATCGACACAGCAAAATAAAGGCTAAGAAAATGTGTCACTTAACATATTTCACTATAATACTGAATATAGTCCCTCTGAGTTTTTCTACCACCATTCCAGCCCTTATAATTACTATGTCAGTTGCCATCCTTGCTGCTTAGCTTTTAAGTAATTGGATGCTTCACTGCTCCATACACACACTATCCATCATTTTCTTTTTCTAGGAAATCTGTTCACTTAACATCTGTTACTTAATTTGTGTTACACACTTTCCAACAGTCTAACAAATGCTTGTTTAAAAAAAGACTATGTACACTGAATAATTTGCAGTGCAACCTTATACTAGGCAACTATTTTTAAACTTGCTGTGAGTTTCAACAGCTGTCACTCTTGTCCTACAGTCAGGTGATGCATGGCAGTTAAGATAAAAACCAGGCAAGCTTAGCTTTGTTTCAGTCTTTCACAGTGTAGCCTTGAATTACTGAATTAAGGTGCACCTACAAAATGTAGCTAAACTTAGGAGAAAGAGTAGATAAACTGATTATTCAGTCAGCTTGACAACCTAGCAGTAACACCTGCCTTAGCAGTAGCTACTGAAAAACTGCTCTTTAGAAACAAGTCTGAGAAAGTGAATTTTCAGACTAATGCAATCATCATCTTTAATGTAATGTATGACTGCTTTTTCCTTAATTGTTAAACATGTACAAAATAAAAGTAACAAAAAAGACCATATCACTGAAGTGAAATGCATTGACCATAATTGTAGATCTGTAGGCATGGGTTCATCATCCATACCCTCTAAGGCCAAGACCAGAGGTATTAGGTCTGCATGGCACTTTACATTTCTCCAGGCTGCTCTACTCTTCTGCACCCCATACTGCACCACAACAGTTCCCTTTCTCCAGATATGACGTAGACACTACAGACACCACCACAAGCCAAGAAGCAGACACTAAACCACCAACTAACGTGGAAACAAGTATGTGTTGAGGGATATTGGACCCACTCCCACATATTTACAAGTACATAACTCATGTGATAGGAATGTGTCTAGCATGAGTAACCTCTAAGGCAGTCTCACTCTTTGTTGGAAGCTACTAGGCCAAAATACCCATGAGCACAGCAGCTCCAGATGATCTTCTAAACCTAGAAGCCCGATCCAACTTGTTGTTTCACAAAAGGCATTCACAAGGACCAAGCAGCAGCAAAAAGGATACAACCTACTGAACCATCTAAAGAATGCTCTCAAAGCAGGTTAGACCATAGTGGAAGAAGCTTGATGACAACCAGGTAACTGCTTGCCATGGAGAACAAAGGAATGCAATGCAATGAGAAATGCACCTAGCCAAGGTGGCTTTGGAATATGTCCTACATGGACCGACTCAAAGTCCTGTAGCTACACTTAGCATCTTACAGACTGCTAAGCGGTGTCCCTGTGTGCCTTACATACAAGGCATTCTCTGATCCAATACTGATGGATTTACTGCGCATCACTGAGTCACACTGCATCAGAAATACCCTGTCTAGGTATCCAAAACTATTCTCCAACATCATCATAATGGTTTGGAAGTAAAGGTACATCTCAGAGGATACCACTGCCCTGGAACAGCCTTCTCATAGGTTAGTACTAAGCTAACTGCCCTTGTGAGCAGTTTGAAGCCTAGCTAATTATCCCTTGTGAGACTCAAACCCTGCACCTTGTGTTTGTAAGGCAAGCACCTTAACCATTAGGCCATCCCTGTCCATTTTTAAGCACAACGTAAGATCTATGGATGGGGAAACAGAACAATTGCCCCTGTACTACTAATGGACAGAGGCAGCTCCTAAATGCTTAATGCATGTGTCCCCCCTCAAATTATCTATTGTGTGATCCCAGTTCTTCTCATTAGGTGTAATATAAAATCAACAAACCATGGGATAGGGTAAGGCCATTCTCTAACCAAATGGGATAGGGTAATTACATTTAAAAGAGGAACTGGCTAGGCGTAAAATGGCTCACAAAGGCAGCTAGCCTAGTACTCACTTATGAACCTATGTTTGATCCACTGATTTGGGCTCATAGGAAACAGAATGCTTCAGTGACAGACCGACTCTTGTGCAATTAATATCTTAAATGCCTGTGAACATTCAGGCAATACAAAAGGTACTCCCCCACTGTCTTACTACAAAGGAAAAAAAAAAAGACAAACACAAATGACATTGTTAAAATTGCTCATTGGCAACATTAGCACTTAGTCCTTAGGAAATCTCTGCATTTTGCATTGTTTGCAGTCACAAACAAAAAGCAACAGGGCTTTTCATTTATGGAGGATACTTCAATGCCACTGAAGAGCTAAGGGATCAACTTTGTTCAGTATTCAGCATGAGCAAGCACCTGCTTACTCCATCTACCCATAAACTAGACTACCATGGAATACAGACTACCACTGGAAAGTGGACAACAGACATGACTCATTCCCAAACTCGATCTCTAGGTGCAGAATATGGAGACCCCACTGTTTGTTAATACCATACCACTGGTATATTGCTCTGCATGGCTAGGAACCCTGGAAGAAGGTAGTACTGGAAAGCCTGAAGGAAAAGGGAAGTGGTCTTCACCTTTAATATGTCTGTATGAAATGGCAGCCCCTTGAACACCACATGCTTTGAACTGCTTTGCCTAGTTAAATACTTCCTGCCCCATGGCAAGCCAGTGCATCCATGGCAACATTCGAACAAAAGGGAGAGAGTATATACACGCACACAAAGGACTGCTCAAATATTATGCTTTTATGCCTAACAGTTTAAGCCTTGCACATAAATACTAAATAATGTCTGTATGTACATTGTGTACGATTTGTACGTAATAAATCAGATTTACTATAAAGTTTAAATGTCGACTGTACAAGGCTTGAACGTAATAGCCTGATCTAATACCCGAATGCCCCTGATAGGTGTGTTTATAAAGTACTGTAATGTTAATGGAGCTTTTTTCCCCAAGCCTCCACTGAAAAGAGGTTCAATACCCAGTTAGATTTTTTCTGTAAACTAAAGCAAATAAATAAAATTAACACTTAACCACCACTGTGTGTTATGTGCATATGCAAAATATGCCAACCTCATATGCATGCAAGTCTATACATCCTATGAACACCGAACCTGCATGGTCCATTGAAGAACTTTCATGTGGAATTTTTCTAGGGGAGTCAGAGATGGTTGCCACCATAAGATCCAACTCCCTGACACACCGGTGCACTGAAACTATACCTAGAATATGGATCTCATATTGGAATCCACCATGTCCAGCTTGCAGCATAAAAATAATAGACCGCTGCAACAAAAATTTGGGAATATTCAATGATGCCTGTGAAATAAAATATACTCGGACTCCCTCACTAGGATAAGATGATCTTGAGAAGGTGCAGCAAAGAGCCAGTTATTCATTCTTGCAAGCACACTGGCTTACTGCAGATGTGTGTGTGTCACTATGATGGACATGCATTTGGTTAAAACCCTGGGGGCTGATAGACTAAGGAGGAGTGCCTAGAAATGGAAATGACTGGCTCCAGCTCTGACTGCTGGTCTATCTTAACATGCACCCAAGTGTCATGGAGGTCCAAGAAAATACCTGACCTCCTGCTACACAAGAAAGAAGCATCAGAAATGAAGTCCTGCAAAAAAAGTACTTTGGAGAAATAAGGTACTAACATTTAACAGGAGCCTGAGATCCTTGGTCTTATTTTGGTAGCAAAAAAGAATCTGGAGTTAAAATCCTTCCCCTCCTTACTCTGGTGGGACATGCTGGATGACTTTTCTTTAACAGATATATCGCTCCCTCCTTCTAATGAGTTTGAATGTCTGGTGGGGTGAAGGCACTACTGGTTGAAAAATGGTATACCAGTGGGATAATGATCCACACTCATCAGCCAGTGTTGATAGCCAGCCATACTATGTGATGAAGGGACAAGCAATCCCCCACAGTTTCCAGTAGAAGTAGTCAGACAAGTCCTCAGTATTGCTGCAGTCCTCTTGCAGGAGACCATGGATGCCTGGCTCTCATTGAACTCCAGCCATGACCACTATGACCTGTCTAGAAAGGGTCTGAGAAGGCAGAGACCTTACCTGGGCCTTTATTATTTCACTTGCAAGAAAACCAAAGATGAAATTTGCTTTTCTGGTCTCTGAAGAAGGAACATTGTGGAAAAGAAAATGCCAAGCTGCTGTGGAATCACACTAACAGCTTTGGAGTCCCTAACCATAATCCATAGTCCTTGAAAAAATGCAACACTCTGCTTTCTTAGCAACTGAGGCTAGTATTTTTGGAGCTCCTCAAACAGACTTAGCAGCCACACTGAGGACATCATCGACTAGCAGAACCACAAGTGAAATCCACTTGTTGAATGAAAATAACTTCTAAAGAGTCTGTTCTGGGGAGGACAATGAATTGGTGGGACATCCTGACTTCTATTCAGCAGTCTTGAAAATGTCATTAGGGGGAATGGGGGGGAGGTAGCCCTAGTCATCTCTGTTTATATCTGATGTAAAAGAATCTGACACAGACTTGAGGTACTTCCTCTTGCACCAGGCCATACTATTAAGTGATGAAGGTGAACCTAAATTCTAAAGTCCTAAAACAGATTACTAGACTCCATGACAGTATTTGATCCAACTGTCTCTTCTAGAAGGCTTGGTGGACAGGCAGTCACAGAACAAGCTGGGTCAAGAGACCATGAGTCTTAAAGCTGCCTGGGTGAAGGAGAAGATCAAAGATAAGGCTGATACTTCATCTGTGCTGTTAATACCACACTAAGTTGTGACTGAAGCTCACAGCACATTCCTGCTGGGAGTCATGAAACAAAGTCAGAGGTCAATAGGGAAGCCACTGACATTCATGTAGAGACACTGACCCTAACTGAAGGGGGTAAATGGCTCAGTTGATATGGACACCATCAACTCCAAGACTAATGCTGACAGCTTGATCAAAATTCCCAGTTCCATAAGGGACACCAGAGTATCCAAAGTGTGTGTGTGTGTGTGTGTGTGTGTGTGTGTGTGTGTGTGTGTGTGTGTGTGTGTGTGCATGTGCATGTGTGTGTGCGTGTGATGCCCCAGTTAATACCTGGTGGCTAGACTCAAACCATGTACCTTGGCAGTAGGTAACAAGAGCTTACATTTCCTACCCACCACCACTTGTGAAATCTTTGCCTCATATTTTTTCTTCTGTTCCTCATAAAATCTGTGGTTTTCTGGATTTTGAATTCACCAAATAATGACAGGCATTTGAATTTCAGACTTCATATTCTTCAGAAAGTACATGGTAACATAAAACCTTTTATTCTAGCAATTTTCTGTTCATAAGATCAATATTTGAAATGTGTCCCTATTTTGGGGGCTATATCCCCCCAGTATTGCCTTTGTCCAGGTTTTATGTGCTAAGAGATGGAGAGCTATGGTGAGAAATGAATTCACTAAATGATAGCCATTTAAGTTTGTCTACCTGTCTTTCACAAAACAGCTGATATGACAGTGGTATGTTGCTCTAACTGTAGTGCACAGGGTCCAAGACTTGGCAGCGAAATGCATGGTGGTAACACAGCATTTTATTCTAGCAACATTCCAAGATTATACATGCAATGTTTAAAATGTGTCCCTAGTTTTGGGGCTTTTGTTCTCCACCGAATAAATTTTGGCTTTTGCCAGATTTCTTGTGCTTCAAAGTTGAGAGATGCAATTGAGTGTCGAGTGGATTTTACAAGGAGCTGAGAGCTTGAAGAGAAGCTTAGTGCTGCTTATGCTAAATCTGCTTGCATTGTTAATAGCACAACAGGTAGTGTACTTGCTTTTGATGCAGAAGGCTGTGGGTTCTAAACCCACAGTATATAGATGCATTCCTGATACTGTACTGTGTTGCACTTTTAAAGGGGATCGTTGCTGCAGTCTTGAGAATTTTCTTTGGCGGAGATGCCTAGAAACGATGAACCTGTTATCAGTTTGCCATCCATTCCCCATTTCAATATTACTAGCTTAGAATTTTTTTTAATGCAACATAGGCAATATATTCTTCAAGGGCAACAGGCACTATTTGTAGATGAAACAAAATATAAAGCTGTTTGCTAGCAGAAACCTCATTAGTTACAGATCTCTTTAATGTGGAATTATTTAGATGACAGAGATTGTGCACATTTACTGATACTGGTGGACTGTAGATGTTAGACTAGACTTTTATGATGGAAATGTTCTAAATTGGGCAGTTTAGTCATCATTGGTGCATGCATTGTGTTTCATTGTTTACTGGAAAAATGTTCAAAACTATAAATTTAAAACACCCTCTAGCAACTGTACTGCATTGTACAAGGAATATAATTTAATACAATCAGGAAGGTGCAAAGAACACATTTCCCGTGCAAGGGTCCTACGATTTCAAAACAGCCCAAAGTTGATCTTTACCTTATCTGCCACTGGCCAGATGCATTTTCTTTGAATGTGGGTTTCAATGCTGTTTCAATGAATGTTAGCTTCAAAGGCAGAGAAGTTTTAATGCTAAGTCTATTTTCATTGTGGGACTGCGCTGATTTGTTAAGCAGATGTCTATTAGTGTTTGTGCTGTAAAATGTAAAATAAAACTTTTAATTGAAATCCAAATTATCGTAGATTAAAAGCAGTATGCACATTATAGTGTTTATGGTGAATGGGGCGAAATAGCCAAGTAAAGGGACATTGGAATAGGTGCAGGTTGGAAGCCTCATTTGACCATGATTCTGTGAGGGAGGGCAGGGCAGCAAACTGAGAAAGCCCCAGCTGAACTATACCTCTCAACTGTCCAGATTTATGCTTATTTTTGGCTTGTTCCTCATAAAATTTGTGGTTTTCTGGCAAATCATTTGGGAATGAAGTCACTAAATAATGACAGACATTGAGTTTCAGACTTCATACCCTTCAGAAAAATGCATGCAAAAGCAAGACATGTTATTCTGTCAACTAAGTTTATACAAGAGCAATTTTTAGTATTGTTTGTATGTTCACCCAATATATTTGACTTTGTTCAGATTTCCTGTGTTAAGAGGTTGAGAGGTACGTGCAAATAAATCACTTTATAGAATTAGGTATATCCAAACCCCTCAACTGCCCTCAATTTTGGCTCAAAATGTTGCTCTCCCCCAATAATCCCTCCGCAAAATGGCAAATTTGGAAAAAACGTGGAGGGTTTGCAATTAATAAATTGCAATGATCAGAGTTATAGATTTTTTAATTTCGGAAATGCATGTATATCCTCTTATTTTGTCAGCTGCTCAAGTTAATAGTATTATTAAAAAAGTGTCCCTTTGACAGGTTCCCCAACTGTATCGTGTGGCTATTTTATATTTTTGTATCACATTTTTGGTCCGTTTTTCATAAAACTCTGGTTTTCTGGCAAATTTGTGGCAAATCATTAAAGATTGAAGTTAAAAAAATAATTACAAACATTTGAGTTTCAGATTTCATACCCTTCAGAAAATTCATATTAATGCACTATTCTATTATCTTTCTAAGTTTATAAGAGCAATATTTAAAAATAATCCTTATTTTTGGGTCTTTGTCCCACTTCTGTTTATGGCTTTGTCCAGATTTCTTGCTCTGAGGCCGAGAGGTATGACAAATGTGTCAGGGCCATCTCCATCAGCCAGAGACATTTCAAATTGTGACATACTTGTTGCACCCCACTCCCCATTGTAGTAACTCTGGATGTGTCCAAGCAAGGCAAGGAGCAGGCATATAGTGTGTGGAGAGTATCCTCCCATCCAAGGCAGATTCAAGTATTACAGTGGCTTTTCATCTGTTCTTGATTTTGCTGAATGTTCTGGTTTTCTGTCATATTTTTATACTGTTGATTTATGCTTCTTATTCAGAAAATTCATGCTGTTGCAGTGCATGTTGCTCTGTGTTTAAGTAGCAATGCTTTAATGACCATCAAGTAAGCTCATCTGAGACTAAGATGCTAGTAAGCTTTAATAACCATACCGTTAAAGATTTACCAACATTGAAAGGCTTTTTGTTGTTGCAATGCAGAGAGTATTTACATAACTAGATAGCGTACAAGCCTTAGGTATTGAAATGCATATGACAGTATTTGTAATAAAGGACAGGATTCCAGTATTTTCAGAACCTCATTACATTTGTTGGAGACTTGCAGTCATCTTTGCAGGCTTTACCCGTAAACTAAACTAAACAAAATGGCAATCTATCATGTGTGGTCCATAACCTGTGCAGCAATCTTTAAATTTATCTTGAGCTTGTTTCTGGTTTGCTGTTCTTTTTTTGATCGTGTTTTCCCCACAAAAGGAGTAGATAGTTGTCAGGCAGCAGGTCTTTTTTGGATAAGAAACATTTTTACAAGTGGTGGTATCACATAGATTGCTACTTTCAACATGTTACTTGGTACTTTTATAAAGCTGAATACAAATTATAATTAGAACTGCAGTGCAAGAAGAAGTGGTTTGCATGCTGCCTGTTTTTTTTATACTTGATTTTGACTGGCATTCCAGTAATGTATTTAAAAAATGTTCTCATGCCTCACAGCCTTTTTGGTTCCATCTAGATATTAAGTAAGCTGTCATGTAGCCAATGCAATGAAATATTTTTTTTTCTTCTACACTTACTTTAATTAAATACGCTGCCCTGGGTGCCAAACTGTCATTGTGAGAGTCCAATCAAGATTAAAGTCCCAGTTTTTGTGGTTTGTAGCATAGCCCCACCCCTTTCTGGTTGGCTCCACCCATTCAGCTGTCTACTGCAGCCCCCTGTTGATTTGAAGTTACTAGCTGCCACTGGAAAACCTTAAACATCTGAAATGTTTGCCAATGGGAAAGTGACTGTAGGCATATTTTAAATCTAGTTTAACCATAAATGTGAGTAAAAGGGCAAGTAGTAACAGGTTCTGAAAGGATAACATTCTGAACTATGAAACCTTAATAGTGAGGAAGGAAAGGTCTAGCACAGGCTTCAAGGGCCCTTCTTCCTCTGGCACCAGAAACATCCTTTAATAAAACCCTTTGTCTATTTGGCAGAAAGGCACTGGTTTTACGACTCCCTGAGATCACAGTGGTTCCAGACCTGGAGGAAACAGGGATATTTGTTTTACTGGGCAAGGAGGAACATGACAGAAAGGAGGGGACGGACTCCCACTGTCAACTGCCCCGCCCCCCCACTGAATAACTTCAGAAGCCATTTGTCTGAAACAATTTGGTGTCACAAAGGAAGGCATAGGTTCAAAGGGGGGTTAAAATGCAGTGCGTGTGCGCATGGGGTAGACTGAAGAGGCAAACAGTCATTCTGACTTTTTTGGACTGTTCTTGATCGAGAGGCTTTCCTTTCCTTTCTTGAAGCCTCTTTACAATTGCATT
>NC_056726.1:539385589-539408089 GCF_019279795.1 Protopterus annectens
CCGGAGTTCCGCTGTGGCGACCCCTAACCAGGAAAAGCCGAAAGACACAAAAACTCATACCACTGGATCAAAAGTAAAATTCTCAATACCTCTTGTGCACTTCTACACAAAAAGGGGCAAATGAGCTAATTCAGATATTTCTAACCACAGAACACTTCTACAAACTGCCTGCTTTAAAAACATATCCCGTACAAACCAACAACTCTATGAAAACTAGGCACTCAGCACCAACATCAAAGCTCAATAGGCACAAGCAGAAAACCTCTCACTAATCTGGGAGTAAACAATACATCACTAAAGAAAAACCATGCCTCTTCAGCCTTATGCAACAAATAGAAAGGCTTCAAATGAAACATTACTGCTTAGACTAAACAGTCAAATTAATAAAAGAGAGTGCTAAGAAATAAAAGGCAGTTCCATTTTTGTCTTAACCTTGCAGTGCAAGTAAGGCTAAGGTAATACAGACTATTTTAAGTATGAAACGTAGATGCCGATTCTGATGGTTTGGAGCAGCAGAATTTAACTTCAGAAAGAAGCTCATCAAATGTACAATTGGGTAGGTTTAATATTTACTGAATACTAGTCATTTTTAGTATTATGCAGTCATTAAGCATAAAAATTGTCACAAGTAAATCAGCTTCCCCACCCACCTACTAACAAGTGATATGACAACAGGCCAAGTTCAGGGCTACCAAGTTGACATGAGAGCTCAAAAAGTTGGCAGATATGTTGTCCCCTCCACTGAAAAGACTGCAGTGGTTCATAATATGAAAAGACATTTAATTACTGGCAGAAAGAATGTTGTACAAAATACAGTTTTAGCCTTTATGGATCTTCCATTTTCGGTAAAGTGGAGTAAAATCATTGAAAGGAAGTTTCTGTGATACATAGGTAAGCTAAGCTAGCAAACAAAACCACAAATTAGAAAATGAAGGAAAATAAGGAGGGTTAACACTTGCCATAGTACGTACAACAGAAGGTAATCCACTTTGCCAGAAAATTTGAAATATAGGTTTGAAACTGGCAGTTTTTCCCTTCTTTGGAACAAAGGCAAGGAACAGCTGATCAGATTTTGTAATTCCCTCTATTCTGTACAAGTAAAATCTCAGTTGCCAATGCACATTTATTTTATTTACTTATTTTACATGTTTTGACTGGGAAAGTCCGACTGGATGCATGTCCATTTTCAGTGGAGGCCAGAGGAGAAAAGCTCCACAGTTAAATTTAAGGAAAATATAAGTAACTCCACAAGGGGAGATCCACTTTGGATCCCAGGAACTACCGTCCCATCAGTCTGACGAGCCCGATCTGCAAGGCCATGGACCGTATTATCGTGGAACTTATAAACAAAGACATTGGCAAGCTTCAAACACTGGACCCCATGCAGTTTGCGTTCGTGAAGGGCCGATCTTGTCTCCTGAACCTGAATGACTTCTTCGAAATCAGTCTCCAGAGTCGTGGACAATGGTAAGCTGGTCCACACAGCCTATCTGGACCTCGCCAAGGCCTTCAACACCATCCCCCACTCTGGAATCATAGATAAACTTACTAAGCTGGGCATTAATCCCTACATCACTCGATGGGTTGCCAACTAGCTTACTGACAGAACCCACACTGTGAAAGTAGCAGACTCCAAATCCAGTTCCAGACAAGTGGAGTACCTCATGGTTCAGTCCTGGGACTGCTCTTGTTTGGCATCTACTTCTCTGAAGTACAGGTCAACACTAAGGGACTCTAGCTAACAAAGTTTGTAGATGACTGCAAACTGGGAGCCATTATTAACTCCCCAAATGATGTGGGTATTCTACAAAAGGGCCTTACAGAAACAGATGCTTGGTGCCAGAGCCATGGGCTCAAGCTCAATGCCAAGAAATGTATAGTTATGCCCTTTGGGAAAAAACATGTACCCGTGAATTACCACATAGATGGCAGTACACTAAACACCAAAAGTGTGAGAAGAGACTCAGGGACACAGGTGAACAGTGGTCTCACCTTCGATAACCACATCGCCACAACAGTCACAAAATCCTTCTATGTGGCACACCTCATCACAAAGGGCTTTTCATCCAGAAAAAAAGATGTCATTGTCCCACTATACTCATCCCTCATTAGACCCATTATAGAATACAATGCCCCATTTGGTATGTACCTCTCAAGACATCTGCAACAACTGGAAAGGCTGCAGAAATGCCTCACTAAAAGAATCGCAGGCCTACAGCAGATGCCCTATGCTGACCACCTAAAAAAAAGTCCACCTATGCTCCGTCACATATCGTATACTCAGAGGCGACCTCTGCTTAACATGCAAGGCCATGTCAAATCCAGAGCTGTTGGACATGCTACACTTAAAGAAATCCCAATCCCTCAGAGACACATGCTCCAGGGATCTCAACCTTGTCATCACAATGAACAAAACATGCTGGAGGGATAGGTTCCTGACCTAGAGACTCCCCAGAGTCTGGAATAGACTGCCCACACATGTCAAGCAGAGCACGTCTTTGGCCCTCTTCAAAAGGAACCTTGATGATTGGATGGGATATAGGACATTCACCCCGGGATCACGTCAGTTGCCCTGCTAAACAGAGGTCCAGGGAAGTAAATACTGTGGGAAGAAATAGCCAGGGAATTGTTATGGCCAGACTTGTATAGGCCCCTAGGGCTGATAGCCTAGTACCAACCTATTATTTCTCCTCTGCTTTCAGGGTTCAAAGAATAAAAAACCAGTTGCATAGCCTGGGCCTTCTGTTTCTACATTTGGCGTGAAAGACAGATTACTTCTTAGGGTCATTCAATCTTTATGGAAGCAGCAAAGGAGCCATTTCACACACTAGGGCTTAGAGCTCAGGGATCCTCCAAGCAGATGTAATAGCTATAAGTAGTAAAGTTTTTCTAGGTCAGGAGTTTGATGAGTGTAGTGCATGAGAGATCAAAGTGGGTAAGATTCATTTTTCTAAATAAAACTTGGTTCTCAAACTGAGGCCACTCTCTTCCTGGGTTAAACAGATGTGGGCCATATCAATGGAACCCATCCAGGCTGTGTCCCTAACTTGACTTAAAAGTGAAAGGCATCTGCCAGAGCTGGTCTTTTCTTCCTGAAACTAGTAAAACGTCTTCAAATTTTCATCCCATTGGCTAGTCATATGCTTTTTTTTTCATCCAAAAAGAGGCACTTAGCCATAGTCTTCTACCACTCATTACTCAAGAAATAATGCAATAAAAATACTTCTGCCAAGAGAAGCTTTACTTGTCACTGTTTCTGGTGCAACAGTACATTTACCTTCAGTGCTGGAAGATCAAAAGGCTGTGGATTCCATTACAAGCCCAGGTGACTGGATTTATTTTTCCATTACTAACACTGCAGTGTAGCATTAAAGGGTGCTGCACTCCTGAGAGTGATGTCCCTTGGCAGAGATGTTAAACTCAAGCAGATGGGCGCAGATGGGACCACAGTTTGTGATGGTTCAGGTGGATATATGCTCCTGTATCATTTATTTACAATGCATACGGATTGCCTTATTTACACATCTCATATGCACATTTTACAAAAAGTATACAACAGGTGTTTAGTATGGCTTCCCTTATTTTCTTTGTACCATCTGCACTATTTACTCCCTCCACCCCTTCCGCTGCAGCAATTTTTATTCTCAATCACCTCATTACTCCTTCCTATGTCTTAATATTTTCACTAAACATCCATTTATAATCACTATCATCCATGACATCTCAAACTGACATAACTACATTCAGCAATTCTTTTCCAATATAATATTCTCCTAATGGTTTACAAATTTCCTCATTTTTAACAGCTGAAGTCTTCACTGATATGACAAGACCATTTAAAATAGACAATGTGCCACTTGAACTAAAAATCAACTTTGGTGATCATACAAACACTGTTTTATGGTTTCAAGATTACCTAAAGGATAGAACCTTATAAAAAATATGCAAGTTAAACATTTTGTAATAAATATATACTCAAAACAGGAGTACCACAAGGATCAGTGCTGGGACCTCTATTTTCACTATTTATCCATGACCTCCCCATACTCAAGCTTGTCATGTACATAGATGACAACCCCTTACTAGACTCAGACAAATCTTTAATTTTCCTTCACTCCAGCCTACAAAATAGTTTCTCTGAGCTAAACCACTGGACTACTGCAAATAAACTATTAATAAGCCCAAAGACAACACGTGTTTTATTCACCTCTCCCCATAAGGCATCCAAAATACAACGATATTATCATAACCTGTGTAACTGAAAAAAAGGACTTCAGACTCACTGCAGACTTTACCTTTAACTTTAGAACACAGACAACCACTGCAAAAATACACACAATTAAAACTGTGTTACACTGTAACAACTCTTGTCTCCTTCTGCTAGATTCTCTATAGCAAACATTTACTGATGCCAAAATTAAAATAGGATCTACCACTAGTGTCTAAACTTGCCTTACAACACAAAAAACTCAAAACAGCTGAAAAGATCAGTACATTTGCTTTATTAGCAGATCATATATGTGAGAGATGCAACCATATAGCCAAACTGGAGGCTAAGCTCTCTCTCAACTCAGTACTGGCATAACCAGTCAGGAGGAGAAGGAAACCACACTCACTACAATTCCAGTCTCACATAGACCTACCACGACAGCAAACCAAACACAAACACACAAAAACATACTTGGAGGCTCTAAAAAAAATCTGCCTAAGCAACAGAGACCTCCAAAGCAGACACCTAAGCAACCGCTACCCAAAACAAAACACGTGCAACACATAGCTCACAAAGCCAGTGTGCCGAACAGACACAGCCCTTAAGGCTAAACACCACACCTGATACACTTGTAATAGGTGACTATCGTCAGGCACACTGACGTCCCGCTCACCAGGCTAAACAAGGAGAAGGTCACAGTGAGCTGCCTGTCAGACGCTAGGATACGCCACATAACACAAGCACTCAGGTCACTCAAAGGCAAGTACAAATATGACTCCGTCATTGTCCATGCTGGTGTGAATGACCTGAGATGTACCTCTCTGGACTACATGAAGAGAGACAGAGGAGCTCTCTGAGCATGTAGCCCAGGCCGGTATGACCCTGACCTTGAGTAGCATCTTACCCTCACCAAGAATGATGCCACAATATGAAGACAAGATGATCAATTTCAACAACTGGCTTAAGTACTGGTGTCAAAGGGGATCCAATGCCTGTCAGCCTGGGATGACATGCTTGACAAGCCAAGATGCTTCGCTAGGGACGGCTTGCACCTGTCACCCCTGGGCTTTCAGATATTGGTAAAGGCTCTTGCCACCCCCATAGTGCCTTTTTTAGGCAAGGCTCAAAAGACAAACCCACCTCCATAGGTATCACAAGGGAAAGAAACTAAGAGTAATGCTACTCAATGCCAGAAGTCTAAACCTGAAGATGCACACACTCGAAACTCTCCTTAGCATGGAGAACATCGATATCTGTGCAGTAACAGAAACCTGGTTCAAGCCTCCCGAGAGCAGCCCAGCACTACCAGGTTATACCTCATACCATGTTTTTCAGCCCCAAAACTTGGACCAAACCACAAAAGGAGGGGGAGTATCAATATTCGTCAAAGATACCCACACCTCCAGGTTGGTGGCACAGCACGAAGCATCAGAGACTATCCATGTGCAACTAACAGTGGGTAAAACTGCCTTCCAGTTTATAGCCTGCTACAGACCACCCTCCCAAACCCAGGAACCCCACTCGGCCTTCCTGAGAACACTGGAAAATATGAAGGACTCTCCAAACACCATTATATTGGGCGACTTCAACTACCCAAACAGACTGGGAGCATTACTCTAGCTCCAACACACTAGCCCAAAGGTTCCTAAAATTTATAAACTCAAATGCTATGGAACAGCTTGTTACAACTCCCACAAGAGAGGAAAACATACTGGACCTGATCATCACCAACATGGGGACACTATGCTCCAGACCAGAAGTGTATCCCTCACTGGTAAGATCAGACCATAAACTAATCTCACTAGATATTCACATCCCGACCCCAGCCCCTGCCCAGTAAACCACAGTGAAAAACTTTTCTAAAGCAAATTTCACACTCCTCAAAAACCGAGGTGGAATCCTTCAAAGCCCCCGGGCCTGTGGAAAATATGGCCCAGACCGCAGAATCCTTTATAAACACATTCTATGAACACTTTCAGAACTTGCATGGATCATGCAATCCCAAACAAAACCAAGACCCAATCCTCCAAAGGCAGGCGTCCTGTCTGGTGGACCCCAGCCATAAACAAACTATACAATAGAAGGAGGAAGCTACTACATGATAGAGCAAAATCCCAAAAAGGGACGGCATCTCTGATCAGTATTAGCAAAAAATTGTGGGCACTCATAAAATTGTCTAAGGCCAGCTTCGAGAGAAAAACTGCACAGGACACTAAGGATAATCACAAGGCTTTCTTTAGTTATGTTAGAACCTGGGTGGGAATTCCCAGATATGCTCAGAATTAGTCCAAAATGACAAAAAATACACTGAACCCACAGACATTGCCAACATCCTAGCTGACAGGTTCAGTGCAAACTTCTCCCCCCCTGCCCCACCAAAAGGGCAAATATCTATTCCAGCAGAGTGCTGCCCCCCTGACATCTCAGATGCTCAGGTAAGAGCCGCCCTCTCCAAAGCAAAAAACACAGCATCAATGGGACCAGACGGTGTCCCGGGCTGCATCCTACATGAACTCCAAGAAGAACTAAACCCAAACATAGAACTACTGTTCAATCTCAGCCTTACTACAGGATATGTACCCAAAGAGTGGCGTACAGCAACAGTGGTCCCTCTCCACAAAGGTGGTGCCTCAATGGATCCTGGAAACTATCGCCCCATAAGCCTGACTAGCTTGGTCTGCAAAGCTATGGAAAGGATCATCATGGACCTCATAAATAAAGATATTGGGGACCTACAGACACTGGATCCTACCCAGTTCGGCTTTGTTAAGGGCAGATCCTGCCTCTTAAACCTGGTTGATTTCTTTGAAACAGTCACCAAGGCCATTGACGAGGGGAAGGTGGTCCACACAGCCTACCTGGACCTCGCAAAAGCCTTCGATACAATACCCCACTCGGGCATTATAGATAAGCTCACCAGCTTAAATATAAACCCCTGTCACTAGATGGGTTGCAAACTGGCTCAAGGACAGAACCCACATGGTTAGAATTGCTGGAGCCATGTCAGACTCCAAACCAGATACAAGTGGCGTCCCACAATGCTCAGTCCTGGGACCTCTCTTGTTCGGTATATATTTCTCGGAGGTACAGGCCAACACGGAAGGACTGTGGCTGACCAAGTTCGCAGATGACTGCAAACTGGGCGCCATAATAGACTCTCCAGCCGACACAAGCATCCTACAAAAGGGCCTCATAGAAACAGAAAACTGGTGCCAGAGCCATGGCCTCAAGCTAAACGCCAAAAAGTGTATAGTCATCCCCTTCGGCAAAAACAAAGTGCCCACAAATTACCACATAGATGGTAATCCATTAAGTACGGAAGAAGTAATTAGGGACCTGGGGACCCAAGTTGATAGCAATCTCTCATTCGACAACCACGTGCCAAAGTGGTTAGAAAATCATTTTATATAGCCCACCTAATCATGAAGGGATTCACATCTAGATCAGGGGAGGTCATCGTGCCTCTTTACTCATCCCTCATCAGGCCCATAATTGAGTACAATGCCCCTTTTGGGATGTACCTTACCAGACACCTGCAGCAACTGGAAAGACCCCAAAAGTACCTCACCAAGAGGATCAAAGGGCTCAAACAGATGCCATATACTGCCCGGTTAAAGAAACTCCAGCTCTACTCAGTGGCATACCGCCTGCTCAGAGGCGATCTGTGCCTGATGTATAAAGCCATGTCCAACCCAGAATTAATGGACATGCTGCACCTCAGAAAATCCAAATCCCATCGAGCTACGCGCTCGAGAGACTTGAACCTCAGCACTGAAATAAATAGGACATGCTGGAGGCACAGATTCATAACCCAGAGGCTCCCTTCACTCTGGAATAAAATCCCAGTCCAGGTTAGGCAGAGTCCCTCATTGACTCTCTTCAAGAGGAATCTTGATGAGTGGATGGGAGATCGTAGATTTACTCTGGGTATCACTTCTGTGTCACTGTTAGACAGATGCACAGTATACTAACCTCGAAAAAGGGGATAGCAAAATTCATTTTAAAATGGGTGGTGAAAGCCAAACACACTCTGGCTAGGCTTGTAAATGCCCTAGCATGAACCTATGAACCTATAAGCACCAATGTGCCATCCTGAATGGACTCTGCTGTTACCAAGTGCTAGGGCATCCCATCTACTTTGTATACTATTACTCAAAATTCTTAAACTTGGCTACTGTCCTCCTCAGAGAAGTATTCTACTGTGCAGAACACAGAGCTACTCTCTTGTAATGTGTTTTCTTATATATATATATATATATATATATATATATATATATATATATATATATATATACACACACACAGCATCCCTAAAGGTTTGTAAAGGTTTGCTTTGCACAAGATTTCATGTTCAAATGAACCCAGGCCACAACTGAAAAGGGTCATTTAACCACTCCACTTGCCAAGTTAAGAAACAAAATAAATAAATAAAATAAATTAAAATAAACAAAATGAACACTATCAAAAGCTTTTGCAGCATCATATGCAACCATTTCCCCTTCACCTCCCCCATTATACAATCCACCAGAGCTTTTAGCATAATGTTTATCATAATAAGAATTTCATCCACCCTTTTGCATTTCATACCATATATACCCTCACCTATTAACTCTTCCAAAACTTTCATTTTTTTTAAATAACGTTCATGAATATCTCATAATCTGTGGCCTTAAACACTATTTCCTTTCTTCCATGTAAATGTTATCACGCCACTAAATTTCTTCTTTGGTTCCCTCATTCATCCATTCATTTTTGACCTCCAAAAACACCCTCCTTCTCATATGTCTGAATCATATATGTATACTAGGTCATGTCCATGTGCGGACTCTCATTTACGTCTTTCAAATGTTTAAAAATATTTCTTCTACTCTCTCATTTTTCATTTACTTTCTAACTCCTCCTATATGATTATCTTCACATATCTTCCCCAGTCCCCACTGTATCACAATCTCTGTACAACTTTCTTCTTCCTAGCGGGGTTTTTTTTTTTCATATTTTAAATTGACTGTATGATCCCAACTATAAGAGTCTCAATTTAAAATTCAACCAAATAAGAGTCATGAAATAGACTCAATTGCCCTAATCGTCTTCATGGTTATTCTTCTATCACATACCAACTGCCTTCCTAATATCACAGCTATCATTTTAGCTCATCTTTTTTATTTATTTATTTATATATATATATATTTTTTTTTTTTTAACTAATATAGCAATTCCTTCGATCTCTGTGATTTTTTTTAAAATATCTTTATTAAATCATCACACAAGATATAGGCAGAGATCAAGTAATAAAAAAGAAAACAATATCAAACATAAGGTTTAATGCACTACAAATCTCATTTTTTTTTTATAACTAACAGACCAAAATTAAATAAATTGCTCAGTTCCTGCCATCCCTTAAACCTCACTCCTCCTCCTGAACATTATTCTGCGTGTATTATTCCCATAATTTCCATTTATTTCTATTTCATTTACTCTTTTTCTAAAAATCTGTGTTTCAATTCTTTTATTTCTTTTACAATAGACAACACTTAAAATACAGTTCTAGACAGATTTTCATTTTGCAGTAATTGCAAAGAGAATTAAACTTAAGGCCTTACTATGTCTATGCAATTCAGATCCTGTGTTCCAGGTCAGAGGAATCATTCCTTAGTTACAGCTATTTGTTCACCCAATATTTCTGGGAGAGTAGCCTGTAGGGCATTTTTTTTTACATCTGCCAACTTATTACACTCCCAAAACATATGTTCCTAGTTACCTTTTTATTCCACATCACACCACCGACATTTTTAATCTACTGGAGGAAAAATTCTTTGAAGTTTGCTTGAAGTACAAAATACCACTGCAAACACTTTCAAGCAAAAATTCTAAATCTTCTGGACTTTGTAATATACTTGAGAACAATATACATGTCCTGTCATTGGGGAGAGCAGTTAACAAGAGAACAATTTTTAAACTCCTCTGATTAAGAGTAATCATGCAATATTTTACATACCTTTCTAATTACCCCTTTCTTTTTAATTGCATACACAAATTGTTGAACAGTTTTTCCAAGGACTTACAAAATGTCTTTTTTCACTCACGTTAATAAACTTTTCTTTTGTCAATTAAGATTTAAATGCTACTTCTCAGAAAGCATCACTTCCGAGATTTATTAAAGCTCTGATATCAGTCATGCTAAATCCCAAAGAAAAACAATGCCCAAAATAAAATCTGTCAGTAGGCTTTATTCTTAGCATGGGTCTCCCTCAGCAGGCATAAGTGGGCAGAATGTCAGCATTCAGAATCTCTTCTCCTGTAGTCTTCTCTTTATGCTGTGGACCAACTGCAACCACTTATGCATAGTATTTTTGTTGAGTAATTTTGTACTTCAGTACCCTAACCTTCTTGAACTGGTTCTTCCTGATTGCTTGAAGCCTTGCTTTGGAGCATACCACTAAAACCAGCTACTCCAAAGGCTCGACATGTTCCCACCATTCTGCTTCCCTTTAAATCTGCTTTCTGACTTGCATCTTATCTCCTGGATTCAGCTCCACGTCACTGAAATACTTGCCTAAAGCCTTACTCCACAGCAGTACCTCCAATTCACCCAGCCTGTCTTCATTTATGACAATCTCAGGCTCTGCTATCACCTCCAGCCACCTAGTGGCTAGAAATGAGTAAGTTTTTTCATTGATATATTACATATTTACATTTTTATATATTTATATTTACATCTATTTACAAAAATCCATACATTATAAACTTCAGTTTAAGCACCCCCCACTCTTATCCACAACCAAAACATTTTTTTTCAAAAATCTTTGTCAAAGTCCATTTTCCATTGTATTTAATTTTAATTAGTCTCTCGTTCCATATAGTCCATGAAGCACAAAATATAACTCTGTCCATTTTCTTCACTTCTTCTGGTTTACATGCACTGTAATAAATTCAATTATGTCCAGATTTATTTGTTCAAATTTTAACAAACTTTTCACCCTATTTTCTTTACATATTTCTTTCCACAAATTAACTCTTTCACACTTCAAAAATACATACTCGGTACTTTGCTAATCTTTAAAAACAAATATCTAAAATTTGTCAAATAGTTTTACTGTTCATTGCTGCTTATCTGGATTTTGGATGAATATCACTGTGCCTGGAAACTCAGTATTCATGTAAGCTAATATGATATATTTGCTAGTCTTTATAAACAAATATCTAAATTTTGTCAAATAGTTTTACTGTTCATTGCTGCTGATGTGGATTTTGGATGAATATCACTGTGCTTGAAAGAGAGAGCATTTCCAATCTCATACTTTGCCATAACCACAAAGGTAGAGCCACAGACAAGACAATTACAGGCCTGTTAGCCACATCAGCCTTCTTTGCAAAGCCATGGAATGTATAGCAGAACTCTATTTATTTATATGCAGTTTGCTTACCAGGATAGTCCATTGGGCCATGAAGAGCCCATTTTCAATGGAATCTTGGGGAGAAAATCTCCAGAATAGTACAGAAAATCAAAGTAAATACAGACAGTAAAAAATACATAATAGTAATACACAGAATGCAAAATACATACATAGTACAGAGGATACAACTGATACAGTACAAGATAAAAATTGTTAGAAGCATAATTTTTTTTTTGCTCATTTATGCAAGACATAGGCAACATAATGGATCCAGACTACACTCTGGTTTTGTGTTGGGCAGGTCCTCCCTCCTGAACCTGGTTACCTTCTTTGAAAGTATTACATAAGCTGTGGGCAGTTAAACTTTACATAAGTTTTGACACTCTCTTCTAGACTACCAACTTGCTAGCAAACAGACTCCAGATAGTGAACATGTCTGATATCTTTTCTGAATGTAAAGTTGTACTCTATTGGCATTTATTTTGCAGGCATCTAGGCAAACATCTCTGTAGTGTGGTTGACCCAAGTTTGCTGATGACTGCAAGTCTGGTACTGTTATCCGCTCATCCACTGATACTAAAACTGACCCAACAAGGGCTGAATATGCACATAACTTTTGCATGGTAAACAGTCTCAAGCTAAATGCAAAACAGTGCAGCACACTAGCATTCAGCAAAAAACAACCTGCTCCCAACTTCCTATTGCAAGCTTGTTTACCAAGAAAGTTTGACTGGGTAATACCCATTTTCAGTGGCCTGGGAGAAAAGCTCCATTTGCTTACATTGCATTATACTAAGTTCCAGTCAAACACAGTAGTGACATTTCTATTTACATTTATACACAAACAGTGGTTACATTTATACATATACATTCTAGAATTTTACAAAGATAGAAGTTAAAGAAAAAGCACATGTCTAACTTGATGGATTGTACAGGCAGCAGATATGTATACAGTTGCATTGCTCTTCAAACAGATACGGTCTTAAGAGACCTGGGTACTTATGTGAATACTTCTCTCTCGTTTGATCAGTTTCCACCAAAGTCAGGAATCCATATGTCTAATCCAGTTAGTTTACAAGGGAATATCTTTAAGATATCTTACTGCCGTACTCTTCCCTTATCAGACTGATCACTGAATATGCCACCATTTGTATATACGGCTCCAAGTATATTGGACAACTAGAAAGGCCCAAACAATTTTGAACCCCAAAAGACCTTAAAATCTTCAACTATCCCAGGAGATTATCACAACTCTCCTTATAATCAGTAGCCTAACATCTGCTCTGAGGTCACCAATGTCTCACTTTGGGCCATAAATTTGACCCATTTCTTTGCAAAACCAGTGGCTCTACAAAACTGTACTACAAACCTAAATTTAAAACAAATAAATGAGGCTTTCAGTAGAGATGGCCTTCTAAATCAATATATTCCCTGCATGTACAATAAGTTATGACAGGACAAGCGAAGTAGTGCCTCGTTAAGGCTAATCTTTATGACTGGGTAGATGGACATAAATTTACACCAGGGTCATCATCTACATCTAGAGGACAGAACTATTAAGGGCTTGCATAGGAAGCAAGAACTTTGAAGTGAGCGTACTTACAGGTGTATATGGCTAAGCATCCTATGGTCCCAGTCATTGGTCACTTAGTACTTTTCCTACATAATGCAGCCATGTTATGAAGAAAGACCATTCTTCCTCAAATTTGTACTTTTTGGGGGCCTGGATGACATTTTTAGTACTAATTACAATAATACCAACATATTGCTTTGTACGAGGTGCACAGACTAGTAATACAGACTGTAGAAAATGAAAAGCATATAGTGTATAAATGATGAGTAGAAGGTCTGTGGATGCATCAGTAATGGTTTATTATAGCAATAACCCACGCCTGGGTGTGGGTAATGCTGGATTTATCCACAGTTGGTGTGGTTTGGTCACGAGGGCAAAGTCCAAGTGGCCAAACAAAGACAACCGTGGGTAAATCTAGCATAACCCACACCCAGAAGTGGGTTATTGCTATTATACAATGACATTTAAGGAAAAAAATTTTTTTTTTCTTAAATAATGGCATTGTATAATGCCTCCTTGCTGCCCTTCAATAGCTGTCTGGTATTCTGCAGCAGTTCTGATGTACTGCACATGCATACGTAGTACATCAGAGCTGTGGACAAAAGCAACGGAGAAAGCAAGATCTCCATTGCTTTTTTTAAAGCTGTCTCGCTATGTTAAACCCATTTAACATAGCGAAACACCTTTAAAAAAAGCAACAGAGATAGGAAGATCTCAGTTACTTTTTTTAAAGCTGTCTCGCTATGTTAAACTCCTTTAACGTAGCGAGACAGTGTCTAAACAGCAACAGAGATCTTGCGTTCTCCGTTGCTTAAAAAAAAAAAAAAGAGTTATACTAATGGAAAAAGTCCAGACGACCAGACCTTTTTCCATTACTATAACCCTGATTTACAACGTGCCCATTGACCAATCAGCGTGCACGTTTTGGATTAATGGGGGGGGGGTCATTGTACAATACACTTTTGGTCATGAATTACAGTGTATTAACATACAGAAGTGTTACATCAGCTACACGCAGCGCCATACAAAAAGGGTTTTGTAGACAAGATCTGAACATGAAGACATGCCAGCTGTGACACAAAATGCAGTATTTTCAGTGCAATGATGAGCAAAAGGAAATAACTACCTTCTTATGTCAGACTACCTTTGGATGCATGATAGTGGGGTGCACAAGTGACAACCATGTGGGGCATGGTAGCAATTTTAATTTCAAACTCAGGGGACAAACCTCAATACCAGAGTCCTGCTCATAAGGCCACATCCAGATGAACAAACCTGATAGGCTGTTGCAGAAGGACAAGTAATGTACAAGTTCTACAGATGTGATAACAG
Organism: Protopterus annectens; assembly: GCF_019279795.1. Classification (NCBI taxonomy): domain Eukaryota; kingdom Metazoa; phylum Chordata; order Ceratodontiformes; family Protopteridae; genus Protopterus; species Protopterus annectens. The sequence goes on from NC_056726.1 coordinate 539,400,099, forward strand.
GAAGTACAAGGACTCCGCTACCAAGGAGGCCAAGTAGTTACAGCTGCCAATGAAGAATAAGCTTTTGGATTGGTGTCATCATAAGCAGTGTCTAAAAGAAAGCCAATACAACCTGCTTGTTCTCCAGACAAAGCCCCTGGTTTTCTTTTATTGTACAGCATCCACTGTGGCTTGTGCTGGGATAATACAATGCTTAGAGAAGATTCATTTAGGTCTTAAGAGAACTTCTCTTCATAGTGAATCACAAGTTCAGTGTAGCTTTACACAGGCAGAGTCTTGACTGTGGAGATGATAGTTTTCCTAATGCTGAGTTAAAGAAACTCAATAGCACAGTAAGAAATGATAAATGAAGGCATAGCACTGGAGCACTAAATGATTATGATTATTATTATTTTTTTTTTTTGAACAGTCAGCTTTTTATCTCCGTTGCAGTTCTCAGATAACTTGGAAATAAACATGGAAGTGGTAAACATATTGCAATCAGCACAATCATGATTAAAATCCCATGTAATCTCTAAAGAAAATACACTGTTAAGACTATCCTATGAAGGGTAGTGTCCTAATACTTGCTACTGACAGTTCCAGGTGACTGACTTGAAATAAGACTTGTTAGTACAGTCATCATTTTTCAGCTGTCAACTGACTGATCAGCAATTTGTTTTTTTTTTTAACCACAAGTCTTGTGTGAAGAATAGACACTCGTCTGTGTTTATCCATTGGGTAAGTAAAACCAGGGCTAGCTAGAACACTGAAAACTTTACCATTTACTCAGCTGTCAGCCCCACAGGGAGGTACAGGATATCCTCAAAGGGTATCAACAGCTTAAGTAATCCTTGAAGTATAAACCTTGTTGCCGCTTGGCATGCTGCAAATTCCGCAAGAGTATCAACGTGTACTAGTTTGCTTAGGAGACTCGTTATAATTTGTTACAATTTGCAGAAGGCTGAGCTGTTGCCATTTCCACCTATCACTATGAACTACTCCATAAACTATAATCACTCATTTTAAATCTACTAAATGAAATGTTTAATTAAGTTATTAGCACTTCTTTAAGACTCCAATCATTCGAATGCCTTCAGGTTTTTTTTTTTTTTTTTTTTTTTTTTAAATACAGAGCAGCAGTAATGCAAAAGAAGTCATGCACCTGTATAAGAATTCAACTTACAGCAAATATAACCAGAATGTAAAACTGCCCGCACCTCTAGTGATTGCATATAGCATTTAGCAATCTGTATATGAATGTTTTACAAAACATTTTCATTTACAAACCACTGTCTTTTTATGGCTTCCATACAAAGTATGATTTGTTTGTATTCCTTGTACTAGCAGTTCCACAAGAGTATACAGTATTACATTTTCTGGGCAAACTCACCAAGGAGAATGCAGGTGTCATCTGCAGATTGGTTGCTTGCTAAATTTTGTTTTAATCTATGTAATAGGTTCTGCATGCACATCGACTTAACGTATATTAACAAGGTAAGCGACATGGCCTGAAGACTCTCTAGTCACAACCTAGGCTGGTAAAGCAAGAAAACATTGATACAGACAATTTACAATAAAATGAAATCATAGTTTAAGACAAAGATACCACTAACTTAATCCTGTAATTTTAGATTTTTGTAAACATTTTGACTTCAGTGATACTCCACCAAGAATTTCACTACTATCCTAACGACTTTCACGTCAGCATGTCTGACAAAACAGTTAGCACATGGGAATGGAAACCGCTTTAGTTTCTCAGTTCCTAGTAACAGCTTACAAGCTATAAAAACAATCCAAAATTAGACAAAAACACTTATGTACTTCCAGCATCCTTTATTTTTAATCATTTCAGTCAACTCAATGAGATGAGATGAAATGAAAAAAAAGTTAAAAAGCTTCATTGTAAAAACTACTGCATACACCATAAAATGTTTCATACAAATCAAATTTTAACATATCAACTGTCACATAAAATATACAAAGTTATATACCACTGACTAAAGAAGTTTTATATCATGCAGTTTTGATATTTATTGCAGGTCTACCAACGTAACACATCAGTAGTCACACAGAGCCTACACTTATGAACAATTTTCTTGGCATATTTTTCTTTAATTTCATGGAAAAACTATACATTAAGACTACTGGGCACAACTGTATTGAACACTAGGAATTCTGCTCATTATTTATTCAGGAAATGGAAACAGTTGATCCGCTGTGGCGACCCCTAACGGGAGCAGACAAAAGAAGAAGAAGACAGGCCAAATTTACTGTTAAATGTTTTACAAAGTTATTAAAGTGGTAGTTAGTCACATTTTCTCTTCAGTATTATGCAGTTTGCTTGTGTATTGTTTGTAAAATGCTTGATTAATTAAAAGACTGTCCCTAATATTGCCAAGGCTAAATACAGTTGAAAGTTTTAACTTTCATAGAAAAAAGTAATAGATTATGTCAAGTTAGAATCTGGTAAAATTGCACGATACGGTTGGAAAAGGTACTTATTTTAAATGTGTATACCAATTTATGTTACAGTGTAAAATGGGGTATGATTAGGATTTTGCACAGATAATCTAGAAAAAAAAAATGCATCTGCAAACAGTACAAATTAATGTTATCTTAGAGTGGCCACAGACACCTGCTCATGCCCTACAAGCCAACACCTCTTCATATGTCCCCCTACCATAAGCCTTCACAAGAGAAGTTAGAAAGTCTGAAATAGTGAACAAATTCAAAGATCATTAATCTCACCCCATTTAGACAAATACTTAAGTGAATGCAACTACTCCAGCATACTACAATGAAGACCTTCAGAAAAGCAAAAACCCAGTACTACTAGTGCAAGCTATGCAAAACCAAATAATTTAGCTTATGGAATCAATTTTAATTCACATGAAATGAACAGATGGGAATTTATAAATACTGTAACATCCATCATACCAACGCACAAACCCATATGCAACTGCCTGGATAAAACACAAATGTATTCAAGACAGCAAAGCTCTACCAGGTGGGACCAACTCTCTGGTACAGCAGAGATCAGGTTAAGGTTCCCAGGCCTATTCTTAATCCAGATGAAATGGATTAGAGACAGCCTACCTTGATCTGGCCAAGGCCTCTGATACCATTTCCCACTCAGGAATCATAGAAAACTCACTAAGCTAGGCATCAACCACTATATCACTAGGTGGGTTGCAAACTGGCTCACATACAGAACCCACAGTGTGAAAAGTAGCTGACTCCAAGTCAGACTGCTGACCAGTCATGAGTGGAGTCCCACAGGGTTCAGTCCTGGGTCCTCTCCTGTCTTGTATCTACTTCTCTGAACTCCAGGACAACACGAAGGGACTTCTGGCTGACAAAGTTCACAAATGATTGCAAGTTGGGAGATATTAACTCCCCATGTCATGTTGACATCCTACAAAAGGCCTCATGGAGACCGACGACTGGTGTCAGAATCCATGGCCTTAAGCTCAATGCCAATAAAAGTGTCATCATCCCCTTTGGGAAAAATCTGGTTCCCATGAATTACCACATCAATGGTAGTCCACTGAACACAGAAGGCATTATAAAAGATCTGGGAACACAGGTTGACAGCAGCTTCTCTTTTGACCACCACATTGGTCAGAAAGTCCTTCTCTGTGGCACATCTCATTACCAAGGGTTTTGCATCCACCCCCCAGTAAAGAAACCACCATAAAAAACTTCTCCAAAGCCAACTTCATGCTACTCAAGTCAGAAGTGACAAACTTCATGACACCCATGCAGACGGGAACTGAAAGTTCAACTGCTGAATCCTACACTAAGGCACTGTACGAGCACATCCACTCATGCATGAATCGTGCCATCCCAAATAGAACCAAAATGCTCTCATCCAAAAAAAGGAAGCCAATCTGGTGGTCCCCTGCCATAAACAAACTTTACAACAAAAGGAAGAAACTTTTGCAGAAAAGAGGAAAATCCCAGGATGCAAAAAAACTCCCTTACTAGCCTCAGTAAGAAACTGAGATGCCTCATAAAATCCTCCAAAGCTAGTTACGAAAATAAAATTGCCAAAGATTCCAAAGACAACCACAAAGCATTCTATAACTATGTCAAGAATCTAAATGGCAATGCTCAGATCTGCTCTGAGCTAAAACAGAATGGCATTAAATATACTGATCCGAAGGATATTGCCAATATGCTGGCAGATCGATTCAGTGCCAACTTCACCCCCCTCTCACCCCCTAAATGGCCCATCTCAATACCGGAAGATTGCCAAATTCCAGTAATAATGGCCACACAGGTACAAAACGCACTCTCTAAAGCCAAGAATACAGCATCCATGGGACCAGATGACATCCCGGGCTGTGTACTACATGAACTACAATATGAACTGGCACCTCATCTAAGTGTCATGTTTAATCATAGCCTCACCTCAGGTTTCATGCCCACTGAGTGGCGCAGAGCTACAGTTATCCCAATCCACAAGGGGGGATCCACTTTGGATCCCGGAAACTACCGTCCCATCAGTCTGACAAGCCTTATCTGCAAGGCCATGGAGCGTATCATGATGGAACTTATAAACAAAGACATTGGCAACCTTCAAACACTGGACGCTACCCAGTTTGGGTTTGTGAAGGGCCGATCTTGTCTCCTGAACCTCACTGACTTCTTTGAATCAGTCTCCAGAGCCATGGACAAGGGAAAGGTGGTCCACACAGCCTATCTAGACCTTGTCAAGGCCTTTGACACCATCCCCCACTCTGGAATCATAGATAAACTTACTAAGTTGGGCATTAATCCCTATGTCACCCAATGGGTTGCTAAATGGCTTACTGATAGAACCCACACTGTAAAAGTAGCCGACTCCAAATCCAGCTCCAGACAAGTGACAAGTGGAGTTACCTCAGGGTTCAGTCCTGGGGCTGCTCTTGTTTGGCATCTACTTCTCTGAAGTACAGGTCAACACTAAGGGACTCTGGCTAACAAAGTTTGCAGATGACTGCAAACTGGGAGCCATTATTGAATCCCCAAATGATGTGGATACTCTACAAAAGGGCCTTACAGAAACAGATGCTTGGTGCCAGAGCCATGGGCTCAAGCTCAATGCCAAGAAATGTATTGTTATCCCCTTTGGGAAAAAACATGTATCCATGAATTACCATATAGGTGGCAGTACACTAAACGCAGAAAGTGTGATAAGAGACTTAGGGACACAGGTGGACAGTGGTCTCACCTTCGATAACCACATCGCCACAACAGTCAGGAAATCCTTCTATGTGGCACACCTCATCACGAAGGGCTTTTCATCCAGAAAAAAGGAGGTCATTGTCCCACTGTACTCATCCCTCATTAGACCCATTATAGAATACAACGCCCCATTTGGTATGTACCTCTCAAGACATCTGCAACAACTGGAAAGACCTCAGAAATACCTTACTAAAAGAATCACAGGCCTAAAGCAGATGCCCTACGCTGACCGCCTTAAAAAAACTCCAGCTATACACTGTCGCATATCGTCTACTCCGAGGCAATCTCTGCTTAACATACAAGGCCATGTCAAACCCAGAGCTGTTGGACATGCTACACTTAAAGAAATCCCAATCCCTCAGAGCTACATGCTCCAGGGATCTAAACCTTGTCATCACAATAAACAAAACATGCTGAGGGATAGGTTCCTGACCCAGAGACGCACCAGACTCTGGAACAGATTGCCCATACATGTCAAGCAGAGTGCCTCTTTGGACCTCTTCAAGAGGAACCTTGACGATTGGATGGGAGAAAGGAAATTCACCCCAGGGATCACGTCAGTCGCCCTGCTAGACAGGGGTCCAGGAAAGTAAATAATGTGGGAAGAAACAGCCAGGGAATTGTTATGGCTAGGCTTGTATAGGCCCTAGGGCTGATAGCCTAGTACCAACCTATGAACCTAAGAAAGAGGTCATGGTCTCCCTCTACTCTTCTGGCATTAGGCCAATCAAGTACAATGCCCCATTTGCCACATACCTCACTAGACACCTGCAACTGGAGAGGCCGCAAAAGTACCTCACAAAGAGGCTCCTAAACGTTAGACACTTGTCCTATATGGACAGACTCAAAAAACTCCAACTATTCTCTGTCTCATATCACCTACTTAGAGGCAATCTCTGCTTGACTTGCAAAGCCATGTCTAACCCAGCTCTGTTAGAAATGCTACATCTAAAGAAATCCCAATCACTCAAGAGACTTCAACCTCATTACCACAATCAACAGAACATGCTGGAGGGACAGGATCATAACCCAGAGACTGCCCATGCTATGGAATAGACTTCCCATACATGTCAAACAGAGCACCTCACTGGCCCTCTTCAAGAGAGATCTTTATGAGTTAATGGGAAATAGAAAATTCACCCCAGGGATCACTCCAGTGGATCTACTCGACTGAGGCACTACGAACTAAGGTAGAGTGGCACGATGCCAGGGTAATAATATAGGCTAGGCTTGTAAAGGCTCCAAGGCCATTAGCCTAGTACACACTTGTGAACCTATAAAATACATGTAGTCCTTGTGTTCTCTACTACAGCTACAGTGACGTGAAGTGATGATGAAATACACCATCTCTCCTAGACTTGTAGGGAAATGCACCTGATTACTGAAATGGCATACAGCAGGTCTTAAGTTATTATTCTTATCTAGCTGGTCTTGAGGTTAAACAGGACCTGCACTTCTTGATTTTTGTAAAGAGAATAGGTGTTGGACAGCTATTACTTTCCAAAGCACAAACCCAAAAAGCTCTACTCCTGAAAACAGCCACACCTAATTGGAATACGTATAAAGACACCTTCAACAGAAGACTAAATTAACTTACCTCAATCCCATGACATCCCCAGCCTACAGATACAGGCTGTGACAACTTAACCAGCTGCTTACTAGTAAGACAAAAATTACCCAGAATTGAACTTGGCAACTCAGCCTCAAATCAAAAATCGCAGGGAAACCAAAATATTTGCACTGACAAGAAAGACTTGAGCCAGTTTTATAGCAAAACTTACACATTGACAGCATGTTCTATGTCAGAACAAAGTCAAGGTTGAGGTCAACATGTAGGATTCACTTTGATTTTAATCTAAAAGATTATACATGGCAATATTTACAGCTAGTCAGTCGTGCAACATGTCAATCAAGTGTAATGACCTACAGTTACAAAACTGAAAATTCAGATGGATGCCAGTGTTATGAAGAAGTTACTATACAACACTAGCCTGCATGCAGAGCTATACCTGCGAGCAAAACAAATCTCTTAAGTGTACAAATAAATGAAAGCTAGCTGCACAGCACAGTGATGAAAATCAATCTAGAATAATGCAGCATTACGTAGAATTTGGTATGTTCTTAATCACAAGCCTGAAGAAAAGTGCAGTGATGTGGTCCTCACTGAAACCGAACTTTTTAAGTAACAGTTTATTGCTGCAGTATCAATTTGGTAGTATGTACCTTGGGTCCCTGGCCATATTCTCCCAGCTGTCAGATGTAGCCCTGCAGAGGGAGATGCCTGCATTCATTTGTGGCTAGAAGGGAATCCAGATGTTTATTGTGACATCTCCTCCTGTTCTGGCTGTACACACCAGAGGCTTAGCAAAAGCACAGCAAAGGGGGTAGCCATCCTGGGTGCAAGGTAGCAGGGGCGTGACCAGCATATGCCAAGTCAGGTGGTAGCACTACATTTGCCATCAGAGCTGAAGCTGTTTTGGGCCTCGAGTTTTGTAGGGATCAGTACAGGAATGTCAATATGCATTCTTTGTCTGTGCCAAAATGCATTAGCACTCCATATATGGTACTTTAACTGTAGCAAGCCACTTGTTACATTTGTAGCAAGTGACTTTCTACACTTCCTAAAGACCATCTTTTTTTTTCCTTCAAGTCAAAGTTGTTGTTCCTTAATTTAGAGTTGATGGGGCACCAGAATGGAGAGCTGTGCAGAGTACCACAAAAGCTAGCTATGGCTCTGGCATACATCTACCAAATGTGGGGAATATATTGATACATAGGCC
>NC_056726.1:539413089-539453820 GCF_019279795.1 Protopterus annectens
TAGCTGGTTATGCAAGCTGGTGCTGCCAGAAATAGTAGCATGTGTTTGAAATGCTTTGGGAGACTACAGAAACCTGGCACAGTCAAGGAAAGTGTTGGGCCTCAAACATGCAACAGATCTGTGAACAGGTAATTATTGTAAGTCTATGTAATTACCATTTAACAGAATTTAAAGGTGCATTTTTACTGAAAAAAGCTTTTGCACTTGGACTTGCTAGCGTGGGTGATGTGATTCGAGGTCTCAACCAAACTGACCTCTTACCAGAAAATTGAACTTGAAACTTCTGTTTTCTGATGAAAATGGCATTCGTACTCTGGTATTAAAACTTCCTAGCACATTTGTGCCTATTGGTCAACCAGTTTCAGCTTTTCAAGGAAACTGCAAGAAACTTGAGTTTTGTGGTGATTCATGTTAAAGTTTAAAGTTTAGTTAAAACCTACTTAACTGGTTCTCTACCAATCTTCTTCAAGAAACCATATTGCTAGGTGACTTCAATATTGATTGGAATGTATGTAACCAAACTAATCCATCCACCCTTATCAACCTGCATGGATTTCACCAAACCATCAACGCCACAACTAGAACAAACAAGAGCAATAACAAGGATACCATACTTGACTGGATCCTGACAAATAGTCCCCAACAAAAGTATTCAACAGGTACCCTCCCAGATGACCTTAGTGACCACTCTCTCACATACATCATTAGGCACAAAACTCAACTAAAATCACCTCCCTTAATTCGATTATCTCGCAGCAAAAAACACTTTGACCCTCACAAGTTTCAAAATGACCTCAGCCTGGTTAACTGGTCTCCTCTCAAAACTCTCCCAATTGACGGCGCTGTTAACCACTTTAATAAAACCTTTCTTACTATTTTAGACCAACATGCACCCATGCGATCTATCCGCATGAAATATAAAACAGCCCAATGGCTTACAACCAATACAAAAAAACTTATCCTTAATAGGAATAAGGCCTGGTCGCAATGGCGTACCTCCAAAGACCCCATTGATCACCTAAGCTTCAAACAAAAAAGGAACACGACAAAGTTAGCCATCATAAATGATAAAAAGAACTTATACCCAGCTACAGCAATCCTCCCACCATCATCCACAAAAATTTTGGAGATCTATTAACACACTTCTTTCCCCCGGAAAAGTTGAAAGTCCCAATCCACTTGGTTCCTGCCCTGACTCTCCCTTACAGACAGCTAATGCTTTTAATAACTTCTTTACATCTACAATACTTAACCTAGCCAACCAACAAACCCCTGACCCCTCTCTATTAGGTAACCCAAGTCTCACTCCTCCACGTATGCAACTTAAACCCATACCTACCTCCTATATTCTCTTTTTACTTAAAAAACTGAAAGCTTCTACCCCCTCAGCTGACAAACTCCCAGCTGAATATCTCCAGCTAGGTGCCAAAGCAATTGCCTACCCAATCTCTATACTAATAAACAGAACCATAACAGAAAGTTCTATACCTTCCCTCTGGAAAATCTCACACATCATCCCCCTCTTCAAAGGAGGCGATTCATTTGAATACTCTAACTACCGCCCTATAGCACTGCTCTCTCCTATTGCTAAAATAATGGAGAAATGTATCCACAAACAGTTACTAAATCACCTCCTTTCTAACAATCTCCTAGCTAACTGTCAACATGGCTTCCGTCCTTACCATAGCACCACCACAGCCTTATTATCCTTCACGGACTCCATTAATAATAACCGTAATAGCAATCTTCTTTCATCAGCATTTTTTGTAGACCTGTCTAAAGCCTTTGATATGGTGAATCACCAACTCCTTCTTCATCGCTTAAAATCACTCTCTCTTGACACCCCTGCCTTAACTTGGTTCACTTCCTACCTTCAAAACCGTAAACAAGCTGTTTTATGGAACAACAATCTCTCTGAACTTCTCCCCACCACCTTAGGAGTCCCTCAAGGCTCCATCTTAGGTCCTCTGTTATTTTCTATCTTTATTAATGACTTGCATCTTGCCACACCCTTAACTACTTGCATTCAGTATGCTGACGACACCACCATCATTTGCTCTGCCACAAACCAAGCTGACCTTCACTACCTTACCCAAAAGACATTCACTATTATTGAGCAATGGTTCTCTAACCACTGTCTTCTCTTAAACCCTAAGAAAACTAAACTTCTCCTCTTCTTACCTACACACCTATCTCCCCCTATTAATTTCACAATTACTTCTAACAATGGCACCCTTATCTCTCCTGACCAAACAACCAAACTATTGGGTATTACTATTAACAACCTACTAAAATTTGATTTTCACATCAACTCAAGTATAAAAGCAACTAATAGAAAACTAGGTTCACTCTATAGAATCAGAACTTTCCTAACCCCTGAAGCAAGAACTACCATCGCAAGAACACACCTTATCTCCACTTTACTATATGCTTCCCCCATCTTTTCTAACCTATCTAAGCACAACATTAATAAGCTCACTACAGCCTACAACAACATAGCAAGATTTGCCACTGCCTCCCCATATAAAACACATCACTGTCTGAACCTCTCTAAACTAGGATGGCTGGAATTACCCCACCTAATTCAGTACTATCAGCTTACAATTGCACACAAAGTCCTTTACCACCCTGAAAACATACCTATGCTCTCTACCCTTATAAAACCATACAACAACTTAAAAGCCTTACGCTCTTCGAACAAAATACTAATTCAAACCTCCCTTTCTAAGAACACAGCAGGTGACTCCATATTTTCCAACTCTGTTGGTAAAATCTGGAACCAACTTCCTCCTGACCTTATAGCCCAGACTTCCATTATGCTATTTAAGACAAAATTGAAACTCTTTCTTACTAAACACTGGCTTTGCTCTTGTATCAATCCCAGTTGATCTAGCTCCTCTCTGACCTCCTATTTCTCCTCCTTTATCCCTCATACTGTCTTCCAAATATATTTCTTCAATTTATTCTTTTTCCTTTGACTTGAATTATGACTAAGCTTAATAACTTTACTTCTCTATTAACACTCTTGTTAACGTTTTTAAAAACAAAACTTAATCCTTCTCTCCCTTTTTTTACCATATCCTCACTAATATAATTTCCTTCTCGCTCTATCCTCTTCTTTTTTATCTCCGTGAAACTGTTCCTACTGCCTTTCTTATTTGTGTTTTACTACCACACTTGACTTATAACCATTGTGAATATTTTGTATGAACTGTTTTGTTACCATGTAGTAGATAGCGGAGCTTTTCTCCTCGGACCTCCACTGAAAATGGACTTGTATCCAGTTGGACTAGCCCGGTTAACAAATGTAAAATAAATAAATAAATAAAACGGACAAGCATTTCATAATTTGAAAGGAAATATGAACATAAAGTTGATAGAGGGCTATAGTAATGAATAGTCAAGATTTTATATTGGCAATGGAATATTTTTATAATGTCTACAAATGGTGTAAGATTAACGGAGCATTTCTAAGTACTGTTTTTAAAATGTTTTGAATTAGTAACAGAATGACATCGGTTTATATAATTTAATGTATGTGGAAAACCCTAAGACTAGCAATATGGGCTGTTGAAGATAAATTAATACACCCACCCATGTGTCCTATAGTGTCAGGTAGTGGATGGCTGACAGTTTATAACTGTTTGTTTAAAGAAGAGTCTAAAACAATTTCTTAGTAATGTTAAAAGTTCTCATTCCTATCTTTAATATTGTGTGCCGTACGGTTTTACGAAGCATACAAAAATGAATGGGTGCCAGTGTTTTGTTTGGATATTAACTCTCTTCACTGTGATAACCTGTTCATACAAATCAGTAAGACATTTGTGTAAATACAGCGGAATGCTTTGAAGACCTAGTAAAATTTGTTATTGGATGTGGTGTTAAATGGCAATGTATTTTTGTTTATTTTAATGAATATAAAGTAGACAGTAACCCCACCTTTGATCATCACATTGCCAAAGTGGTTAGAAAATCCTTCTATGTGGACCACCTAATCACAAAAGGGTTTGCATCCAGATCAAAAGAGGTCATTGTGCCCCTCTACTCATCAGACCCATCACAGAGTACAACGCCCCATTTGGGATGTACCTTACAAGCCACCTGCAACAGCTGGAAAGACCTCAAAAGTACCTCACCAAGAGGATCACTGGCCTCAAACAGATGCCCTATGCAGCTCGACTGAAGAAATTACAGCTGTACTCGATTGCATACTGCCTACTCAGAGATGATCTCTGCCTGACATACAAGGCTATGTCCAACCCAGAATTAATGGACATACTCCACCTAAAGAAAACCTTATCCCCACGAGCCACTCGCTCTAGTGATCTCAACCTCACCACAACAATAAATAGGACGTGCTGGAGGGATAGATTTGTGTCCCAGAGACTTCCCATGCTTTGGAACAAGATCCCAATCTACATTAGGCAGAGCACCTCGCTAACACTCTTCAAAAGAAATCTTGACGAGTGGATGAGAAACAGAAAGTTTATCTCGGGGATCAATTCAGTGGCCCTGCTGGACAGAGGCACAGGAAACTAATCTAAGGGGGTGGCGAAAGCCAACACATTCTGGCTAGGCTTATAAATACCTTCGGGCAGATAGGTTCATAGGTAGGTACTAGGCTATCAAGTTATGCCTGGTGGGACTAACCAAAACATATCTCCTATTTTCAAGTGAAACCAAGGGTGGTACTCATCCAAAGAGAAATTTGGTTATTGCACCAAGGAAATCCCCCTACTTTTTTTTACTAATTTAATTGTTTAATTTTTGCACAAACAGAGCATGTGCATGCAGTATCACAGCAAACCCAAGATACTGAACAAAAATATCTGCATCTGAAATTAGGCTCCAACATATAAAGTTTTGCTGCTTTTTTTTTCTGTATCTTTCGACACCTTGCTTTAGTACCCTCTTAGACAGCCTTTTACATCAGTAAGAGCTGGTCTGATTCGCACATTTGTATCTTCTGTTATACTTATCTAGAGATCTGTATCGGGTAATTATTCCACTGAATGCTTCTGTTTTCCCAACTTGCTATGGTGTTTCTGCTCTGTGAAACATTGTGTGTCCTGACTTATGCTACTGCACATTACAATGCCCAATGTCTCTCTCTAAAAATGCACTTTTTGGACTGACTTCACGGAAACTAAAGGAAGTACATACTGTTACTGTTGTCCATCTTTCACATGTAATACTTTACACTTAAAATTAAGCACTGTATGTGGGAACACTTTATGCTCTTTATATATCCAACCACATCTTTGATCAAAATTACATAATCTGCCACAGAGAATACTGTCTATAATAATCCAATCAAAATTACAGTATGGCAATGAAAATTAAAGACTGCCTCATTAATCCAACTTTTTTGTCTCGGATAAGCACAACCACAAGGTTTTGTTGTTAATCTAGACAGCCCTTTACCTGTGTCCAAATCCTCTTCCGAAATCTAGATTGCAATGGCATTTGCTCATCCAGTAATTGACAGAACAGCTACATGAGCAAGCTTCATTTTTTAACAGCTCAGTAACTAGAGACTGATTCAAAACATCTTTCCAACTTTCATTCAGAGTATAGTCATCAAACATGGGAGGGAATACACAGTTGGAAACAATCCCTTGCTACCAAAATAAACTTGGCTTAAAATGCATTGCATTTATTCTCATCACAGAGGTTTACACACACACAGACCATAGCTTATACTGTTGTAAAAATGCACACTCTTAACCACAAAGCAGACTTTGCTGCAATAGCCTGTCATAAAGGTGCTGTAATAAAATGTCAGTAGCAAGCTGCTTACTGCAGTTATTTATCTGACTGACATTTGTTCATCAGGAACACCTTATTGGGCACAGGTGCCCTTTTTCAGCAGAGAGCCATGGAGAAAAACTCGAAGGTATCATGTTTAATGTAAACAATATTAACAAATTTTATAATGCAGTTTAAGTGAAGGAAGGCAGTAATAAAATCTGCAAGGATAATTACAAACATTAATATACAAGCACTTTTCTGAGAATTCACAGGTAAGTGTTTTATATAAAAGATAGGTAGGAGTAGTTTAAGAAATACAACAGAGTGAGGTATTAGAGGGTATAATTTAAGAAATACAACAGTATGAGGTATTAGACAGAATAAGCACGTTTAAGTTCTAATACAGAAACGGCAATGAAATAGTAAATCTGGTTATGCTAATTAGAAGTAGGTATAGTAGTTTAAGTGCAATAAAGTTCAGTATCAGAATGGGATAAGCAGGTTAAGTGATTTAGTGTCCTCAAGGGAGAGATTAGAAAGGTGATGAAGGGTATCAGGAGAGCTATGTCCCAGATGGGGAGCAGGGACAAAAGGAGGAGGCAAGCAGGGAGTATTTTAGTAATGGTTTGAAAAGATGATGCTGTGAGATACATGGGATTAATACAGAATTTTATTCCAACTTCTAGCAACACTATTGGAATAGTGACTGACCCTTGCAGCCCTTCTGGTTTGTAGGTGGCAAGCGGTTGTATATAGTTTGATTGAAGGGGATGGTGTCTGTCAAAAGTCAGACATTTAAGGAAGTATACAGCAAAAATGTGGGCTAAAAATAAGGGACACCTGAGAGGCATGTTTTAAGTGAACTACGTCTAGGCAGACCACCAATTCTCCCCAAAAGTATTTCATATTTATTCCCTTCCTGTTTATAACAACTTCTGTTTTATTTAACTATAACCACTGGTCTCATCATCTATGTTTCACATGGAATATGCAACAGAAAAGTGCACCTGATGTTTCAGTGTGCAGTGTACAGCCAGTGCGTTCATTCACTAAAACATATGTTCACCATTACTCAGTCCCTTTTGTGAAAAGTAAGCTTTCTCATATATCTTCTGTGCGGAGTCTGCATGTCCTCCCTGTGGTCGCATGGGTTTCCTCCGGGTGCTCCTGTTTCCTCCCACATCCCAAAGACGTGCTGTAGGTGAATTGGACACACTAAATTGGCCCTAGGTGTGAGTGTGTGCATGTGTGTGCCTTCTCTGGAAGGTTGGATGCCGGGCTGGCAACTCGACACTGTAAAACTCCAATGCCAATCATGAGCGGACAGGTGATCCGCTGTGGCGACCCCTAACCGGGAAAAGCCGAAAGAAGAAGAAGCTTTCTCATATATGAATGCTGAAATTCTGTGATTTGTGGGAACTGCTAAGGAAAAGCAAATTCTTCTGAGTAACTCTGCTTGCCTACAAGTGTTGTAGGCTGAAGACAAAGGCTATACAGTCTTTTCAAATCAGGATGCATAATGTGTGTAAGACACTTTTTTCTACTTTTTCCCCAACAATATTATGTAAAGCTAGTTATATGCTCCTCTGCCCATACTATCTTCTGCAAGCTTACAGCATCCTGTTATTTTATCAAGCCTCAATGTGTCTACCTTTTATAATGCTAATGAGACCTTATTTACATTACAACTGCAGCAGCTATCACTAATCGTCCAGTGAATATATGTACACAATTACTTAATGCCTACCAGCTAAAAGCATTAAACTCTCAAGGGGAAGTTTCTATCACCTACCCACAGTATACACTGGACACAATGTAGAAAGCCTGCACTCGTTCACAATCTGTAAGCACAACACATCTCTTACTGCAACACTACATTTTCCAGTGCAATGCACATTTATAGTGAAGCTAGCTAAAACAGTACAATTAACAGAAACATTCACACTGAAGGAGTTCTAATTTACAAAAACCTGTAATTATAGAAGGGCAGGGAATTAAGCCGCAGAGTGGAAGGGGAACCCGACAAGTATGAGGTAAGCAAAGAAGTCAAGTAACATATCGGTGAAAAGATGTGTGTTTATTTATAGTTTCTCTTGCACATGAAGGCACAGCAGAAACTAGGTAAACTGTGAAAAAGGATGGCATAAAGGCAACAGTGTGAATGTGTGGGTTTGTGAGTGCATGTCTCATTATGCAGGGAGGTTAGTATGACACAGTAAGATTTTTCTTAATTGAAAGAAAACACCATGTGCATTCTAAGGAGGCATCACCCACGCTTTTTCACACTTTTTTTCTGTGGGAAATCCTGTAATAATGGATAACAAAAATGCATCTTCCTGAACACTTTTTCCAGACCGAACAAAGCAATACCTTCACAAAGCAGTCCCTTCATTGCCCTTCACAGCAACTCTGTACCTCTCTCTTTAAAGCAAGAACAGTAATAAATGAAATAAAACATGACTTTCTCCCAATCCAAATGTCTCTTACCTTTAGGGATTAAATAAGTAGGCTGTTTTAGTCCCAGTATCAGCTTTCACTTCAACATACTACATCCACTGCCCAGGTCTCAGCAGCTCTGTGCCTCTCAAAGCATTAACATCAGTTAAGGAAGACAACTGCAAATGTCCCCCTAATAAAATCTCCCTATATGTTAGGGATTAAACTGTTAGTTGTGTATTTCAGTCCAGTATCAACTCCAACACACTATTATGACATTTTATTTAAAGTAACAAATGTACATTTTTGTCTCTCAAATCCATTTCACAGTATAAATTAAACAAAGCTGAATATCTGGACAGTACCTTACACATTTAACACTACCCATCAGTACTTCCCTTACATGCATTATTGCATGAACTAGATACAGTAACAGCTTTGAATATATCCATACAGTTTATTTATGCTGTTTTATACCTTTTATCATCCCTCTGGTCACCATTTCAAGGAGCTGAGCAATAACAATGGAATTTTCCTCAGCTTCTAAAGTACCAGACTTCATCAGATTTCTTTTCGCACCAGGAAGCTACAGCAAAGATGTGTTTCACTGTCCATGTGATTAGTGATTCATATATACATTTTTCACACAGCACAGATAAGAGTTCCAACAGAGTCAGCTATGAACCAATCCACCCACTCCCCCATGACTAGACAGCCATGGAGAGATCTAGCTTTACTTCCATGGCAGTCCATACAGTGACCAAAGCAAGTTTCCAACACTGGGTCACTATCAGGGAGCCAGACGCTGTGGCAATGAACCAAGCTCTTGGTTAATTATCTTTATCCTCCAGTCGTGGGCAGAAAGCAAAATTCACTGATACTGCAAACAATATAAACCTAAAACCTTGTCAAGTTTATGATCTTAGTGAATACTGAGAAGCTTATTCACATAACCCAACAGAACTGAGTTTGTTGGTTGTCTTGAGTAACTAGACTGTTTTCACATACTGTCGGTGTGAACTTCCAGTCTCCCTCTCATTTCACAGGTTGGATTTTGAAAGCCACAATGCAATTATATTGCTGTAGAACAGCAGTCTGCTCTAAAACCAGGAATGCATTAGGTTAAACACTGATCGCTGCTGAAGTGGTGTCAACATAGCAGAAACAGTTTAGATCTTCAAAGCAGGCACCGACCGGTTCTAGTGCTGCTTCTATGGAGATAAAGGAGATCAAGGTGTGGAGTGAAAAACTAAGCAGAAATTACCCCACAGAAGTCTACACACAATGTAGCCTAAGATGAGGGTACGCTCACAGAAAAAGCTGGAAACAGCACGATGCCGGAAGAAATGTCTACACAGACAGGAGGCTATGCATAAGCACCAACATGTGGATGTACTGTAGGCTCCAGATGAGGAGTTCTTCTAGCAACAAATGCACATCAGAACGGCACCAGCACCTTCCTATGGAAAAACTAATTGAAGGCCCTTGTCTGCTCACAAGAAAAAGTTTCAGCCATCAGTTCCAGAGCTGGTCAGTAATCATATAAATGCTTCAGTTCTTTTTAACTGTACATAGCACTCAACATTTAAAAGTGTCTAAATAAAGCTAATGTTATAGAATAAAATGTATTATAAAAACTGTTCAATGCTAAGAAGCATGTTCTTATCTCAATCTGTCATTAGTTTAAAGCCATTAAGACACTGAAATCAGTTTGTTAAACATTTGTCTGAATAGATAACAGTACATCTAAAACAATACTAATAACATGTTTACACTAACAGCAGAATTTTTAATTTTTTTCTGCACGAAACAAAGCACATAGGCTCTGGAATATTCCTTCCAATCATAATTCACAACCTTGACTGTCACTAGAACTATGATTATTCATAGGCTGTTGGTCAGCATATTTCTCTCATACTCTGTGCGGTCTCACGACTTCATCCACAGACAAACAAAGCTGTACTCAATCAGAAGAACTGTAGCAAAAGAATGCCAGACTAGAGACATTTGTGTTTCTAACAGCTTTACCCAAGCACTCAATGTTCTTTCGTTTTAGAACAAAGCAGCACTAAGTGGGCTTGTCTAGATTCAGCACAAACACGTTTATGGTCTGGTACAGAAACCTGGGAAGTCAAGACAGAGCAGCTGATGAAGCCAAAGGTAATGGGGATAAGTGCCTGAGACAGGTGGCTGCATGCACACTGTGTGACAGATGAAGAAATGAAAACAGAACAAAAACTCATAGCTCAGTAAGGTTGCAAAGATGTCAAAGAAAACAGATTACAGTGATTTAGGTACATGTGTAGTAAAGCAGGAGGCAATCTGGTGAAGAGAATTTGTGACAGACAGGAAGAAGGCAGTTGGAAAAGAGGGCATCCAGCAAAGAAACAATGGATCTTGTGACAGAAGACCTGCAACAATCAGGCACGACTGTCGAAGAAGGTAGTAGAGTGGCAAAATTTTGATATACAACAGCATGTGAATTTGAAGTAAAAAAAAAAATGATTTCAGGGTGGACATTCAGTAGAATGTCACCAACAAAGGAAAAGGGAACCAATATGTATTGCTATAGGGGCTCCAAGGTGTCAAAAGAGGGGACAAAGACAATAATGGAAGATATGTGGTAGTACGGTGTTATTGACAGGGTAGGAGAATTTTGCTGAGATGTATTTATATTCCACCCAAAATTCCTATTATGGAACTTAAGAAAATTCTGAAAGAAATCACATTTCAACACAGATTTATGGGTGGGGACTTGATTTCCAACAGTGAAGGAGACTGAGGGACCTAGAAGAAAAAATACAAGAGGGTAGATTTCTAAATAAATCTAGGGCATTTGGTACAGCAGATATGAATTCAGTATTAGGATCTCACACAGAATTTACATGTTCCCCAAAGTACAATAATTGGATTAGAATGGAGAGAAATTACATTTCACAGGTGTACAAAGTATTTAACTGAAAGCCTTGGTACACATGCAATGACTATTTCATATCATGCACCATTAAAAATTAAAATATGCAGAATAAGGAGGTTAAATGAGATATGGACACTTACCTGTTGAGGAATTAGATGACTAGGTAGTGGAAGTGATTAGAAAATTATTAGCAAAGACAGAAATTTATTGATACAGGAAAGTATCACTGGCAAGTGAGTAGGAGACCATGAAAATTGAGTTTAGAAACAAAGCTACAGGGAAAGTAAGAATTTAGAAGGGTTGACAACAATTAAACATATCACAGAATAACAAAAATCTCAATGAACAAAATGAGGAGCAACTACAGAGTGCTAACGAGAAAATGAGATTTGAATAGTATGCACGATTTTAGAAAGGTTACCATTACGCAATGAGCATTTCGCCCCGAACCTCTGCTGAAAATGGGCTCTGTCCCAGTCGAACTTTCCCGGTAAACAAATATTAAATAAATACAATTTTGATCAACTCCAGAGCATAAAAAATGTTAGCACAATGACTTAAGGTTTTTTACCAAACTTAGGGAGCCTATAATAAGGGAAACAGCCACAGATCCTATACAGGTAACAGAGATTTTTGGAAATTTTATAAAATTTGTATAAAGCAGAGGAATGTGAAAATTAAGAAAAGTTGCAAATTGAAATATTTATTGAAGACTTCTGCCAGAGGTTAGAGGAAGAAAAATGGTGATGCATGCATCAAAAGGGAAGGCTTCAGGAATGGATACTTCTGAAACTGGGAGGGAAAAAAGTGATAAACATCTGGAAGGTTTGGTTTAACAGTATTTTAAAAGGGGAGAAGTACAGCATCATGGAAGAAAGACAGGGTTTAAATATGTTCTTGTCTAGAGTAGCTAAGAGAATGGCAAAGGTGCTGCCAAAACTGATAGATATGAAATGAGGAAACAGTTGACATTAATAGAACAATGACAAAATGAAGGGTGCAAAATACAATGTTGCAGGAGACACTTTTGGATAGAAATCAGCTAGCGGATTTGATGAAACGAAGGGTGCAAATAGCAATATTGCAGGAGACACTTGAATAGAAATGAGCACGTGGATGTGAAAAAAAGGATTTCATGGTGGACATTAAACAGAATATAAAGGATAAATGAAAGGTCTTGATGGTGGTGTTGATGTAGAGAATGCATTCATTAGAGTCACCTGGGAATTTATGAGTTAGGCAATCTCACTGTTTTTTCCCCGATATAATATTAGAATTAATTAAGAGTACATAAAGGTTACAATGCAAGAAAGTGTGGAGGGGGGGGGGTTCCTCTCCAACAAGCTGTTTGAACAGAGGAATAAGGCAGGAGTGTCCTATTTGCTTTACATTTAGAGCTATTGGCAAAGAAACTAAAGAATTCAGAAATTCAATTACTTAAACATTGTTTGTATTTAAACACCAGAAAAAGGGCATTTTTGTGTTATGGAACATTTTAGGACAGTTGGGCCTTTTTCAGATACAAAATTAATTCAGATAAAACATTGGGTGCAGCAGTACACTATGCAAGCAAAAATGAATTGGTTCAGCAATATTAATTTATGGGAAAATAAGATTAAGTATTTATGTAAATGGATTAAATTTATTCTGTTATGGCACTACTACGGCAGCTAAGGATATGTGGGAAGAGACTAAAAATAAGGTAATACAAAATCTGAGAAACTGGAGGCCCGTGATTATGGATATAACAAGTAAGGTACAAGTAGTGAAAAGATTTTTTAGTCCTTTTCATTTAACATATAGGTCAGACATTTTTATTAATCAAAAAAGTTGTGAGTGATAAAGGGTTGAATGAAATTGTTTGGGAGGAAAAAAGGGCAAGAATTAAATGGGATAAACTGATCCTCCCCGTAGAACAAGGAAGATTATTTGGTTTATTATATTATTACTATTATTATAGGTTTATCTGATTTGAAGGAATACTTTAGAGCTATGCAGTCAAAGCTCATACTGCAGAAGCAAAAGGTAATAAGCCAAAGTGGAAAGGGATGGTGGCAAAACAGGAGGATTTTAAAAATTCCCTTCAGAGTACTTTGTCAGAAACACTAGGGAAGCGAATGACTGCAAATGACAATTAAGGAAATGACTTTGGAGCTAGCACATGATCTGAACTGCCTAGACCATGGAAAGGACTTATCACATTTAATGTTGTTCACTTCCAAAAATGCAAATACTAGAACTCTAAATCTAACTCACCTGAAATTAAAGTACTGAATATTGTAAAGCAGATGAACTAACCATAGGTGAGAGCTTTAGAAAAAGGAAGGAGTAAACAGCACAGAAATAAATGGAATTTGTGGGAATACAAGCAGAATGTTCAAGAGGAGGAGTGAGGCTTAAGGGAAGGCAGGAACTGATCAGTTTATGTAATGTCAGAGTGAATAATTGTTAAAGAAAATCTATATATACTGCAAGAAAAAAATGAAACCGGTCTCTATGGTTTGCTTTCTTTTCTATTAATATGTTTTCCTGTCATTATATAAAAAGATGCTAAAACACAACACCAAGACTCCAGCTACCGGAAATAAAATATTAAGATCTGCTCTATCACGCACATCATTGTGAACCTATAAATGGACGAAGTGTTTGTCATTGATTGGGCTTCTTTTCTTTGCTCCCATTTAAAATTAAACTATGATGTCTCCCCTCCCCTTAATAAAACTACCACTGAAAGAACACATACTCCTGAAGGGGAAACCAGGAAGATACGACCTTTTTTCCCTTACTGGGGTTTTAAAACAAGGAAGAGCAAGTCTTCAGATAAGATCATGCCACTTGGAATCTGCTACCTACAGAAATCACATCTTTAGGAATACTGAAGTACTTCAAAGCACCACTGCATAAACGCCCAATAATAAAGCCAGGTATAAAGCCAGATGCAATTGCTTTAACGACCATGACTAATATGAATCAAGCCACAAACTTTCCATCTCTAAGACAATTGCATTTCAGTTCATGTATTGCTTTGCACTTTGTATATTGTTCATAGCATGATATAAACTACTGTATATGCTCTGTATGTAACCATCTCAGTCTATATATATATATATATATATATATATATATATATATATATATTGTCAAACTCTACATTGACTGCCTTTGCAAACGTTTATTTTGTTATACATCAACATGTATGAATATTATATACACATGAATTATATTCCATTTAAAACCACATTTGTGATATCTTAAGTTTTAATTGCTGTCTGAGCCCATGGCATGTCTGAAAAGGGGTCAACAGCCAACCCACTTACCTTGTCAACAAACAGCAAATAAAACAGTTATCAGAAATATTTGGGGCCAAGTAGCTCACTGCCACATGCTGAAAGGTACCCTGTAGAGGGAAGTGACTTCTACCGTGCTTGTCAACCTATCACACCAGTTCTAAACTGTCTGCCTGGCTCCTTCCTCCAAAGTAGGGCAGAAAGGTATACTGAAAGAAGGGATGCATGTCTCTCCATAACTGTATAATGATAAATACCTTTAGAAATTCATGCACCCTGAATTGTCTCTCTTCAAAAAGTTGCCCCCTCAACCATTCTAGGGCAGGCACATACATAGTGATAATGCATAATGAAAAGTTGAGTAAGGGGTTGCTTTCAAATAGGATTTTTGGAAAATCCAGTCAAGGAGGTTTGATCTACCAGATTCTAGTCAGCTTAACTCGAGTACCCAATGGATCTCACTGTGGAACAATCACACTGCATGCCCACTGCAGAATTCAGAGTTAAAATCTGACACTATGAACACCATAAAAAGTTGCCATCAGGCCCAGAATTTGCATGTATGTGGTGCTGTAGAAGGAAAAATAGGAAGAGATACCTGAAGACGTAGGCGACAGTCGCCTAAATACCATTGCTCTCAGTAACTTAAAACAATGTTACAAAAGCAGATAAAACTCCAAATACAGAGTGGGCAGTAGGGAGGGGTGCACTTGGGAAAGTTTTATCTGCCATGCACTACTCCATTTCGAGCAGTCCTATTCCTATCATTGCTTCCTGTGAGGTAGGTAAGCACCTTAACCTCCTTATTCCCAATCTACCAAGAAAACAGGATCAGAAAATCCACAAGATGCATTTTTATATGGAGTTTAGGTTTTTCTTTATGTATAGTATCTAGGTTTACTGCCTTAAATTTCCCTTTTTCATAAAGCTTGGCTCAAGGGCGGACTTTCAATGGATCGCAGATTTTTCCCGTTCTGCTACGTATAAAACCCTGACCCAGAATCAGGTCATTTACAGATGATTTAGCACTCTGTTCCCCACAAACATGCAGTGCACTACTGGAAAGAAGTGGCCCCCTTCCGTTCACACACTGACCCAGTGGTGATCGGCACTCTCCCCAAATTTGCAGTCAGCTATCCCTGGCCAACCAGAGATCCATGGCATCATTAAATTCAGGTGGGATTATGACATGAAGGCATTCAGTCATAATCCCGCAGATGGTAGCTTCACACCATTGGCTTCACAGCCAAGCACATACACCAAATGTCTCAACCTGTGGTTCCTCTCACACTGAGCAGGATTACTATTGCAACACATCATCAGTAGGGTAAAATTAACCTGTCTTACTGCGGTCTAAACCCAGCTCACGTTCCCTATTAATGGGTGAACAATCCAATGCTTGGTGAACTCTGGTTCACAATGATAGGAAGGGCAGACATCGAAGGATCAAAAAAGGGACATCGCTATGACTGCTTGGCCGCCACACACCAGTTATCCTTGTGGTAACTTTTCTGACACCTCCTGCTTAAAACATAAAAAGACAGAAGGACCATGAGGTCCCGCTTTCACAGTCTGTATTCATACTGAAAATCAAGATCAAGCGGGCTTTTGCCCTTCTACTCCATGGGAAGTTTCTGACCTCACCGCCTTAGGACACCTGCATTACTCTTCGACAGGTGTACCACCCCAAACTCCCCACCTGAGATTGTCCCTGGAGTGGGTCATGCCCAGGTGCTTAGAGCCAGAAGTGAAAGCCTCAGTGGGGCTCGTCCCCCTGCATCACTGGGTAAGTGAGAAAAATGCCGAGTAGTGGTATTTCGCCAGTGGCCAAGGCCTCCCACTTATTGTACACCTCTCACATCTCTTCAGTGCCAGACTAGAGTCAAGCTCAACAGGGTCGTCTTTCCCTGCCAATTCTGCAAGCCTGTTCCCTTGGCTGTGGTTTCATTAGATAGTAGGTAGGCCAACCTGTACATTTTATTCTGTAGCTGATTATATTGTATTTATAGACTGTTGCTTATCTGAGAAGAGATTAACAATCATTTACACTTCTGGGTAGTATACTGCATGGCACTCACCTGTGAGACAGATTTGGCCAACTACCAGTGAAACTCGTTTCTCTTTGCTCGAATTTAAGCCAAACATTTGCAAAGTGCTGCTGTTCGCAAAGCAGCATTTAGCAGTGTCCTTGTACAGATGCAAAAGCCTAGAAGCTCAATTTTATCCTAAACAGCTGTCAGTGAAACCCTTCCAGGCTTCTCTACTGCTCTAGGAGCAATTCATTTGTGTGCTGAGCAGCGTTGCCTTATTGATCAACCTTAGCCTACACAAAGTACAAGTCTTGGTGCTACCTGCACAGTAGTGTCAGATTAACGCATTCCCTTCCCTAATAAAACACAGTAAGAGCCTGCCATCATGGACAGGCAGTTTCCCATCATCTCTCTAGCCAGCCTGATAGACATGGGCATCTTGAGGTAATGTAGCAATTGTCTCATGTATATGGACAACCATTTACTCCTGAAACAAATACTTTGTGAGAGATGTAGTTATACCATGAAACTGGAGGCAAGACTCTCACATAAGGACAAACTGAATGGCAAGCAGGTAGTTAGCAGACGCATACTTGCCATACTAAAAGACATGACACAAACCCACATATGAGGAGGTACTCGCTAATAACTTGCCAAAAGATCAGACGCCTCCCAAACGGAAACCAATTACACACAACAATGCAAAAAACAACCACAGCAAACACACCAGTGTCTCAACAAATAAGCCCATAAGGCATAACACCATTGCGAGATGCACGAATGTTCCCCTCACCAGGCTGAATAATGAACGGGTTACAATAAGCTGCCTGTCAGGTGCCAGGATCAGTCAAGTCACTCAAGTACAAGTACTGGTATGACTCAGTCAGTCCATGTGGAGATAAATGACTTAAGATGTACCTCACTGGTCTACATGAAAAGATGCATGACGGAGCTCTCAGATTGTGCGTCACAGACAGGTATAAACCTAGGCTTAAGCGACATTCTACCTTCTCCAAGGATGATGTCACAGTACAAACAAAAAATGATTGACAAACAATTGACTTAGCTTCTGGTGTCAGTCCAAGAGGATCCAATATCTGTCAGCCTAGGTAGATATGGTCAACAGGCCATGCTGCTTTGCCAGAGATGGTCTGCACCTGTCTCCCATTGGCTTTTAGATACTGGCAAAGGCATTAGCCACCCCTATTGTGCCTTTTTAGGCAGCGTCAAACTAACCAACCTCCCAACACAAAGTCCTCTCTAGATAAATTTAAGGTACTGCTGCTTAATGCTAGGAGTCCAAACAAGAAACTGCACTCCCTGGAAGCACTCCTCACTTTGGAAGATGCTGATGTCTATGCAGTCACCAAGACATGGTTCAAAGCCAAGGAAAGCACCCCTGCTGTGCAGGGCTACAATGCTTTCCATATGTTCAGACCACAAACTGAGCAAGAAAGAACCAAAGGAGGAAGTGTATCCATCTTCATTATGGATAAGTACGCCTCGAGACTGATCAAACAGTACGACTCTCTTGAGAACTCCATGTCCAATTAACTATAGTCAAACACCCCCCACCACCACATATATATAGCTATAGGTCCCCCACTATGGAACACAAACAGCATACCGAATACCTGGGCTTACTACAGTCACTTGCCATACAACCCAAAATCTTACTCATGGGTAATTTTAATTATCTTACCATTGAAGGAGAAACGTACACGACCACAAACATGCTGGTTCAGAGGTTCTTGGACTTTGTCAATGCAAAAGCTCTGGAACAGCCAGTCAGCACACCCACAACAGGCTCAGATATGCTGGACATAGTACTCACTAACATGGGAGAGCATTGCCTCCCCCATGTGATGCCCTCCCTGGCAAGATCGAACCATAAATTAGTCTCATTCAATATAATCAGACCAGATATCCCACCAAGCTCAAAAATGCAGAATTTTTCTAAGACAAATTACCTCCAACTAAGTGATTGAGGGGGCTCTGAAACTTCTTATACAAACAAAGATAACACAGACTCCCATGCAGAGGTGTACACCAATGCCCTGTATAACCACTTGAGCAGTTGTATAGAATCTGTTGTACCTGACCGGATTAAAAACAGGTCTTCCTGTAAAAAAAAAAAAAAAAAACAAGCTACCCTAGACCACCATTAGTATAAACAGGCTATATAACAAGAGAACAACTAATGTCCAAGAACAAGGAGCAGCTGGCTAAGCAGATGAAATCACAAAATTAGAGGTCTTGTCAAATCCTCCAAAGCTAATTACAAAGCAAAATAGCCTCCCTAGCCTAGGATAATCACAAGGCATTCTTTAACTACATCCAAAATCTAGTGAATATCCAGCTATGTGCTGAACTGGCTGTGGATGGCACCACCAATACTCAACTGGAGGCAACAGCCAACCTACTAGCTGACAGAGTTGAAGAAAACTTCACCCCCTGTCCCCTCCAGTCATCCCCCAAAGTATACCTGCCAGCATTTCTCAGCCTATTATCTCAAGACAGCAGGTCATCTCAGGGCTCTCCAAGGCCAAAAACATGACATCAATGGAAATTGACAACATCCCAGGTTGCCTTCTAAACAACTTAAAACATGACCTAACAGACCCACATGGATCCCGGTTTAATCACAGCCTTAGAACTGGCTAGGTTTCAGCAGAATGGTGGATAGCAACAGTAATCCCTCTGCACAAAGGGGGACCATCAACCAACCCTGGGAATTATAGGCCCAAAAGCTTGACTAGACTCATTTGTGAAGCCAGAGAAAGGATCATTATGGACCTTATTAACAAGGATATAGGTAATCTCCAAACTCTGGAGTCAACCCAGTTTGGATTCATTAAAGGTAGATCATGCCTGTTAAACATGGTTGACTTCAAGAAAAAGTCACTAAGGCCCTGGACGGGGGAAAGAGTGCACGCCACCTATCTTGACCTAGCCTAGGTATTTGACACAATCCCCTCTCAAGTATTATACAGAAACTCTCCCAGTTGGGAATTAACCCCTACATTACCAGATGGGTAGCCAACTGGCTCACAGACAGGACAAACGGTCAAACTGGGTGACTTCAGCTGTAGCAAAAGCCCAGTCACCAGTGGCATACCACAGGTTTCTGTGCTGGGCCCCTTACTGTTTGGTATTTATTTTTCAGAAGTCTAGAAAAACTTGGATGGCCTGTGCCAGATCAAGTTCGCTGATGACTGCAAATTGGGAGAATCAGAGTCCTGCAATGATGTTAATACACTGCAGATGGGGTTAACACAGGCAAATTATTGCCAAAGTCAAGGATTAAACCTAAATGCAAAAAATGCATTATCCCCTTTGTGGAAGTTGACATCCCTAATAAATCATATTATGGGCAGCACCTCCCCTCCAAGTGTAGACCCAGTGGTATGTGATCTGGTTATGCAGGTTGACAGCAATCTGCACTTTGACCACTAGTAAATCCTATGTGGCACATATAAGTAAAGGCATCAATCTAGATGTTATAATTCTATCCTACTCTGCCCTCAGCAGACCAGTTGAGTACAATGATCCTTTTGCGTGTACCTCACGAGACACCTGCAACAATTGGAGAAACCACAGAGGGTTCTGACTAAGAAATTACAGGATGCACAAAACAAGTTTTACACAAATACTGAAAGACCTGTCACTGTATTCAGTCTCCTGTAGGTTGCTAAGGGATGACCTGTGCCTGCCTTATGGGGGCAGTCTCTGACTCGGCCCTGACGGAAATGCTGCACATTCATAAATCAGACTACAGGAGGGTCACTTGCTCCAGGGATCTTAACCTAGCCTCTGACATGGGCAGGTCATGCTGGAGCAATAGAAACATCTCCTAGAGACTGCCACTTCTCTGGAACAAGCTTCTAATAAATGTTAAACAGAGCCCCTCCCTGACTATCTTCAAATGCAACCTGGATCAATGGATGGGTGACTGCAGATTCACTCCTGGGGTGGTGCCCATGTCCCTACTAGACAGAGGAAGTTGGTATTAACTACCATAGACCCTTACCTATGCACACTTCACTCACCTAACCAATGACAATTGGGGCAACTCAGAATAAATATGGCTGAGCTTAAAAGGGCTCTAGGGCTGTTAGCCTAGTAACCTTCCATGAACTTATAGGTTCATAGGTAGGTACTAGGCTATTGGCCCTAGGGCCTATATAAGCCTAGCCAAAGAATGAACCCTGGCCTTCGCCACACAAGAAAATTATGTTCCTGTGCCCCTGTCGAGCAGAGCCACAGAAGTGATCCCTGGGGTGAATTTCCCATTTCCCATCCAATCGTCAAGATTTTTCTTGAAGAGTGCTGATTAGGAGCTCTGTTTGACATAGATAGGTAGTCTGTTCCAGAGTATGGGAAGTCTACAGGACAGGAAACTATCCCTCCAGCATGTTCTGTTTATTGTGGTGACAAGGTTTAGATCCCTAGAGCATGTAGCTCAGAGGGATTGGGATTTCTTTAAGTGGAGCATGTCCAGCAGCTCTGGGTTTGACATAGCTTTGTATGTTAGGCAGAGATTGCCCCCGAGTAGGCGATATGTGATGAAGTAAAGCTGTAGTTTTTTGTGACGGGTCTGCGTAGGTCATCTGTTTGAGGCCAGTAATCCTCTTTGTGAGGTATTTCTGTGGTCTTTCCAGTTGTTGTAGAGGTCTTGTGAGGTACATACCAAAAGGGGCATTGTACTCTATAATGGGTCTAATGAGTGATGAGTAGAGGGGAACAATGACCTCTTTTTCTGGACGAGAATCCTTTTGTGATGAGATGAGCCACATAGAAGGATTTCCTGACCACTGTGGCGATGTGATTATCAAAGTAGAGACTACTGTCCACCTGTGTCCCAAGGTCTCATCACATTTTCGGCATTAAGCAGACTACCAGCTATGTGGTAGTTCATGGGTACAGAGTTTTTACCAAAGGGGATGACCATACACTTTTTGGCATTGAGCTTCAGGCCATGGCTTTGACACCAGGTATCTGTCTCAGTGAGGCCCTATTGTAGTTTGTCCACATCGTTAGGAGTTTCGATTATGGCTCCTAGTTTTCAGTCATCTGCAAACTTTGTTAGCCAAATACCTTCTGTGTTAGTCTGCACTTCAGAGAAGTAGATACCAAACAGGAGAGGACCCAGGACTGAACCCTGTGGTACTCCACTTGTCACTGGTCTGAAGTCGGATTTGGAATCTGCTACTTTCACAGTGTGGGTTCTGTCCGTGAGCCAGTTGGCAACCGATTTTGTGACAAAGGGGTTTATACCTAGTTTAGTGAGCTTATCTATAATTCCAGAGTGGGGGATGGTGTCGAAAGCCTTCGCGAGACCTAGATAAGCTGTGTGAACCATTTTACCCTCATCTATGGCTTTGGCGACTGCTTCAAAGAAGTCCATCAGGTTTAGGAGACATGATCTGCCTTTTACAAATCCAAACTGGGTAGGGTCCAGAGTTTGGAGATTACCAATGTCTTTGGTTACGAGTTCCATGAGGATACGTTCCATGGCCTTGCAGACCAGGCTCATCAGGCTAATGGGGCGGTAGTTCCCAGGGTCAGTCATGGCTTCCCCTTTGTGGAGTGGGATAACCGTCATGGTGTGCCATTCAGTGGGTACAAAGCCTGAGGTGAGGCTATGATTGAACATGGTACTTAGGTAGGGTGCCAGTTCATTCTGTAGTTCATGTAGAACGCAGCCTGGGATATTGTCAGGTCCCATGGATGCTGTGTTCTTGGCTTTGGAGAGCGTTTTTTTTTTTACCTGTGCAGCCGTGATTATAGAAACTTTGCATTCTTCCGGTATAGAGATGGGCCTTCTAGGGGGTGAGAGGGGCGTAAAGTTAGCACTGAACCGATCTGCTAGGATGTTGGCAATATCAGTTGGTTCTGTATATTTAGTGCCATTGTGCTGTAACTCAGAGCAGATCTGAGTCTTCCCATTGAGATTCTTGATATAGCTATAGAATGCTTTGTGGTCGTCTTTAGAGTCAGTGGCAATTTTGTTTTTGTAACTAGCTTTGGAGGATTTTATAAGGGAACACAGCTTCTTACCGAGGGTGACCAGGGGAGTTCCTCCAGTCATGGGATTTTACTTTTTTTTTGCAACAGTTTCTTTCTTCTGTTGTAGAGTTTGTTTATGGCAGAGGACCACCAGATTGGCTTCCTTTTTTTGGAAGATAACATCTTGGTTCTATTAGGGATAGCATGATCCATGCACTCGTGTAAGTGCTTATAAAGTGCATTTGTGTAGGATTCAGTCATACCTCTATTGTCTGTCTGCATGGGTGTCGTGAAGTTTGCCACTTCTGTCTTAAGAAGTGTGAAGTTGGCTTTTGAGTAGTTTTTTACGATGGTTTCCCTAATTGGGGGTGGGGTTGGGATGTGGATGTCTAGGCTGATTAGCTTGTGGTCGGATCTAACCAACGAGGAATTGACCTCTGGTGTGGAACACTGGTTTCCCATGTTGGTAATGACCAGGTCTAGGATATTGCTGCCCCTGGTGGGGATGTGAATAAGTTGATCCAAGACGTTGGAATTTATGAATTCTAGAAAACGTTGAGCAAAAGAGTTGGTACACGAGTAGTTTTCCCAGTTAATGGTGGGGTAGTTGAAATCACACATTAGGGTGTTGGGCTGTACCCTAATACTTTCCAGTGCATCAAGAAATGAGGAGTGGGAATCCTGGGGCATGGTGGGGGTCTGTAGCAAGCTACAATTTGGATTGCGGTCTTGCCCAGAGTTAGTTGCACTTGGATAATCTTGGATGCATTATGCTGTGCAACTAGCCTGGAGGTGTGGATATCCTTAATAAATATGGACACGCCTCCGCCTTTAGTGCTTCGTTCTGGGTTAGGTGGCCGAAAGGTGGGGTATGAATTGTAGCCTGGTAATGCAGGGGTGCTCTCTGGAGCTTTGAACCAGGTCTCTGTCACTGCATAGATGTCAATGTTCTCCATTTTAAGGAGTGCTTCGAGTGAGTGCATTTTGAGGTTTAAACTTCTAGCATTGAGTAGCATTACCCTCAGATTTTGCTTGCTTGTACCTGTTACGGTGGTGAATTTGTCATTTGACCCTTGCCTATAAAGGGCACTATGAGCCTACAAGAGATGTTACTGGGCTTTAACAGCACACAAGAAACTGGAAGTCTCTGATTTTCTTCAGAATGGTGGCGGACTACCAGGCCAGGAAGAAAGCTGTGGGAACTGGAGAATTCTGCTACCCTTCCCTGGAGGGTGTGTGGGTGTGACTGAGTGAGCGAGTGAGACAGTGTAGTTCTGTGGAGTAAAACAAAAAAATAACAAATTTTGCAGACGAATGCAAGCTAGGAGCAGTTGTTGAATATCCAAATGGCTTGGCCATCCTTCAGAAAGATTTGTTCCAAACAAGTAACTAGTGCCAGAATCATGGACAAACTAAATGCCAAAAATGCATCGTTGTGTCCTTTGGGAAGTGGTCTACTCCAGGGAACTACCACACTGATAAACCCCTGAAAGTTGACTACGTTGTTCAGGATTTGGGAAGTTGTGTGTACAGTGATCCAACTTTTTTACTGCATGCCAATTCATAAGAAATATCTTCTATATCACACAGCTTATAAACAAAAGGATTTTGACTAGATATAGAGAGGTCATTGCCCCCTTTACTTGGCCCTCATTAGGCCAATCATTGCATATAATGCCCGGTCTGGCACGCATCTGTCCAAGCGCATGCAACTGGAATAACTGGATACCAAATGCTCTGTTACTTAAAAATAAAAAGAAACCAGGTACTAAAAATAGGAATAATTTATTCTAGCACCTCAGCGTTACCACCTTCATGGAATAAAAAATTACAAAAGAACACTCTTTATACACTTCATTCCTAATTATATCTCATAAATCAATTAAACAAAAAAAAATTAATCGAACATTATTGGAAGTACCTAATACAGGACAAATTTTTGGAAAGTATTTTTCCACGAAAGCCCTTTTTTTCTTATACCAGGTGTAAAAATTTGAGAGACATGGTTGTGCATGGTATGTTTACCATGCCAACCACAGAGTTAATAAGAGCTCCAAAAGAACTTTAAAATGTGGTAGGTGCAACATATGCTCTTATATTTTAACTACATTTCACAGCATGAATCACATAATATTTGAACCTAGGGGCACTTTCTTTTGTAAAAGCAAGGGGATAATATATGCCCTTGTCACCTATATTATATAGGTGAAAGAGAGAATTCCATATAAGGTTCATGGAACATTTAACAGACATAAAAAATTGTAGGGAAGATAAAGTGATTGCTTCACACTTTAAAAAGTTTCATGAAAGTAATGTTAATTTATTACAATGTACTATTTTGGAACAAATTGAATGCACAGATGTTACAGATGAAATATTAAAACAAAAAATAATTGTATAAAGAAAGTATTTATATTTTAAAATATAACCAATTAACTCCCAAAGGTTTAAATAATGACTTGAATTGGAAATGTTTGCTTTAAAAAGTTAATTGTTGTATTTTATTGTTTAATTGATTTATGAGCAATTAGGAATGAAGTATATAGAGTGTTTTTTTTTTTTTTTTGTAATTTTTTTATTCCATGAAGGTGGTAACACTGAGGTACTAGAATAAATTATTCCTGTTTTTTAGTACCAGGTCTCTATTTTAAGTAACAAGGAGAGCATTTGGTATCCAGTTGTGGTTTGAGAAACTTGATGAGGTTGAAGTGTTGTAACAAGTTGCTGAATATGTCTTCAGATCCAAACGTGGATGTTCCCCGTCCTTTCCGTGAAGATGTTTTATCTACCTTATGTGCAGCTGGAGGACTGGGCTCACAAAGAACTATGGAGCATTTAAATAGCTCTACACATGTAACTGGGCAAGTTTTGGAAGGTCGCCCAGCAAGTCAAGGTACTGGTCCACTTTTTGAAATGGTTGTCAATGAGAGAGCTAAAAGAGTGACTGATCCCTTTGTTTCAGTGGGGCATATGTTAAATGCAATGCCCTCTGATAAAGGGGAAATCTGGGAAATTTGAGATTGC
The DNA here is from genome assembly GCF_019279795.1 of Protopterus annectens. Taxonomy (NCBI): domain Eukaryota; kingdom Metazoa; phylum Chordata; order Ceratodontiformes; family Protopteridae; genus Protopterus; species Protopterus annectens. Next base: position 539,438,544 of record NC_056726.1, read on the forward strand.
TTGAAAAAGAGACAAAAACATTAAAATATACTGGGTTTACAACAGTACATTACTCCTATTGTATAAAGGAAGTATTTATATTTTTAAATATAACACATTAACTCCCAAAGGTTTAAATAAATGAATTAAATTGGAAAGGATTGCTTTAAAAAGTTAATTGGTGTCTTTTATTGTTTAAGTGATTTATGAGTAATTAGGAATGAAGTATATATAGTGGTTTTTTTTGTAATTTTTTTATTCCATGAAGGTGGTAATACTGAGGCGTTAGAATAAATTATTCCTGTTTTTAGTACCAGGTCTCTTTTTATTTTTGAGTAACAAGAAGAGCATTTGGTTTGGTTTGAAAAACTTGAGGAGGTGGAAGTGTTGTAACATGCAACTGGAATCGCTGCAGAGATACCTTAATAAAAGGATACAAGGCCTAAACAATATTGCCCTACATGGATCACCTCAAAACACTAATCACTATACTTGGTATCCCACAGACATACAAGAAATTCTCCAACCCAATGCTGATGGAATTCCTGCATATCAGCAAGTCAAATGGCATTAGAAATACTCTGTCCAGGGATTTAAACTTCCACATCATCAACAGAACAGTTTTGAGGACCGGTATATCCCAGAGAGGATACCACTGCTCTGGAACAGACTCCTTATCCCTGCCCATATTCATATGCACACCTTGAATCTATAGATTGGTAAAAGAAAGTTTACACTGGACTGCCCCCTTGTACTAGTTAATGGATAGAGGCAGCTCTTAAATGCTTTATCCCACACACAGATCCCCTCAGATTGTCTATGGTATGATCCCAGGTATTCTTACTAGGAGTAATATAGAACCATCAACCATACGATAGGCAAGACCAATGTAACACCAAACAGGATAGGTTAATTCAAGCACCAAAAGGGAAACTAGCTAGGCTTACAATGTCCTTCAAGGACAACTACCTAGTACTTGCCTATGAACTCTGAGTGTCTGCGAAAGTCTGTGAAAGGCAGTTGCTGTGGATAATGGGACACTGGTTTACAGAAAGAAAGAGAGGTGAGGTTCTAAGTAAAGGGCATGCAGTTCATTTTGGCAGAGCCCATACCAAAGACAGCAGTGCATATTCCCTTTACACTCTAAGCCATGTTGTATTCTGTGGATTAATAATTAACACAGACTTTTGTGCACTTTCTTACAATCACTTCATCCTTTGTAGAAACAGCAGGGGCCAGCAGTCCTCCACATCTGGTTACAGTGTCCACCAGTTATCATATGAATTATTTCACATAATAGTTACAAAGTATTACTAGGCAGTGGAAAAGTATTTAACTGCCTACTACAGATTTTCAGATAAGTCTGATAGACATGTACTGTCATCAGGCATTGGTATTGTGTAATTTTAATTTATTTTCATCTACAATATTCAGTTTGTCTAGATTTAAATAATTGAAACAACTTTTATATTCTAATAACTGCATATCTGATTAGCTTATGTGAAACACCTTACTGATGCCTATTCTTAATTATGACAATTTATTTTTGAATATTGCATCTGACCAGGGCTGCTCTTCCTCCTTTGCTACCCCCTTCTCCCTGCCCACCCATCTTGTCAACCCCTCCTTGTCCATGTCCACCCCCTTTCATTCCAGTAAAATATTAAAATTCAAATAGATTAGAACTTATGTAATGTTGGGCTGCTCTGTAGCATATAATTTTCTTCTCAGGTCTGCCTTTTGTGTCATTCCTCACATGTAGCTCGTCTTTGCTCACAGATTACACACTGGCACATACTCTTCTCAAATTCTTATATGAAATATCTTGTCATTATCCACTTTAAAGCCATGCTCATTTCTTACAGTATTCATCACCCCCTCTAACTAGACTCTGTTCACCCCTCACCATGAAGACAAAAGCAAATTTCAAGTCCTTCATCAAACACCTGCCCTCCTGAATGGTTTTCCCATACACTCTGCCCCACCCTCCATCTCTCAATTTTTAATCATTTTTCCTATGCATACTTTATTTCATGTTTCAAATATTCCTGAACTCGTACAAAAACATTTTAGAATGCAAATCAACCACACTGCCAAGGCAGAACAGATGATACCTTATTTTCAGAACGTGAGTTTGCTGTCATACCTTGCAGATGCTGCTTTTTGCTTTCCTTCATTGTTTACAGTCTAGCATAAGTGCTGCGTACTCACACATCATGTGTCTTTTTACTGTGAATGTACCACAAGAGACATGGGAGCTTTTACAAATGAACCATCTGTGTTCAAATGTACTTAACAGAAAGAAAAAAAAACACTTTACCTGAAGGTACATTAATGCAGTAAACACTATCATTACCTGTACACCATGTGTTCATAGGTAGGTACTAGGCTATAGGCCTAAGGGCCTAAAGTAAGCCTAGCCAACAAGGTTCCCTGACTTACGCCACCCAAGAAAGTTAATTTCCTGTGTCCCTGTTGAGCAGAGCCACGGAAGTGATCTCCGGGGTGTATTTCCTATTTCCCATCCACGCAAGATTTTTCTTGAAGAGTGCTAATAAGTAACTTTGCTTGACAAAGATGGGTAGGGTAGCTTGTTCCAGAGTATAGGAAGTCTCTGGGACAGGAATCTCTCTCTCCTGCATGTCCTGTTTATTGTGGTAACAAAGTTTAGGTCCCTAGAGCGTGTAGCTCGGAGGGATTGGGATTTCTTTATGTGCAGCATTTCTAGCAGCTCTGGGTTCGACATAGCTTTATATGTTAGGCAGAGATCAACTCAGAGTAGGCGATATTCTACGAAGTAAACCTGGAGTTTTTGAGACGGTCAGTGTAGGGCATCTGTTTGAGGACAGTAATCCTCTTTGTGAGGTACTTCTGTGGCCTTTCCAGATGCTGCAGATGTCTTGTGAGGTACATTCCAAAAGGGGTGTTGTACTCTATAATAGGTCTAATAAGTGTCGAGTAGAGGGGGAACAATGACCTCTTTTTCCTGGATGAGAACAGTCTTGTGATTAGGTGTGCCATGCAGATGGATTTCCTGACTACTGTGGTGATGTGATTATCAAAGCAGAGACTACTGTCCACCTGGGTCCCAAGGACTCACACACATTAAGTAGACTGCCGCCTATGTGGTAGTTCATGGGTGCAGAGTTTTTACCATGCATTTTTTGGCACTGAGCTCGAGGCCATGGCTCTGACACCAGGCATCTGACTCAGTGAGGCCCTTCTGTAGGATGTCCACATTATTTGAGGACTCTACTACGGCTTCTAGTTTGAAGTCATCTGCAAACTTGGTTAGCCTGTACTTCAGAGAAGTAGATATCAAACAAGAGAGATCCCAGGACTGAACCCTGTGGTACCCCACTTGTCACTGGTTTGAAGTCAGATCTGGAGTCTGCAACTTTTACAGCGTGGGTTCTGTCAGTGAGCCAGTTGGCAACTCATCTTGTGATGTAGGGATTTATACCTAGTTTAGTGAATTTAGCTAGAATTCCAGAATGGGGGATGGTGTCGAAAGCCTTAGCGAGGTCAAGATAGGCTGTGTGAACCACCATACTCTCATATACAGCTTTGGTGACTTCCTCAAAGAAGTCATTTCAGGAGGCATGGTCTGCCTTTCACAAACTAAAAATGGCTGGGGTACAGAGTTTGTGGCTACCAATGTCTTTGTTTATGATTTCCATGATAATACATTCCATGGCCTTACAGACCAGGCTAGTCAGGCTAACAGGGCGATAGTTCCCGGGATCAGTGGTGGCTCCCCCCCTTTGTGAAGTGGGATAACTGTTGCTGTGCACCAGTCAATGGCCACAAAGCCTGACATGAGGCTATGATTGAACATGGTGCTTAGGTGGGGAGCCAGTTCATTCTGAAGTTCGTGTAAAATGCCACCTGGAATGTTGTCCAGTCCCATGGATACTGTGTTTTTGGCTTTAGAGAGTGCAGCTTTTACCTGCGTAGTTGTTATTACAGGGACTCTGCATTCTTCCTGTATAGATATGGGTCCTTTAGGGGGTGAGAGGGGGTAAAGTTAGCACTGAACCAATCTGCCAGGACGTTGGCAATATCAGTTGGTTCTGTAATTTTCGTGCCATTGTGCTGCAACTCAGAGCACATCTGGGTGTTGCCATTGAGATTCTTGACAGAACTATAGAACACGTTGTGGTTGTCCTTGGAATCGGTGGTGATTTTGTTTTCATAGCTAGCTTTGGAGGATCTTATAAGGGATCTATGCTTCTTACGGAGGCTGACCAGGGAGCTCCCTCCACTCATGGGAGTTTACTCTTTTGCAACAGTTTCTTCCTTCTGTTGTAAAGTTTGTTTATAGCAGGGGACCACCAGATTGGCTTCCCTTTTTTGGGGGATAGCGTCTTGGTTCCGTTTGGGACAGCACAATCCATGCACTTGTGTAAGTGATTATAGAGTGCATTTGTGTAGGATTCAGCAGTCGTAACTGTATTGTCCATCTGCATGGGTGTTATGAAGTTCGCCACTTCTGTCTTAAAAAGCATGAAGTTGGCTTTAGAGAATTTTTTTACCATGGTTTCCTTAATGGGGGGGTGGGGGAGGGATGTGGATATCTAGGGTGATTAGCTTATGGTCGGATCTAGTTCTGATCAATGAGGAGTTGACTTCAGGTGTGGAACACCAGTCACTCATGTTGGTAATGACTAGGTCTAGGATATTGTTACCTCTGGTGAGGGTGTGGATAAGTTGATCCAGGTCATTGGAATTTATGAATTCCAGAAAGCATTGAGCAAAGGAGTTTATACACATGAGTAGTTTTCCCAGTTAATGGTGGGGTAGTTGAAATCGCCCATTATTAGGGTTTTTGGTTGAACCCTAATATTTTCCAGTATATCAAGAAAATAGGAGTGGGGATCTGTAGCAAGCTACAATTTGGATTGCAGTTTTGCCCAGAGTTAGTTGCACTTGGATGACGATGGATGCATTATGCTGAGCAACTAGCCTGGAGGTGTGGATATCCTTAATGAATATGGACACACCTCTGCCTTTAGTGTTCCGGCCCAGGTTAGATGGCCGAAAAGTGTGGTACGAGTTACAGCCTGGTAATGCAGGGGTGCACTCGAGCCTTGAACCAGGTCTCTGTCACTGTACAGATATCAATGTTCTCCATTTTAAGGAGTGCCTTGAGGGAGTGCATTTTGAGATTTAGACTTCTAGCATTGAGTAGCATTACCCTCAGTTTTAGCTTGCCTGTTCCTGTTACGGTGGTGAATTTGTCATTTGAACCTTGCCTAAAAAGGCACTATAGGGGCAGCAAGAGCCTTAGCCAGTATCCGGAATCCCAGGGTGACAGGTGCAGGCCATCTCTGGCAAAGCATCATGGTCTGTCGACCATGTCATCCCCAAGCAGACAGATACTAGATTCCCCTTAGAATGACACCAGAAGCATAGCCAATTGTTGAAGTCAATCATTTTGTCCTTGTACTGCGGTATCATTCTGGGTGATGGCAGGATGCTACTCAGGGCTAGAGTCATACCTGCCTAGGCTACAAGAACAGAGAGCTCTTCCATGTCTCTTTTCATGTGTTCCAGGGAGGCACATCTCAGATCATTCACACCAACATGGACAATGACAGAGTAATATTTGTACTTGTTGTGGAGTGACCTGAGTGCATGGGTTATGTGGCAGATCCTGGAACCAGACAGGCAGCTGAAAGTAACCTTCTCCTTGTTTAGCCTTGTGAGTGGGACATCAGTGTGCCTGACTATAGAGTCAACTAGGACTAGTGTGTATGGTACATTGTCTTGCCTTATGGGCTGTGGTTGACTGGCACATTGAGTCTGTGGGCTATGTCTCATTTGGGTTGTGTTGGGGGTGGAGGTTGCTTGTGTTTCTGCTTTGGAGGTCTCTGTTGCTTGAGCAGATTGAGAGCCTCTGTGAATGTTTTTGTGTTTCTATGTGTGGATTTTGGTGGTGTAGGCTACCTTCTCCTCTCAACTGTCAAAATCAATCTTGGTTGGAGACAGCTTTACCTCCAGTTTGGCTAGATAAGTGCATCTCTCACAGGTTGTAGTGTTGGGTGGTAGGAAGAGAGGGTTGTCTGTGTACATGAGGCAAATGCTACATTGCCCCAAGATGCCCAGATTCATCAGATAGACATGAGAGAACACTGGGAGCTGACCCTTGGACATACCCGAATAAAAAACTGTTTTCCTCTAGACAAGTGAGGAAAGTGAGTACAAGAGCTGTTTTTCCTCTAAGCAAGTGAGGAAAGAAAGTACAAAAACTGTTTTCCTCTAAGTAATGAGGAAATATTTAGTGCTTACAACAACAAGTTCTGAACAAGTGCTGAGCACGAAAAAGCAAATTCAACTGATAAAACTAAGAATCTGTACCTGAACTAGACTAGTTACAGGAAAGAAACAGGTGAAAATGCGGGCTTTTAAATCAGAAAGTTGAGAGAGATGGAAAAATTGCCCAAACAGCAAATAACTACAATTTCTCTGCCAGAAACCACTCTTTACGTGGTAGATAGGTTACCTAGTGCTTACTACTCCCACTGATAAGTTAGAAGGCTTCTCTCCAACACAGAAAGGCTTGGGGGGGGGGGGGGGCTCAGGAGCTTGCAAACAGTTCTGGATACAGCAAATCTGTATCCAGACTAGGCTAGTTAAAGGAAGGGGAGGAACAAGGGCAAATGCGGGCTTTTAAATCAGGAAGTTGAGAGAGATGGACAAAACTGCCCAAATGGCCAATAACTACAATTTTGGGCCAGAAACCACTCCTTATGTGGTAGATAGGTTACCTAGTGCTTACCGCTCCCACTGACGAGCACTTTTGCATACAGACCATTTTAAAGCAAGGAGAGGGCTCCAATGTCAGCAGATCTCCAATTTTCTTCAGAAATGTATGCTCTAGTTCACTACTTTGGTTCTAGTGTATTTGTATTTTTATGTGAATGTTCACACCCATTGATAATCAGCTCTTTACATTTTTTCTAGGCATATTATGCAACGTCATCTTTTTAGTCTTGAATGAATTTATCTAGTCAACATATTTGTATATCGTATGCCAGCATTTTGCAGTGGACTCTATTTTTCAAATTAGGTACCAGTTTAGGCAGCCAGCATAATGGCAGCAAATATAGGCCATCTCCAATCCTAGCATACTGTTTGCAATTCATCTTTGATAGCTTTCTGCATGCTGAATGGCTGGCCATTAAGGAGGCAGTGGAACAAGTAGATTATCCCATTCCATCGGGTATTTTGGAGCAATCAGGCACTGCAGGAGAAATGACCCCACAGAGAGGCAACCCCTAGAGAAGACAGGAGAGGTGGACTGGTATTTCAATGAGTTACTGTAACAGATGGAGTAAGTAATTTCAGTGTTAGAAGGAGAGTCATGCACAAATCTTTCCATGAGCCATTCTTGTTTGCAGCTACATGAGTGGAAGAGAGAAAACAGACCAACCAGCAAAACTCCAAGCTCCAGCAGGGACACAAGCTCCATCTCACTGCCTCCAGTTCTAGTCACCAAATGAAATGGAAGGGCCACAAAGGGTGAATTCTTCAGTGAGCTAGGATATCAAATGTTGACAGAAATAGGAGCAAAACTTTGCACCCCCAAAACGTTTCTGACCTGGTGTCACACACATACCAAGAAGTTACTTAACCAAGTGACCCTAATAGCTCAGAGGGCTAAAGTCCTTGCTTCATCCCAAACAACCAGCAGTCAACTGTACACATGCTAGAGGTACTGTGGCAGGTTGAAGTGAGTGCCTGATGTCACCTCACATATCTTGGAAGGGGGGGGGGGCAACCAAGGCTCACTGCAGTATAGCAGCGTTAATTGCCTTGTGAGCTTGGTGCTTGAAGTGGGTAAACTACTTGGAGGTTGCTCATAAGTGCATGTGCACATGTACCTACTAACAGCACAGTATACAGAACCTGTAAGGACAGATTCAGTGTTAGGATACACTAACTGGCAGCAATGACCCTGCACCAGCACCAACCTCCTCACTGGCATAGGATGTGGATCGGGTTGAGCCTAGGGGAGGCGAAGGCAGATCCCAGAGACTGTGAATGAGATGAGGAGCTGGTAGTCAGCTGCAGGAAGTAGGGTGACAGGAGAAAAGACTTAACCAGACATCATCGGCATCTAAAATCCCCATCCTTCTTATAGCAAATATCCAATAATGAAAACTAACACTGCAACATAACAGCAAAAGGTAAGCCACAAACCATGCTAATAGAGCAGAAATGCAACTTTTTGCTGAAGAGACATGACAAATGTAACAAATGAAGGATATAATCCATAGAACAACTAGAGTTACAGTTGCTAGTTTGTCAGAAGACTTCAGTACATACAACTAATTCATGATGCAAAAATCTCACTTACTGGGAACCTGATGGGAATACTAGAATGCATCAAACTTCTAACTGTATACTACTCAAGCTGCTAATTAGCAAACCCTTTTCCTCAAATTATCCCCTAGACTGGCAACTCTAAAGGATGACTAAGTCTTGCCGGACACTTACCCCATCAGTTAGCATATGCGTCCCTCTCTGAGTCAGTGGTGAGGATCCAGGCTCCTTTATTACTGTCCCAGAGTGAGGAATTTCACATGCGTTTACAGTGTATACAGCATAAAAGAAGTGTACAGACAGAAGTTAAAGAATCAGAGATGCAAATTCAGAAGATGTACATCTCAATTACAAAGAATGGCAAATTGCTAAACTGAACATTTTTAAGCACCAGTGCTTCAGCACAAAACTGAAAAATAATCTGTAGTACAAGGTCAAAAAAGGGGGGAAGACAGATCACTAAATTGAGCAATACCATACATTTCAGGCAAGACACACATCTACAGTTTTTTTTTCAATACAAATGGTGCCAAACAGTTTTATGAATTTTTCTAAGTTGCATATATAACTTTTGCCATGCTTTCTTAAATTCTAGAAAACTCTAACAGCATTTCTATGCAACTAAGAACTATTTGTACTGTGCTACACACCTTAATGGTGTTCTGTACCTTATTTAATTTCATGCAAGTCCTTAAAAAGGGAAATCTGATTTCTGAAACACTTAGCGTTTAATTACAAATGAAAACGTATTTCTTAACAGACTCACCAATAACCCTTTATACAAGTTTTTCCCTCTCCACTTGGCCAACTAAAAATAACAAAACTAAATAGACAATCCACAGTGCCAGTACAGAACACATTTTCATGCTTGAAAGGGCCCGAAGAATTACTATAACCCTTATGTTCCAGTATAAAGATGTTCATATAATTATAAAGATCTTCACATAATTATATCAATGCAAAGTAAAGTACTGCATACAGTTCAGTATCCAAATGAAATGAAGTAAAGCCATGGCAATACTGCCAGGTAGACCATTCAAGAAGGGTGTGCAAGTCAAACTGCTACACACGCACAGCAATAAAATATAATGTACAACTTCCAGCTGCTACCATTAAAAAGACTCTTAAGTAAAGAACTCCAAACAGTAAGCTTATGCTGTTAAACGTCATCTAAAAAGATCACCTACACAAGTGGCACAGTACTGTCAAACTGCAGCAACACGCTGACATACTATCCAAAATAACTGGCTTTGAAAGACTATATTCATTGAACCCCCACTCCCCTTTTTTGAGTAGATCTCTTAAAAATAGTTCCCCCTTCTTTGCAGACACCTAAACAATAGTGGCAGGGTGCTGTGACCCTGACAGTCTCCAGGTAGTTTGGGGGGGGGTTCACACCATTTCTAGAAAAGGGGGACTTAAAATGAGATTTCCGAGTTTACCATAGACTATCAGGACTGCTCATAAACAAGCTTGACTAGTAACAGTATTGTACAGTTAACAAGAACAACCATTATCTGAGTTGCCTTACATTCATGTGGTTATTGACACAAATTAAATTTAAAAACATCTGTCCATATTTACCCTAAAAGTGTGCAATATGTTCACATTGGTCTCACTCTGTTTAATATACTTCTGACCATAGTTGTCAATGCATTGTTCAATTCATTGTGAACAGGATATCAAAAATGCAAACAAAAGTGTACTAAAAGTTATAGTATACATCTGTCTACCAATTATGTACAGATATATGATAGAGGGGTCCACTTTGAAATCTCGAAATACTGAAATCCCGAATTTCAGTATTTCGAGACCACAATCACAAAAGCACACAGTCCTGTAAATACACAATCCCAACCGTAAGATAGTAATACCCCCTATGACTAAGAGGGAGTACAGAGTATAGACATAACAATGGCATCTGCAACGTATCCCCCACTGGGAAGTACTGAAACCATGGTCTCACAAAAGGGAAACAAAGTCCTAATAATTGAAGGTTATGCTTTCCACTTGGATTGTACAGCAAATGAAAGGAAGTATTGGTGCTGCAAGTGGAAGTAGACTCTCAGGTGCAAAGGTAGGCTGATTACATTAAGCGTACCTACCACTGAGCAGCATAAGAAATCCGTTGACATAACCATTCTGGTGACCCGTCAGAGCAGGAGAAATACAATCTGTGCAGTGAACTCAAGCATAGAGCTGAAGTGTCAAGAGATGCACCCCTTTTGTTCATGGAAGTCACGCTAGCTTCCATGTCTATGGATATAGTACACAACCTTCCCACTAGACGTGCATTACTGCAACAGGTGAGGACTGTATGGAGCAAATAAACAGCAAACAACCCACGCAATTCTCCACACCCTGAATGTTCAAGACTGCCTGATTAAAACAGGTAACTTTATGGAGAAGAGGGTAGAAGACATAAGTGGTGAGAATGCAGTAATAGTGTTTAGCACTGCGAATAATCTATTTGATCTAAGCCATGTCACCATCTGGTTAATGGACGGTGCATTCTTCTGTAAGGGCCTAATATGTAGACAACGGTACAGCATTCAGGCTTGGTGTGGTATGGGGGATATAGTAAATCCATCCCCTGACTGCACTATCTCATGAGCAAGAAGTCTTTTGAAAGTGTATAATGCAATGTGGGATTGCGTTTTCAATCTGCTGTCAGAGCAAGGTTTAGAGACTACTTTAAAGTAAGTGTTATGTGACTTTGAAAAAGCCGCAATCAAAAGTATATGCTTAAATAATAATGCTGTAAAGTCTAAAGGCTGCCTATTCCACTTTGGCAGGAATGTGTGGAGGAAAGTGCAGTAGCTGGGGTTCGCCTCTTTATACATTACTGACATGGTGTTCCAATTAGCTATTAAATCACCAAGAGCATTAGCGTTTTTGCCAGAGGATGATGCGTTACAGGCTTTCCAGACACTGAAGGAGACATTTCCTCCAGTAGGGTAGGGAACTGGTGAAGTACTTTGGTGATTGGTAGGTGTTGGGGATGAAAAAGGAAGTTTGCTACCCAGACAACTGCATGTTGTAGATTTCCCCCCTTGTTCCCCATCGCCTTCTGGAACATCTATGACTTGTATTCATTATTTCTCCCCGAACACAAAATTCGGTGGAGACCTGGCTCTGTTGGCTAAAATGTTTACTGGGTGCCAAGGCAATGTACCCGTCGGTGTTGCTGAAGACGTTGGCTAGGGAGCAGGATAGGATGGAGCAGTTGAGAACCCACCTTACTAGTGGTTGTCCGCCATCCCCCAAGAGATGACTGTTGCCAAGTAGACATTGCCAATTCGAGACGATCCTGGCAAATAAGAAAACGCACAGTACTTCTGACTTTAAGGCCATTGCAAGTGTGTTGTAAATGTAATACCAATGGTAGCTGCAAAAGATCATTTAGAGTGTTATTTGTGTTCATTACTTGCTGTTATGGTACAGTTATATCAGTACACTGTCACTTAGTGGGGATGCACAAGAGTGGAGCATAAAAACAAGACAAGCACATTGCATCCAGCCTTTTCGGGATTATGAGCTTTCAGTCTTGTAAGCTTCGGATTTATGGAACATCGGGATTGTCTTCTTTCATGATTGTGGTCTTGAAATACTGAAATTTAGGATTTCAGTATTTTGAGATTATAAAGTGGACCCAGACAGATAGATCTATATATATATATATATATATATATATATATATATATATATATATATATATATATATATATACACACATACATATATACATACATATATATAGATATATACATACACACGTATGTATATATATATATATATATATATATATATATATAGATATAGAACATATATATATATATATATATATATATATATATATAGATATAGAATATATATATATATATATATATATATATATATATAGATATAGTATATATATAATATATATATCTATATATATATATATATATATATATATATATATATATATACACACACACACACACACACACACACACACACACACACGTATATATACAAACACAAGGTACAGGGTTTGAGTCTCACAAGGGATAATTATAGCTAGGCTTAAAATGGCTCACAAAGGCAGTTAGCCTGAGTACTAATTTATGAACCTACATTATATATATATATATATATATATATATATATATATATATATATATATATATATATATACACACACACACACACACACATATACATATATATATATATATATATATACATATATATATATATATATATATATATATATATATACACACACACACATATATATATATATATATATATATATATATACATACACTATATATACATATACATACACTATATATATATATACATACACTATATATACATATATATATATATATATATATATATATATATATATATATATATAGTATTTATATATATATATCTATCTATATATATATATATATATATATATATATATATATATATATATATATATATATATATATATATATATATATATATATATCTATATATATATATATATATATCTATATATCGATAAAACAGACCCAACAGGAAGGTATAGCCGATGTTCCACACACTTACGGCTCAAATGCCAGCAAAAATCCAAAAGCAACCGCTGTAGGCTCAATACCAACGATAATCCAAAAACAACCACTGTACTGATGCAAAAACAGTTTTATTACGTTAGCGCTTTCACGAGTATCCTCGCTTCATCAGACGTTACAAATAAACATTAAGCACGTGTCATTATAAACCAAATTCAAACAACGTGACATCCCAATCAAAAATAAATGACATCACTTCCTATATCATAGAACAGTGATTGTAAAAGTCTAATACAAATCATCTTACTAACATTTAAAAACGCATTAAACATTAAAAGCATCTTCATACAGAAACTATACCCTAAAATGTAATAAACAGTAGAAACATGTTTACAAACATTATAAAACACAAATATAAAAAGGGGATATATCCAGTACCATATGACCATATTATTCTAAGGATATCTAATTTCATACAAGGCCCCTTGCTAGATCCAATTTCCAAATACAATCTTATACACATCATCTACTGTAAACATTGCCCATTATACATACAATACATATTATATTAGCAGTAAAAGAATAAATGATAAATCTTACATTGAACCTAAGGTGTAACCATTAACTACTATTGGCAAATTCTCTACAGAGACTAATACTTGATAGATCTGGCTTTTAAGTATGGTCCCATCGGAACCGATTCATTAAGGCCTCTCCCTCGATGGGCGGCAAGGCGTAAAATCCACTCAATCTCAGATAACTCAGTCTGATTAACCAAGTCCCCCCCCCCCGGACTCACTTTCTGGACATGTAGCTCACTTTCTGGACATGTAGCACTTGAAACATGAAAGTATGTTGGGCAAATTGTAACATGTGTTTAGAAATTGCACTACAGGCATCTGACCTATAAAAGCAATATAAATGATCCCGAATACGCTCCCTCAAGGAGCGATTGGTCTTGCCAACATAAAACAAAGCATTTCTGGCAGCAGGCTACATAAACAAGAATGTAATGATCAGTCAGATCGAGTACCGTTAAGCTCGATTGGTTCATTGAGGCATGTATTGAGAGATATTTCGAATCCACTGTTGTCTTTGGACATGAATGTGTCCGCTATGTGTGAGAGCTTGAATCCGGACAAAGAAATTATGGTCAAACAAGTGAAGAGAGACATGGAAAATAACTTTTTTGAATATAAACGTTTACAGTGCCAGCGCTATCATATGGAGGCCAGCATGTATAATAAGGTAATTCCGAGAGGGCTTCGTATACTAAATATGCCAACCTATGGCAATGCGTACCCGGACTTGTTGATACAGTGGCAGAGAATCAATTTAAAGGCGAGCATGGCATACATGGAACTGTTGGTTAACTTCTTTAAACCCAAGGAGTTTGAGATCCTTGATAATATCGTTGAACAACAGGGTAAGCTTGTAGAAGCTATAGGTAATGATGCTACTGATCTATTCTTACATGAATTAATGGATCGTGTAACACGCTATGAAAGTAGCTTATTGGCACAAAAAAGGAAGAAACTCCTTAGGGATAAGAAGGACTTTGATAATAATAACGTTTTTGTTTGGCCTAAGGCTAATGCTGCAATGGGCTACAGTGCTGCTGTTAATGATAATTTGCCTGTGCACAAGAGACTGAACAAAGGCGCTGAGGTGCCATCCGCTAACACGGAGTTCAATGATGAAGCAAGGCCTTTGACAACTGATGTTATGCGGCAACAAGATTGTGCGACTGGAGAAAGGATTGTTGTTCAGGCTAGTACGCATGATGGCTCGTGTGATTCACTGTTGTCTCCTAAATCAGTTATGTCTGTGTATTTTACTCCGGCGGAAGATCGTAATGCACGAGACATGACCAATGAGGTATCCAACGGTACCGGGACTGTAGTGAGACGCAAAATACAACTGGATAAGCTGAAAGCTACGGATCGGCAGGATTTTCCGACTGCCCCCCTCCCTATTCGGGTGGGGAGAAAGAGGTCGATAGATCTGGATTACAACAAAGGAGCGAAGAGACAGGATACCAGTATGGAGCATTGGGCATACAGGAAAAAAGGGGGACAGAGTCGTTAATTTGGAACATTTCCAGCTACGTGTTGTCTGATACTGAGATCTCTGTCCTCAATAAAGGGCTATCGTTTGTCCCGAGTAGGAGAGCTGATATTAGTGAAATCCTACTAGCGATTAGATCTTTTGCTAGGAATGTGAATCTCAAACTTCTGTTTAAAGACACAGCAAATAAAGGTGAGCATATTTTTAGATCTAAAAGCTTGGCTAATCCTAGGTTGACACCTGAACTTGATCTGTTCATTAAAGCTGTAGAACATGAACTCTATGACAGCTTTAAGGGTACTATGGTTGACCTTGCTGACAATTTGACTTTCTCTGAGTTTAATGCTATT
>NC_056726.1:539478219-539485719 GCF_019279795.1 Protopterus annectens
CTCTATCTCCTCTAACTGTAGAATTTCTCCTTCTTCCTTCTACATCAAATCTAGCACTGACACCATTATCTCCCCTGATGACCATACAAAGCTTCTAGGCGTAATAGACAACAACCTTAAATTTGATAAACATGTGAATCACACTAGTAAGTCTGTCAACAAAAAAACTTGGCTCCCTGTACAGAGCCAAACCTTTCCTCACCCCCTCCAGCTAGGGTAGCTATTGCAAGATCACACCTCCTTCTCTACCCTTATGTATGCCTCCCCTGTACTCACCAACCTATCCAAAACCGATCTCAACAAATTATCAGGATGTTAAAATCATATAGCCAAATTCGCTACTAACATGGCTTTTAGGATCAACCATTACCAGAACTTCAAAGCACTGGGATGGCTAGAGTATCTTACCCTTCTACAGTTCAACCAGCTTATAGTAGCACATAAAATACTCCAGCCTGATAACACCCTGCCCTCAAAAATATTCTCACCTCTCATACTGCCCCCAGGCCATTATGGTCAACTGATAAAATATTGATACCGACCCAAAAATCCAACAACTCTGCAGGTGATGCTATATTTGCCAACTGAATCGGTAAAATCTGGAATGTACTCCCTACTACCGTTAACAAGGAAACCTCACTACCCCTTATTTCAAAGAGAACTCAAAAAATACCTCACATCTCATTGGTTGTGCTCTTGTTCTAAACCTAACAACTTCACTAATACATGTCTTGCTATCCAACCTGCTGTGTAGCCAAGTATCTATGCCTCATAGCATTTGAATGTCTAAGCATTGTGAAATATGAAACCTGATTACTTGAAGGACGAGAGAAGGTTTTGCTGGAACTTCCCAGTTTGTGCTCATTTTGAGTTTTGGTAGTGTGCATTTAAAAGAAGAAAAAACTGCTTTCAAAAAATGCAAATTTGTGCCATGTACGCATACCCTGTATGCATGCATGTGTCTCCATCTATCAGCAGCATTCTACAGTCAGAAAAAAAGTGGTCTCAGCCTCATGGAGACTAGCTCTAGTAACATTCAGGAACCTTAGACAGCAACTCATTAGTAGCAAAGAAAGCATGCACAAATTGATATTTACACTTAATTACTTTTGGAAATTCTCTAAGAGGAATCAGTACAGTGTCAAAGGGGTCTCAAACAACAGAAATAAGCACCTGAAATTATTTAAGACTCCTCCTGCTTTTACCTACTCCTCGGCCTCCACTTTCATTCAAAATACCTTTCTGACCCTGGAATGGAACACAAGAATATCTTCAAGCTCTAAAGAGGTAACCAGTCCTTCACACTCAATATTGATCAGAACAAATTAGAGTGCAACACTCCCTTGAGGATGCATTTTGGTAAACATATCAATTGGAAAAAACCCAAATGGTTCATAACCAAAAGGATTACAGAGCTAAAGTCCTGGAGCACTCAAAACAGGATAGATGCTCTATTCTTTTATTCAGTGTCAGACTTTTGAGAGGAGATCTTGGTCGCCCTTAGACAAGCCATTAGAAGCCCAGTTGTTGTGGACCTCCTGCACCTCCACAAGTCCAGTGGCTGAAACAATACTAGAACCAGGGACACAAATCTTCATCAATAATGCAGTGCAGGGACAGGTGTAAAATCCGGTTGTCTCAAATTTCTGGACTAAACTTCCCTTGCATGTTAAGCAGTACAACTCTTTATCTTCCTTTAAACATAACCTAGAAGACTAGAGGAGGTTACACAAATTTGCTCTGGAACTTACTGGTACTACATTCCTGATGAAAAGAGGTGCAGCTTGAAGGAGGGTACTAGCAGAGTGTAAATAATCATATGACTCAATGACCTTAGAATATGTAAGCAAACAACCAAACATTTGAGGTTTCAAAGTCACACCTTAAGGACCAAATAAACTCAGCATCATGAAACAGTGCCCCAGGTGGGCAGCAGATAATTATTGACAAAAAAATTAAATGTGATTTAAAAATAAACCGGAAAGCTAATGCAATGTTAGCAGTGTGGGAGAAATGTGTTGGTCTCATCATCAAGGGAGTAACTGAGCTGCAGAGTTCTGCACAAGTATATCTGCTTCATTACAGTGTTGGGAGACTACAAGAATGAAGAGGAAGCCAAAGAATTGACAACATCTGAGGCACAAGAGTTTCAAAGTGCTTAATAATTCTGGTGTTATGCTTCAGATAGAAGCAACATGACTTATCCATGGCTGACAGCTAATTCATAAATGTAAACAATCACTGAGGATGACGCTATAATTACACACTTTAAATACAACTCCAGCGTACTGCCACTGAAGTATAACAGCAGTTTCAAAGCAGAAGAATCCTGCAAGCTAGTATGCACTACAAGAGCTTTGGTTATATTACACTTCAATTGATTACAGAAAAGCTAAATCTATGTCCTCCAAATCTTAAGTAATAAACAAAGGCAGCTGGAGATTTCAACAAGCAAAGTGAGGCTGCATGAAGCAAGTGAGTAGGCAGAAATAAAACCCGGCTGAGTAGTTAGACTCCCCTCCCTGACTCAATACAGTGACAGCACTTCTGTTTCTGAAAACATCCCTGGTTTTACTGTTCCAAACCTACATAATCCCATCTTTGAACACAGCACACAACTGCAAGACCACAGGGACTTCCTGACAAAAACTAGGCTAGGACAGCCTAACTATATGTCTTGAGTATGTTATTGTTAAAATAGATGCCTAGGCGCTATTAGTGTATACACATTGTAAAATTGTGTCTTAAATGTAAATGGTGTGCAGACATACAGAGGGCAGAGGCAACACGCCCCTACCTATAAAAGACTGTCCTATACTTCTGTATAAATGTAGCATTTACCCCAAAGTAGCACAAGAACAGCAGCCTGTGTATTTGCTAAACAGTTTTAAAAGCTGCCATTTGATTTCAGCTTCTTCCCTTCACCCTCTCTGCCTTTCCCATCACACTCCAAGGGAAGGTTCAAACATCCTTAACTCAAAGGAACAGCCTTTGACTAACAATATAATACTACACTGTTAAACACCACAACCTGTATTAGCTGCTGCTTTATCGTTAAGCATTCCCCCAACCATATGCCTTCTCCATTCTACTCAAAAGAACCAAGTCTAGTTAAGAATATTACACTACATTGTTAAGCACTATACCCTTTAAATCTGCTTTGCTTCAGACTTTCAGATCTTTTATATCCTGATAGTGGTGTACATTAGCTGCGTTGAAGTACTGACCTGCTTTGAGTATAATCCACTGATTATTTCTTTTTGCATCTCCAAACAAACATTCTCAGCAGGTGGATCCTGCCCCATTCGCCCTTGTTTTGCTCAGGCTCACTGCTTCCCTAACACCAATTACCACCACCCTCTTTACTCTACATTTATTCTGCACAATACCCCAACCCCTAACAGATATGACCACTCAACATCAGGATGGCTCAAAACTCCTCCCCTGTAATGTAATTTTACCTAGTCTCGTAATCATCTCAACCTCTCTTTCATCCATCCCAGCCAAACCTTACCAGGTTTGGCCAATCAATGGCAAGACAGTAAAAACAATTACCTAATCTCTTAATCAACTCACTTCATACTTTCATACAATACACTTATTCCTAAACTCTAGTCCTACACCACCTCTTCCTAATCAGTAGCTCTTGTATACAAAATGTGCCTTATATTCTCATTTTAATACTAACCCTCCCACATAACATACTATCACTTTTCCTTAAATTGCACCATCACAAAACCAACCTCCAGCCTCCTACTTAACCTAGATTACAACTTTCCTATACATCTAACCTCTTCAATCTCTCCACTACTCTGTCTTAAATACAGAATACTTCACTATGATCACCACCCATCAAAACAAAACATTCACTCATACCCATCCTTGAGAATTATTCCACATTTTGGTTTCAGAACTCAAACATTTAATTGTGCAGAGACATGGAACCCAAACTCTGACACCACTATTCTAAACCTAAACCTCAAAATCACCAGTTCCTACAAGCACCATAACAGCCCAGATAACTCCCCTCCTTTGGGTACAGGCCATCCTTCACTTTTTATACAAAGATTTTCTACACAATCCAATTCTCATTCACAGACATACTATTCTCTCACTCCTTCAAGCACAAGTCCAGCCAAAAAACTAAAGACTGATAACATAAAATCTTAATAGATTTTGTAATTATTACAGATCTACATGCCTGGATTTCTATTCCCCAGATACCCTAGCCATCACTGAAACATGGGCTTAAATCCAATATGAAAAATACAGAAATACTACCTCCAGGCTATGACATTATGAAGATTGACCAACCCCACAAAATTGGAGAAGGGAGTTGCTCTACTGAACCCCAGCTGTTATAACCTCTCCTCCTATTCCAAATTCATCCCAAAATTTCACTCAGCTAAAATACTCATGACACTTTTAAAAATAACTCTAAAAGAAACTATTATTGCAACTTACATCCCCTGGAAACAACATACTCAGGAGGAAATTTCTTCAAGAGTGGGTATCTAGTACTATTACATGTCTATTTGGTCTGACTCAACTAATCACAACACCTACTAGATGCAAAAAAACAATTATGGCACAACTCTTGATTGATAGTCGGAGACCCCAGAAAATGTATTATGCAGTTAAGATAAGTTCCACTAAGTGACCATCATGCTGCAAACACGCACACTTTCCACTCATCACCCCATACACACAAACACAGCCACAGACTTATCACTCATCACCCTAATACTCACCAAGTTAAACCAACTAAGAATATCATAAATTTTAACAAAGACTTATTCAACAGTATCTGAAGGTTTTTCAACTGGTCTATACTAAACTTTCCCATTAAGTGATGCAGTTATAACTTTTAATACATTTTTAACACCCTAAATAACCTTGCCCCTTTACAGATAAAGAGTAAAAGTAAAACACTCTCTTTGGTTATCCACCCTTACCAAAAACATTATGCATATCAGAGAAAAGGCTTGGAGGGAGTGGCTAAAAAAAAAGACTTTCAGTGATACGGGGAACTTTATGATCATGCTAGAAGACAA
Organism: Protopterus annectens; assembly: GCF_019279795.1. Taxonomy (NCBI): domain Eukaryota; kingdom Metazoa; phylum Chordata; order Ceratodontiformes; family Protopteridae; genus Protopterus; species Protopterus annectens. Next base: position 539,483,274 of record NC_056726.1, read on the forward strand.
ATATATAAAGATAACAATACTTTGACAAATAATCAAAAATGATCCAAAGAAATCTGGTCCTCTATTCATACAGTACTCAATCCTGGCTCAAAAAGATCCATATCCCTCTCAAACCTGCTCCCCCCTTGAAATAGTGACATTTCATAAATACTTTACAGAGAGCATTGCTATCCTCACCAACAGACCACCACCCCCTCCTACAAAGGCCCATAACATATTACCAACTACCCCCTCTACTACACACATTAAACACTGAAAAACAGTAATTTAAATAATCCTTATCCACAAATATGAAAAACTTTACCTTAAAACCTGTAGCAAACATCTACTGAAAAAAATGCTACTTAACTTAAACCTTGCTCCAGAGCGGACAACCTCCCACCTGAATACCTCACAATGGTAGCAGAAGTCATATCTGACCCAGTAGCTATCTTAAATAGATCAATACAGGAATTTTATGTCCCAGCTACTTGGAAAAGATCATACATCATCCCACTGTACAAGGGAGTAAACTCCACAGAAGTCTCTGACTTTTGCCCCATTGCAATACCCCCCAAACTCCTAGAAAAAAACATATCCATGGTCAACTTCATCTCCTCTTAGAACAGTTCCCAACAAGTAGTCAACATGGATTCCGTACTGACTGTAGTACAACTACTACAGTAGTATCTTTTAGATAATAAACAAAATTGACACTGGCAAGCTTATCTCTTGCATTTTTCTGGATCTGTCCAAAGCATTTCATACAGTCTCAAATAGCAAACTCCAACTACACCATTTCAGCTTATCCCAGACAGTAAACTGTTAAATGGCAACTTCCTTTCTCTCCTTTCCTCCCCATTACCAGTGGTGTACCCCAAGGTTCAATTCTTGGTCCACTTCATTAATGACCTCTAGAGCTCTTCTAGGCAGGCATTGCTTAAACAGTGTGCTGATCATTCAACATGAATAAGCTCATCTGATACATTGGTGCATCTTCTTGAAATCAAAGAAGAAGCCTTTACTTCTGTTGAAGACTGGCTTCACAATGCCCAGTTATTACTAAAAAAAAAAAAAAAAAAAAAAAAAAAAAAAAAAAAACCTACTCCCAGCTTCAAAATCTTCTCACTTAATACAGATATTGAAATTGCATCCCTAAAAAATTGGTTGGTGTGAAATTGATAACCTCAGATTTGAACTCCACATTCAAAACAATATAAAACAAAATTCACCCGACACTTGGTATGCTTTACAGACAAAAACTCTCTTACTAAATCTGCTAAAACCACATAACCACCTACTTCTCTCCTTCACTCATATATGGTGCCCCTAACCATACCAACTTGCAGGTATCTGTTAAACCTAAATCTGAAATATGCTAAAACAAAGTTGCTGAATTTGCTGCCGATAAATACTATACACATCACTGTTAAGGCCCTTAAAAGTTTGAACTGGCATGAACTACCCTACTACCTGGACTTTGTACAACTAGCTACTGCCCACCACACCATTTATAAACCATGTGCCTTTCCTACACGGAGGTCTGTTCTTCCATCCTATTACACAAACAAAATGCCTGTGTTCTTCTCACCATCTATAAACCTCAAAAAGTCATTGGACATAGCCTTTGCTGCTACTCTGTTGTCAAAAAACGTTATTAGAACTAACTTACCATCCTCAAGGATCTTTTGAATGACCACTTACACTCATAGCTCTGTTTATGCTATAACCTGGTTGATTAGCAGCTCTAGGCTACTTTTCTCCACCCCCATCTGTACAGATTCTCTACCCATCACCACTCCCTCATCTTCACATGGCTATACACTTTCCCTACCACTTTACATAACCTCTTCCTATCACCTTCTCCCTATTTATACTAATCTATCCCAATCTCTCTCTCTCTCTCCCCTTTATAGGTGCAATTAAACTAAACACATAACTTTTACTTCTTACTACTATGAATTGCCAAAAGGATGCTCTCCAGAATTTTATATATTGCGGTTTACTTTGTTTTTTCTCATTGTTCTCTTTGGAACATATTTTTGGTATATCTCTATGCCTTACAGTATTGTAGATTTTTGAAATGTATAATGTTAAACTGTTTTTTATGTAATGTCTTTGATTTTTTAATTCACTGTTAAATGGAATTTTCTCCCCTGGCCTCCACTGAAAATGGGTTCTTGTGACCCAGACTTTCCTTGCAAAAAATGTCAAATCAATCAATAAATAAATAAACTGATAAAGTAGGAATACAGTGTGTGTGTGTGTGTGTGTGTGTGTGTGTGTGTGTGTGTGTGTAGGTCAGATTTAAACAGTTATAAATGGTCAGACTCCACTATGCAAGCTAAGTAACCATCTGCCTTCAAACCATAACAGACAAAATGTATTACATTCCTTTGTAATAACTAATGCAACTGCAGTGAGGACACTGTATGCCAAGAAATGCATAATTAGTATCCTTTGGAAA
>NC_056726.1:539490719-539538219 GCF_019279795.1 Protopterus annectens
ACCTCACAAAGAGGATTACCAGCCTCAAACAAACAGATGCCCTATGTAGACAGTCTCAAAAAACTCCAGCTTTACTCCATTGCATATCGCCTACTCAGAGGCGATGTCTGCCTAACATACAAAGCTATGTCAAACCCAGAGCTGTTGGACATGCTCCACTTAAAGAAATCCCAATCCCTCAGAGCTACACGCTCTAGGGACCTAAACCTTGTCACCACAATAAACAGAACATGCTGGAGGGATAGATTCCTGTCCCAGAGAGTTCTCATACTCTAGAACAAACAACCTATCTATATCAAACAAAGCTCATTAGCACTCAAGAAAAATCTTGATGATTGGAGGGGAAATAGGAAATTCACCCCAGGGATCACCTCTGTGGCTCTGCTCGACAGGGGCACAGGAAAATAATTTTCTTGGGTGGCGAAAGGCAGGGTAACTTTTTGGCTAGGCTTATACAGGCACAATAGCCTAGTACCTACCTATGAACCTATAAAACAGCAAACCTGTTGGCAGCAAAAAAGTGACAGGATGTGCAATGTACTCTGCACACCAATCTAAGTTGGAAGTAAAACCAGATGGCCTAGCTGACAATGAAAGACTAATTAAAATTTCTTAAAATGGAGATGAGAGAGCACTGGGAGGGAAAATAAGCAATAAAATATTCTACTAATACTTAAAAAAAATCTAGAACACAATATTTAATAGATATAACAGAAGCATAAAGAACAAGGCTAACTAAAGCATAATTTTATTCTCCAGATTCAGTCTCTGCATCCTGGAATATTGCTTCCAGGTGTACAACATTAGGAGTCAAAATCTTATTAGATACACTTTTAGAAAATAGTTTTCTGCTGGTTGTACATTTTGTCTACCAGAATCACAATTCAGTATCTACTTCTATGTATGTTTCCCTTGCATGTTTTAATTACATTTGTATTTACTTGTTGAATAGAAGGATATGATCATAGGAATGACATACCAAAGGTACCATGAGCAGGGAAACTTTAAGTGCCTTACAATGCATTTACCCATGACAGAACGTTCATTGTATATACACTGGGGACCTTAGTTTAGAATCGTTTATTAACAACTGTACCATTTCATGCATGATAGTCTGTATTTTTCTATTTGTAAGTAAACCAGCATCCCTTGCAGTGTTCACTCCTGTACTTTCAGTTCCTCATTCCAGATAAAGTCCAGCTATCTACGGATGTGTTTTTCTGTTACCCTCCTCTTCGATAAATGAACTATTACCAAACTCATTTAGCAGAAGCCATTCACCCACATATACCTTCTGCCCTAGAATATTGCCCACCATCTCTGCAATTAAAAAAAAAAAAAAAAAGGTGGTGAATGACAACTGCTAATCTGTTTTTTTTTTTTAAATAGTTGTCAATGTAATAAAAAAAAAAATGAAGAAATGGCATACATCTGTCCCCCTCCTGCTTCTTACCTATGCTCACATGTCTCTTAACCACAAAATCCAAACACTCCATGCAGAAAGTACTATTTTCTAATTTTGTGTTTTATCACAAAATCCAAAGCTGAAATATCTTAACTCCAGTTAGAAAGTATGTAAAGTGCTTAAATTTAAAACTAGCATCTGCATACAATGCTACATATGATCACACCAGCAGGTGGGGCTGGAAGGATCTAATGAATGATATGCCATCTAGTTACTAATCTTATCCAGCTGATTTTCCTTGTAAGCTGAGTGCCAATTGTAACCTTTACAGTTGCAACGTAAGGAGGTAAAGGTGGTGAGAGATGGTCATTATAGCAAAAACAGAATTCAACAATTTCTACCAGATCTAATCAATAATAATCAAACTGGCTTCATAAAGAACAGTAATACTTAGGATGCTATCAAAAGAATTTTAACCATTACTGACTATACTAATAACAAAGGAATATTTAACAATAGTAAGCTGATACACTAATTTTAACACAGTTAGTTGGGATTACCTCTTCTTAGTATTACAAGAATGTAATTTTCCAATGGACTTTCAACAGCTCATTAAAAATTTGTATGATAAATCATTTGCTTATGTAAAAATGGGTTCTTATGTTTCACAATCAATTCCTATTAATAAGGTACAAAACAAGGTTGCCCCGTCATCATTACTGTTCATCCTAATTATGGAACCCTTCACAAAACTATATCAGAGCAAATTCAAAAATTAAAGGTATTCAAATTGGACAAACTCAAAATTACTTTTTATTTGCAGATGATATTCTAGTAACATTAACAGATAATAAAATTTCTCTTAATACACTTTTTAAAGCTATCAAAAAATTTCAGTCTAAATCGGGTCTTACATTTAATGAAAATAAGACAAACATTTTGTGTATCCCAAAGTTAATTCAAGGAATCCCAACAATCTCCCAAAGTCACAGAACAAGATAGATTCCAAGACAAGTGACAGGATCCAATTCTTCTTTTAAAATAAGTGTTTAATGTATAAAATAATTAACAGGTTAAGCGCTTTCTTCTACAGATAGTAGATTTCATCAGAACACTCAGCAAATAATTTTACTCCCTTATATACTGATATTTCCCACCTTAAACATCCAATTATTCACTTATTCAATGGATTACAAAATCAAGGTAGTCGTTTTTCTTGCAAAAATAGTGCTTATGTAAAATCTCTATGTCTACTGCATATAAAATACATCTCATGAAAGTACTGAGATAAACACGATACCTAAAACATAATGCATGTACAATGTCTATTCATATACACATTATATATTGTCTAGTTACCTATAATGAACTATTCAATATATTTGTCCATTTAGTTACAAATATTTACATAACCGACAATATTTCCTTCAATCATAAAATATTAACCAACAATGTATAATGCATAACTCTTGTCCAGCAACTGCATATAAAATCGCTTGGTCCACACTATGTTAACTGAAGTGTATGCTGTTACATTTTTGGTTTTTAAACCCTGATGAGGGGTTTAGTCAGAATTTGTTCATTGATACCTGGAGGACTTGCTGCATTTAATTTTATCTGACATTTGATTTCTTTCTCTCCTAGTATGGCCTTAATATTCCCTCCCCTGGGGTCACTGTTTACCACATCCAGTATGGCAAACTTAAATGAATCACATCCAATACTTTCTTCTATATGTCTAAACAATGCATTATTCTCATCTTTCTTTTTAATACAATAGAGATGATCATAAATTCTGTTTCGCAACCTTCTGTCCGTTTTCCCCACGTAATAACAGGGACATGTTGTACATTTTCCCAAATATATGACATGCTGTGTCTGACAGTTACCCCTTCTGAAATGTACTCTACTCATGATGTTGTTTTCAAGACAGGTTTATCTTCCAGGATGCAGCAACATTGATTACAATGTCCACACCTTTTAGTTCCTTCTGAATTCTTTTTGACAGTTTCTTTCCTGTTACATGTCCTAGCCTCGATCATCCTTTTAATATTCATCCCTGTTTTATACACAGAGGGTTTTTCTCCAATTTTGCCACACATTGTATCATCACTAGTTAATATGTTCCAATTTTTTTCTATGATGTTCCTAATTGCTCCAGAATACAGGCTAAATTCTGGAATATAAGCCCTTTGGTATCCATCGTCCCTTCTGTTCTTATCAGTATTAGACTTTGTTATTTTCACTACCCAAGAGAGGGGTATACTTTCTCCCCCCATTCACTTATCACATATTCAGTGATGTCCTTGATTAAATTTACAGGATAACCTCCATCTCGGAATAATTCACCTATAAATTTGATTTCTTTAATCACATCTTCTTTACTAGTAGTCATTCTCGCTGCCCTTATGCATTGCCCCTTCAAGATGCTTTTCTTCTGCGTATATGGATGGTTACTAGAATATTCTAAATATGAATTACAAAAGGTTTCTTTCCTGTAAATTCTAGATTGAAATGTTTGTCCATCACTGAAGATGTATGTATCCAGATAATTAATTCCCGTTCTACTGGTACTGTGTGTGAATTTTAAATATGGACTACTACAGTTGATATATTCAATAAATTGTGTGACTGATTCTTCAGTCCCTTTCCATAATATGAACATATCGTCCAAATATGAACATATCATCCAAAAACCTCACGTAACATTTTTTCTTTCCAAGATGTCTGCAAAATGAATTCTTCTTCCCAATCAAGTAACACAAGATTTGCATATATTGGGGCACAGGCTGCCTCCATAGCTACTCCTAAAGTTTGTTTATAATATTCCCCATCGAAGTAGATGTAATTATTATCTAGAACTATATTAGTGAATTCTGTTATAAGTTCAATTCTGCCCCACTCTAATTGTGAATACTTATTAACACTATTCATAAATCTAGTAATCCCATCTGTTTTTGGTATACAGGAGAATAGATCTTTTATGTCAATGGTTATAAATATCATATTGTCATCCCATAATTCTTGTTTGAATCTCCCCAGAAAATCCCAAGAATCTTTTATTAAATGTGGAACACTTTTGTAAATATGCAATATTCAACCACTGATCTATTACTTTTCCGAAAGGAAAAGTTTTACTCCTACTTACAGAAATGATGGGTCTGAAGGGGGGGGGGGGAGAATCACTGACACTCTTATGTATCTTTGGTATCCCAACTATTGTTGCTAATACAGGATTGTCTGTTTTCAAAAATCCATAAAGGTCCAAATCTATTCGTTCATCTAATAGATATTCCTCCAAATACAGGTCTATTCTTCTGTGTGCAATGTTTATTTGTTTCACGGATGAAGTCTCATATTGTTCGGAGTTAAGAATATCAAATATTTTCGGATTGTAATCCTCCATATTGTACCACACTATTCCCCCACCCTTATCCGGGGTCATAATACGGATGTTATTAGTATCACAAAGTTGGCTGAGGGCCTTTTCTTCTGTACTCCAGTTATGAACCTTGACCTTGTGTGTACTGTTGCACGTCATATTTTTTTTTGGTTACTACCTTGTCAAATGTAGTTAAAGTATTGTGCGTTGGGGGTGTAAAGTTACTTCTTTTCTTTAAATTTTGTTAATCGTTCCTCCATATGTGCTATTCTGAAAAAATACACCCAGGTTCAATTTCCTCATATATAACTTGAATTCAACCAATGTGTCGACCACATTGAATCTTTTCCTGGGTGTGAATTTCATACCTTTGGAAAATATCTTAAAATGTTCCACTCACACTGGATGTTGCGTATAATTATAGATTTTGAAGTCTCCCAGACTGTGAATAAACCCATCAATTTTTATTTTTTCCTGTACCCTATCTGTTTGGGTTATTTCACATACTGCCTGTTGCTCTGATAATATAGTCTCCCCCTGTCTCCCCATGTTCCCTGATTGTAATTCCATCTCCCCTTGTCTCCCTGTTCTAAATCTTCATGATGTTGCATTTCTTGTTCTATTCTGTTTACTCCTTGTTTGTGGTCCCATACATTCTTACCGTATTCAAATTTATTGTCATAACACTGTACTCCATTTATAGGGTGAATTGTTCTCATATTGCCTTAAGTCTCTTAAATATTTTTTACACTTTTTATCAGACATTTTTTTACAATTGGATTCAGCATATTGAAATTGTTTAGAATGTAAATTCTCCCATTGTGGATATAATAAGTCGTTAGTTATGGAGATGTTAAATTCATCAACTTCCTTCAATGTGCTGAGTTTACTGTCATTACAAGATATTATAAATTCCATAAACCGTTTACCAAAATTATCAAACAACTTATTACAAGTCTGTATATTTGTATCACTTAATTCAACACCCAGGGAGGTTGCGTCAGGAAGGGCATCCGGCATAAAACCTCTGCCAAATTACTGATGCGGAGAACATTTCATATTTACATACCGGCTCGGTCAAGGCCCGGGTTTAACAATGACCGCCACCAGTACTGTTAGCCAACAGGGTGCTGGTGGAAATTGGGCTACTGTTGGCCGAAGAAGAGGAGGGGGAACTTCTCTCTGCACTGGCGAAAACAGAGGGCAGTTCATCAATGGAATCCATGGCACGACGATTATATCCCAAAGATAATTCAAGGAATCCCAACAATCTCCCAAAGTCACAGAACAAGACAGATTCCAAGACAAGTGACAGGATCCAATTCTTCTTTTAAAATACGTGGTTAATGTATAAAATAATTAAAAACAGGTTGAGCGCTTTCTTCTACAGATCGTAGATTTCATCAGAACACTCAGCAAATAATTTTACTCCCTTATATACTGATATTTCCCACCTTAAACATCCAATTATTCACTTATTCAATGAATTACAAAATCAAGGTAGTTTTTCTTGAAAAAATAGTGCTTATGTAAAATCTCTATGTCTACTGCATATAAAATACATCTCATGAAAGTACTGAGATAAACACGATACCTAAAACATAATGCATGTACAATGTCTATTCATATACACATTATATATTGTCTAGTTACCTATAATGAACTATTCAATATATTTGTCCATTTAGTTACAAAGATGTACATAACAGACAATATTTCCTTCAATCATAAAATATTCACCAACAATGTATAATGCATAACTCTTGTCCAGCAACTGCATATAAAAATCGCTTGGTCCACACTATGTTAACTGAAGTGTATGTTGTTAAATTTTCGGTTTTTAAACCCTGATGAGGGGTTTAGTGGGAATTTGTTCATAGATACCTGGAGGACTTGCTGCATTTAATCTTATTTGCCATTTGATTTCTTTCTCTCCTAGTATGGCCTTAACATTCTCTCCCCTGGGGTCACTGTTTACCACATCCAGTATGGCAAACTTAAATGAGTCACATCCAATACTTTCTTCTATATGTCTAAACAATGCATTATTCTCATCTTTCTTTTTAATACAATAGAGATGATTATAAATTCTGTTTCGCAACCTTCTGTCCGTTTTCCCCACGTAATAACAGGGACATGTTGTACATTTTCCCAAATATATGACATGCTGTGTCTGACAGTTACCCCTTCTGAAATGTACTCTACTCATGATGTTTTCAAGACATATCTGTTTGTCTTCCAGGGTGTAGCAACATTGATTACAATGTCCACACCTTTTAGTTCCTTCTGAATTCTTTTTGACAGTTTCTGGACAAGAGTTATGCATTATACATTGTTGGTGAATATTTTATGATTGAAGGAAATATTGTCGGTTATGTACATCTTTGTAACTAAATGGACAAATATACTGAATAGTTCATTATAGGTAACTAGACAATATATAATGTGTATATGAATAGACATTGTACATGCATTATGTTTTAGGTATCGCATTTATCTCAGTACTTTCATGAGATGTATTTTATATGCAGTATACAGATTTTACATAAGCACTATTTTTTCAAGAAAAACAACTACCTTGATTTTGTAATTCATTGAATAAGTGAATAATTGGATGTTTAAGGTGGGAAATATCAGCATACAAGGGAGTAAAATTATTTGTCGAGTGTTCTGATTAAATCTACGATCTGTAGAAGAAAGCGCTCAACCTGTTTTTAATTATTTTATACATTAAACACGTATTTTAAAAGAAGAATTGGATCCTGTCACTTGTCTTGGAATCTATCTTGTTCTGTGACTTTGGGAAACATTTTGTGTACTAGCTCTGTTACTAATATTTCGGAAGAATACTCCAAATATCTAGTTAATGATGACAAAATAAAACACTTAGGAATAACATTAAGAATATTAAAGACATAATATAAATTAGTGAAAGTTTAGAAAAGATTAAATCCCTTGAAAATAAATGGAATAAATTCCTATTTACAATGGAAGAGAGATTTTTAATTATAAAAATATTACCCAAAAAATACGATTTACAATACAATCATTAGCTCTTCGCATTCCTAAACAGCATAAACGAGATTTCAATACCCTAATACTTAAATTTCTTTGGCATCCTAACAAATCTATGTTAGCACTCAAGCATCAGTGTAGTTGGGTCAATAGTTGAATAAGTTTGCCAGATACAGAGTTATATTCTACATCAGCCATTATAAAAACAATCGTCTTGTGGATGAATAAATCTATTCTGCTAAATGGTAAGATATTCAGGAATATATACTTATGAAAAATAATCAATTAAATTTTAATTGTTATAACAAAATTTATAACAATAGTCTTCTCTGGTTATGAAAAGATCATATATTTGCATATCAAGAAAATATCAAACTCAACCTATATTATGTTGACATCTCCAAAAATATTGTGTATAGGACACCTGAATATGGGGCCTGGATATTCTTAATCTTTCCTGTGGCATATACGCAAAATATTATTACAGTTAATACATTCTCAATGAATAAATTTAAAGAAAAACAATTAACATTTTGGTTTCAATCAATGGAGAGAGAGAAAATTGACTCGCTAGATTTTATATTAAGTAAATTCTATTTAAATACTGAAATGTGGCTAGATATACAACATTGTAGATATGCCATAGAAAGGAGACCATCTTTGACGCAAACCAATTAAAAAAAAAAAAGATTCCAAAATGTATAGAATATTTGATACTATCAATTCATCAAAATGCTTCAGTGGAAGGTTGTATATCCAGGATTTATAAAATTGTTACAATTAAATCAGGATTTTTGTAATGATAAACATTGGGATTATTTTGTAACTCGCCCAAGTGAAAGTGAGATGAAAATGATACTTACATCCTCTGCACAAACCTCAACATCTTTAAGGTAGAAACTATACTCTTGGAAATTTCTACATAAAGCTTTCATTACACCTCACAAAATACAATTAATTTATAAAAAAAAAATATGGTGGTTGGAGATGTGGATTAGATGCTATGGCTAACTGGCAGCACATCATTTATGAATGTAATATAATTAATTAAAACTTTTTGGAATAAAGTCATTTTTTTCCTACGGGCAGTGATAATTTTAACTTAAATAAATCATTAATTTTGTTTAATGCACCAGTGCCCAAATGTGTTAAGAAAGTTGATTACTCTCTTTGGACCCTTCTTGCATGTAATTTCTTTATATATTAATGTGATACTTTTGCAATTTATTTTAATTTACTAAAATAATTAGAAAAAAAGTAGGTTTGCTGGCTAGTGATTGGTGCTGAATGGCCTCAATGAAAACATCTTGCTACAGCATAACTTCCTTGGACTGCAACGGAGTGCAGCCTCTGTCTTTCTGACAGACTCATCGTTTGATTTATCAACAGCAGTTCTCGCTTTTTCACCTTTCATCATTCTGGTTTGGTCATATGTAATTAACAGAGGGAGAAGTATCAAACTATCAGTGGCCAAGTGATAAGTTCCCCCTCTGCCTTTAGTTAATGCCAAAAGAAAAAGAGGGTTCTCTTCTGACGTGAAAGACTTCCTCAAATAAAGAGCCAAGGAATAACAAAGCTGAAAAGGATAACTGCATTTAATTCATCTCATCTTGGAACTCATTTGCAATTTGGGCAGTGGTTTCATACAGGCACTGAAGGTATTATTTTACACACTTGACAGCTTTGCAAGTGCATACATCTGTATCCATCTTCATTTAAACATCTTTTAAAAGCATCACAGCCAATCTTACTTCACAAGAAACAGTTTGGCTCCACAAAATGGTTGTTAAGTTGTCCTACTGGTAACCTCAGATACTAGAATCAAATTAGATTATATTGAAAATGAACTGCGCAAACTGGAACCAAACAAAGCACAGTGAGGAGCCAATTACCAACAATGACCTGAACACTTCAGCAAGAACTTACTGAATCATTTATTATTCAGCAGGTCATATAAATATGAGGAGATTCCTCAAGATTGGAGACATGCACATATTAAAGCTGTCTTTAAGGGAAAGGGGAGTAGGACAAACCCAGATTCATACAGATCCTAAAGTCTACGTTCATGTGTTTGAAAAATAATGGAGAAGGTAATATTGGACAAGTTATTGTCAGAATTGGATAGCTTGGGAATTGAAACCATGTATCAGCATGCATATATTGAAAATAGAGCTATTATCACCTGTAACATGATATTCTATAACAATAGAATAACAGTAATGGATGAAAAATTGTATCATGATGTAATGTATATGCATTTAACATGGTTATGCACAACACACTGGTCAATAAATTAGTACAACTAGGTACTGATGTTCTCTAGAGAAAATGGATAGCTGCATGACTTACAAATAGGACATGGCAAGTATCATACAGCAACTGGACAGGTGAAATCCTTGGTTACAGTCAGGGTGTCCCACAGGGCTCTGTCCTAATCCCTTACTTGTTTAGATTGTAGAACACTTCAGATGAAAGTTAGGTCTGAAAGATACAATCTATATGCAGATGATCTGAAATTGTGTAAACTGATTACATGAGTTACAGTTAGGCATGTTCGCAAAACAACTTGATTAAATTGACCATTTGAGCACAGGAGAATAATATGCTTATGTTGTTGTTTCTTTCGGCTTTTCCCGGGTAGGGGTCGCCACAGCGGAACTCCGGTCCGCTAATGATTGGTAGTTGATTTTTACGTGCCGAGTTACCAGCCCTGATGCACAAACTTCAACGAAGGTATGCCCATTCACGCATGTCTCCATGCAGAAGATGCTCTAGCTGAGAATCGAACCGGACAGCGTCTTACTGTGAGGCGACAATGCTACCGCAGCATCACCACCACGGGTAGGATAATATGCGGATAAATACATTAAAAACTAAGCACATGAGATTTGGGAGACAAACTGAAAGGTGAATATTTAATACAGCACACAGTGATTGAAACTGTAGACTCATTTAAGGACCTGGGTATATGGATAGATCCAGCTACGAATTTTCCTAATCATATCAACCAATTGGTTAATGATAGTTATGGAACTATAGGTAGTATAAAAAGATTTATAAAGTCTAGGAAACCAAAAATAAAGAAGAAGTCATTGTTTATTAGTTACATCAGACCCAAACTTGAGTATGGAATAATAATATGGAAACCCTATAAGAAAACAAGCATGAGTAAACTGGAAAGAGTACAGAGGAAATATTGCAAGGGCATCCATGGATGTGAACATTTAAGTTACTATGAAAGACTAAAATATCTGAACTTGTACAGTATCTCTTACAGATATCCAAGAGCATATCTTATTTAGGTATACAGGGCATTTAGAGCCAACTACCTCTGGGAATGTTTGGGGTCATCAAAAAGTACTACAGAATCCTCATACAACCTATGTAGAAGATTCTACAGGAATGAGAAGTATACTATTGGTTCTCTGACAGGGTAGCTGATGCAAGGAACAGACTACCTAACTACATTAAAGCAAGTACTATTTAGATATTTTAACAGCCTGGACACTTATTATCGGAACAAGTGCTTTGGTACATTGGCAAGCTAGAAGGCATTAATGCCCATGCTTGGAATATTTGTATGTATGTAAGAAATGTGCAAACCAGATTTTCATTTTCCCCCTGCTATAATTCTGTTGCTTGCATATCCTTTCCATATTCACTAAATGTTTTTTGTCTTACTTTACAAAAATGGAAGCTAGAATGGATTGAACATATTTATTGAAGTTACAGTTTTAACACAAAGACAATTTATATAAAAACAGTTTCATAGGTTCACGTTTTTACTAAGCCAATGACCACAAGGGCCTTTTTAAGCCTAGGCATGCATCCCAAATCTCTGACAAGTTCTGGTGCTCTAGACAAGTGTAAGCAGGGACGTGGGAGATAAAATATTTACAGGCCATGTGTCCATCACAGACATAGGTGTCAAACCAAGAATGAATGTAGTGTTCCCCATCCAATTGTCCAAGTGACACTTGAACTGGCTTAGGGAGGAACTCTGCTTCAAATGGATGGGGAACCTGCTCTACAGAAGTGGTAGTCTCTGGGATGCATGTCTCTCTCCCTCCAGCAGGTCCTATTTATATCACAGACAAGTTTTAAGACCTTAGAAAGGGTAATTCTGGTGCTGTTTGTTTTGCAAATATGCAGGAGGTCCATCAGAGTAGGGTTTAACAATGCCTTGTATGCCAGACATACATATCCTCCTCAACAGCCTGTAGGAGATAGGATGCATTACTTATGCCTTGTATTCTTTTAGTGAGGAATCACTGTGGATGTTCCAGTTGTTGGCTATTCCTATTTAGGCAAAAACCAAAGTGAGCATTGTTGAATACAGAGGAATAATCATTTCCTTGGACCTGGATGCCATATCTTTCTTTATAAGCAGCACAACAAATTGATTTCCTCACTACTGTAGAAACATGATGGTTAAAGGCTAGATTACTGTCCATGTGCATTCCCAATTCTCCTGGGTCAGCCCTTAGGGGTTTGATCGTTTCCAGGGTGAAGGACTTTCAAAGGATACTACTATGCATTAAATAGCAATTCCAGAGGACCTGATAGCATGGAACATGACCTATTTAGAAGGCATACTAGGATACTGCCTGGGCCCACTAATGCAGTGTTTTCATCCTTACAGAGAGCATTAAGGACCTGTTCCCTAGTGATAGCAGGGGAAGTTATATTTGATGGTATTTAAGGTAGGTTGAGGGGAGAGTGGGGTAAAGTTGCAGCTGAACTTGTTGGCTAGTGGGTTTGCTATATCTTCTGGCTCCATATCAGTGGCTCCATTAGCAAAGAGCTCATTACACAACTGTGTACTACCGTTGAGATTGTGGACATAGCTTAACAAATGCACTGTCGTTGTATTTGGCCTAAGAGACCAAATTTACTTCAAATTTGGCTTTGGTAGACTATTTGTCTTCGGAGAATTTTTTTTTTTAGTTTGATGAGTGCTTTTATCCTACTGGGTGCTGGAACTCATTTTTTCTATGATTTTTCTTCCTTCTGTTACACAGCCTATTGATAGGATTCCACTGTAATGGCTTGTTTTCCGAGTTAGCTCCGCACTACTTCCTGGTGGGTACATGATTGTATAAGTTTTCTGTGAACAGTTCTGTGTAGGCAGCAGTGTTATCTGGGTTTATTGGGGCCTGAAACTTTGCCAGGTTATCACTTAATAGTAGGATGTTAGCCCTAGAGTAGTTCCTGAATATTCCAGGGTTAGCTGGATTTCCAGGTTTTATTTTTACTTCAAAAAAAAGACAATTTTTGATCTTACAAGAAAAGATATTACACTAGGGGGTGTGTGGCACTCTCCCACATTAGGAAGGACCAGATCCAGTATGGCTGCACCCCTGTTTGGTGCATTGGCAATCTAGTCCAGGGATCTTGTGTTTACATAAATCCAGAAATCTCTGCACCTGCACATTTTGTGTAGTATCTGACTCCCAGTTAATAGTGGGGTAATTAAAATTGACTATGAACATAGTATTGGGTTGGAAGAGGAGTGGTTCCAATAAGTTTAAATACATGTTATGGTTTCCTGGGTCAGAGAGGGACCAATAGCTTACAAAAAAGTTTTATGGGATTTTGTCTATGCTGATTTGTACATGGAGAAACTAAAGTGCATTATCCTGTCTGACCAGCCTTGAGGTATACTCACTTCTGATATAGACACACCTCTGCCTTTAGTCCCTGTCTGTGTAGCAGCTGGTCTAAATGTATGGAAATCACTAAAGCCTTGCACTGCCAATTTTCTCTCCACTGCTTTAAACCACATCTCAGTGACCACACAGACATCAACATTCTCTAGGATGAGGAGTCCTAGGGAGAGGAGTTTGTCTGGACTCCTAGCACTGAGCAGTAACACCTTTAGAGTTTCTTGGGTTTGATTTGCTAAGTTGGAAGTACTTTCAGTACGGCATTGCCTAAAAAAAGGCACCATGAGGGAGGACAATATTTCAGCTAATACTGGATACCAGAAACTGCTGGGTGCTGCACCACCAAATTTTTGCCACAATTTTCTTCCTTTGGTTATACAGCTAACTGAGGGTGATACTCCACCAAGGTGACTAAAGCCAGTCATCTTTTGACCATATTATGGCATCATAGGTGTGTGCTAGGCTAATGGCCCTGGAGCTTTTACAAGCCTAGCCCATAGAAGTGTCCTGGCATCATGCCGCCCAACAGTTCACAGTGCCTCCATCAAGTAAAGCCATTGCAGTGATCCCTGGGGTGAACTTTCTATTCCCCATCCACTCGTCAAGATTTCTCTTGAAGAGGGCCAGTGAGGTGCTCTGCTTGACAAGTATGGGAAGTCTATTCCAGAGCATGGGTAGTCTCTGGGTTATGAACCTGTCCCTCCAGCATGTTTTGTTGATTGTGGTAATGAGGTTAAGGTCTCTGGAGCATGTGGTGCGGAGGCATTTGATTTCTTTTGATGTAGCACTTCTAACAGATCTGGGTCAGACATGGCTTTGTACGTCAAGCAGAGATTGCTTCTTAGTAGACGATATGACAGAGAGAATAGCTGGAGTTTTTTTTGTGTTTGTCCATGTAGGAAATGTGTTTAAGGCCTAGGATCCTCTTCATGAGGTACTTTTGTGGCCTTTTTAGCTGCTGCATGTGTCTAGTGAGGTACATGCCAAATGGGGCATTACACTCAATGATTGGCCTAATGAGAGAAGAGTAGAGAGAGATGATGACCTCTTTCTTCCTGGATGCAAAATCCTTGGTAATGAGACGTGCCACATAGAAGGACTTTCTGACCACAGTGGCAATGTGGTGGTCGAAGGTGAGGTTGCTGTCAACCTGTGTCCCCAGATCTCTTATAATGCGGGAATGGAGTTTTTCGCAAAGGGAATGACTATGCTTTTTTTGGCATTAAGCTGCTGCGGTAGCGTTGTCGCCTCACAGTAAGACGTCCTGTTCGATTCTCAGCTAAAGTGTCTTCTGTGTGGAGACGTGCGTGTATGAGCATACCTTCATTGAAGGTTGTGCGTCAGAGCTGGCAACTCGGTACGTAAAAATCTACTGCCAATCATTAGCGGACTGGAGTTCCACTGTGGCAACCCCTAACTGGGAAAAGCCAAACGATACAACAACTTAAGGCCATGGTTTCAACACCAGTCATTGGTTTCAGTGAGGCCTTTCTGTAGGATATCTACATCACTTGGGGAGTTAATAATGGCTCCCAGTTTGCAGTCATCTGAGAACTTGGTCAGCCAGAGTCCCTCTGTGTTGGCCCAGACTTCTGAGAAGTAGATGCCAAACAGGAGAGAATCCAGGACCAATCCCTGTGGGACTCCAAGTCAGACTGCCGACCAGTCATTAGTGGAGTCCTTGGGAAAGGTAAAATGCTGCTCAAGGCTAGGCTTATACCAGCCTGGGACACACATTACTAGAGCTCCATGATGCCTCTCTTCATATAGTCTAGGGAAGCATGTCTCAGGTCATTTACAGCAACATGGACTATGGTTGAATCATACTGGTACTTGTGGACCAATGACCCCAGTGTTTGTGTAATGCATAGGATCCTTGCCCCTGATAAACAAGTGACCATAACTTTCTACTTTCTAAACCTGGTGAGAAGGACATCAGAGTTTCTCACAATGGAGTCACCAACAACCAGAATGTTGAACTGTGAGGTAGTTTGCCATACGGGCTTAGAAGTAGAGGCTCCATGAGATGCGGCTGTATATGTTGATGTGGGTGTTTTGAAATAGTGCATCCAGGGCTGCTAAGTGTATTTATGTGTACTTTACCTAAAAGGTCTTTGGGGTTTAGGAAGGTTACATTTAAGTGCCTCAGCATATGTGGGTCTATATGTCTGCTTTGAATTGTGTGTGATGGGTGCAGCATGTGTACTACTGACAACCTTTTTGACATTAGGAGTACTTTTATGTGAGAGCTTTGCCTCTATTGACATTGTGTAAATGCATCTCTCACATACCATATCAGTTTGAGAATAAACTCATTGTCAATAAACATGAGGCAATTTCTACATATCCAGGACTGTTGGTAAGCTTCTGAGCCCCCCAAGCCTTTCTGTGTTAGAGGGAAGCCTTCTAGCTTATCAGTGGGAGTGGTAAGCACTAGATAGCACTAGATAGCCCATCTACCAAGGGAAGAGTGGGTTTTGGCCCTGAAATTGTAGTTCATTGGCCGTTTGGGCAGTTTTTCCATCTCTTTCTACTTTCTAGTTAAAAGCCCGTTTTGCATTTGGTCCCTGCCTTTCCTAGAACTAGTGTAGTCCAGGGTACAGATTTGTTGTATCTAGGACTGTTGGTAAGTGGAACTGTGATGTTTCGTATTAAACAGAAGTAGCTCCATGTTTATTTATTTTTGATTGGCCCGGGACAAAAAATAAACAGTTCCGCATTAAAGACCTAGCGTGGAAGACTTTTTTTTTTTGTGTGTGTGTCTTCACTTAATGTACTTTGTCCCTACCTGGCCAGTCGGAAATCTGGCAACCCTGGCTACACACTAAAATGCAATAGCCTTTTCTGATAGTTTGTAGTTGTTTAAAGCTGTTTTAAGTGCATTTTCTTACTGTTTTTTCCTTATCTTTTCAAAAAAACAAACAAAAAAAAAAAACTAAATTCCTCGTTTCCTGCCTAAGCTAGTATAGTCCAATTTTCAGGCTAGTGCTGAATTCAGGGCTGTGATACTAGTTTCTGAGCTGCCCATACCTTATTTGGATAGAAGGAAGTTTCTCTGTTCACCTGTGAGAGAGGGGAGCTTTGAGCAACCTATCTGTCCCTGGGGGAGTGGTTCCAGCCCAGAAGTTAGTAGTTTATAGGCCATTTTGGGCTAATTTCTCTCTCATTTCCCTACTATAAAAATCACGTTTGCATGGTTTTGCGCACCAGGAAGTGCCGGTTAGCTACGGTTAAATTATTCCCGGCTCCACTAAGTCTCCTCTTCAGTTTTTCCCTTGAAACTAGTCTAACTCTCAACCTAAGCACTCAAGAAGCATCTTACAGCCCAGCACTTGCTCAGACATATTAGCAAGCACTAATATACCCAGACACTGATTGCCCAGCAGGGAAAGGCTCTTTATTCACCCCTCACCAACCAAGTGACTAAGCAGCTCACCCTACTATTCAGGCACGACCAAAGGGCAACTTCAGGTGCACTCTCCAGTCCAGCTGGTGAATCTGGGTATCCTGAGGCAATGTTACAACTGCCTCATGTACACAGAAAACACTCTCCTCCTACCACAAAACACTAACATATGCGAGACATGCAATTATACAGGCAAACAGGAAGCTAAGCTGTCTCCACCCAAGATTGGAACAGACAGTCAAGAGGAGAAGGTTAACACTTGCACCACACCTCCAGCTGCACACAGACCTACTAAGACAGCACTGGCAAAAAATACACAAATACACAAAATCATACTCTGAGGCTCTAAATAAAAACCTGCAAAAGCATCAGAGACCTCCAAAGCAGACACTCAAACAACCTGCACTTCCCGTCACAAACCAGACAACGCATAAAACACAGTGTGCCACACAATCACAGCCCTTAACGCGAAACAACATACCTAACACACTAGTGAAAGAAACAAAAGTGCTGCAGGCAGGTGGCTAAAAACAAACCAATTTATTCAACAATAAACAAAGCACTTTTCGTCAAGTCAGTGACTTGACTTCCTCAGACATCAAACATGTTCTCAAACCATTCTTTTATATAGTGTTTTGATTAATCTGAATATGCACAAGACAACATCCCTTCCCACTAATATATACTGCAATTAAGTCTTAAAAATACAGCATAAAATAACCATACACAAAATAAAATAAAACATAGCATTCTCTTGTGTGTACAATATGATAAAACATTAAAATACACTAGACATTAAATGCCCTACATATTAAAATTACAACTGAGATTAAGCAAAATAAAATACAACAATGTCCCTAAAACTGTACCACATACCCTCTTTCTCTCTAAGCTTTTTAATTTCAAAATACACGTTAATGAAATCACTTCATTCAGGCCAGGGTAATGGCAAGCATCCAAGCGTAATTGCCATAAAACCTCTTGCCTCTCCAACATAAGGGATGATAGTCCTCCCCTACATGGATCCGGGGCAATCTGTTCCACCACCCTAAATCGAAAAGAGTGACCCAAGTTGGCACCACAGTGTTTCACCAACGCATTTTCTACCTTGCCCTTTCTGGATGTAATAATCATGTTCGTATACCCTCTCTTTCAACTTCCTATCGGTCTTACCAATATAGAAAGCTGGGCATACTCTGCACTGGGCAAGGTATACGACCGATGTAGAGTTACAATTGAACCTGTTGTGTGTGGTGTACACTCTATTCCTTATTTCAAATGTACTCCCTGATGCCATAAACCTACACATTACAGGCGTCACATCTAAACATACCAGGTGTCCTAACGCTCATACTTCTCTTACTCTCCAACACATTCTTCAGGGCCCTCCCTCTCCTAAACATGGTAATCGGTCTGTCCCCTAATTTGTTTAATTCCACATCAGTGCAAAAAATATTCCAATTCCTCATAATAATACTGCAAATCTCTGAAGCCTCTATACTAAAATGGGTCAGAAAACTAATAGTAAATGAATGAGTCACAAGTGTATCATTTGCTGAATTGGCCACAGGACCTAATTCCCCACCAACACATTGGTGTAGGCTAAATTCTGTGCTTAAGATAGCCCTATAGATACCATTTACTCTTTTGTTGCACTTCTTTCTGTATGGTCTTCACGAGAGGAGTTGGATAGCTTCTCAAGGAACATTCCACATATAAAAATCGCATTCCTTAAAATCTCACTTACCATTCTAGCCGCTCGAGCCATCTGTCCTTTAATTACGGACTTTTTCTGGTGCAATGGATGCGAACTAGGAAAGTGTAAAAGTGTAGCAAGGTGTGGGAATAAGTGTTTTTTTTTTTTTTTTTTTTTTTTTTACGTAAGATTCTTGACATATGAACTCTTCAGCTAGTATCCTTAACCAACACATCCAAGTAACATATTTCTGTCATGAAATGTACTAGCGAATTTCAAACACTCAGTTGTGTTATTCACATAGTTCATGAACACATCTGCTTCGATAACATCCCCCTTAAAAAGGATAAAAATATAATCTAAAAACCAAGTGTAATAACCAATCTTAGCTATGGTGTTCTCATCCTCAAATAAACTGGTGTTCCCAGTGTGCCATCACTAGGGTTGGCCACACTGGCTCTACACGGGGAACCCATTGCTATACCCATTTTCTGCAGATATATCTCCTTGTCAAAACGGATGAAGTTATTGGAGAGAATAATATCCAATAACTCCTCAGTTAATCTAATCTCAGCACTTGGTACCTTATGATGCATTAACCTGGCCGTAACCCAATCTATCCCTAATGTATGAGGAATGGAAAAATATAGATCAGCCACATCCACGGTCAAAAAGTTATACAACTCCTCAAAGCCAACAGAATTCATGGCCTGCAGAAATGCCCATGAGTCCTTGCAAATCTGCTGTTCCATAGACACACATTTCAATATTTGATCCACCAATTTCGCACTAGCGTAATTAATGGACATTCTTGCATTTGCAAGGACCCTCATGGGTGGATCTACCACACTCTTGTGGATCTTCGGTAGTCCGAACAAAGTCAGAACTTTAGGTGCAAGGTTAGTTAAATAATTAAAAGTGTCAACATCAAGCATCCCTTCAATAAAGAAATGATTCAAAAAACATCAAGTCTCCTATTAGCTGTATGCATTTCATTCATGCTCGATAAGACAAATATCACTATTCAACACCTTCACCATTCTGTCTTTGTAACCATCTTCATGCATAATCACCAACCCTCCCCCCTTTATCAGGTTTCAGCACCCTGATGGGTAACAATTTAAGTTGTGCAAGCATTGTTCATTCCTCTTTTGATATATTCCATTCTACAATTCCATGTCCGTGTGTCCCTAATTCTCTCAATTCCATTTCGCACAGCTGTTCAAATAAATTAATCAATGGGTGCAAGGGTGGGTTGAACAAGCTAGGCACTCAAAGTATCATTCTCAAATCTGATTACCTAACAAAACACGTAGATTTAAATTACGTGCAAATAATTTCACATCTAATATAGTTCTAGGTAAATCAAAACGGCATGAAGGAACAAACATTAAACCCTTAGCGAATATCTCCACAAGTGCAGCATCAATCTCCACATCTGAAAATTTATACAGTTTGAAATCACCTTCTCTGTTATAAATGATAGTACAGGGTTGTAAAGACATAGGTAAAGTATCACTACCTGCAGAAACAAACAGTTACTTCTCTTCCTCTTATTGTTGTTGCCCTTCATATACGATTGGTTGGATCCCCATGTGTTGTATGTCTTCCACTGGTTTGATTCTGGGCCAAAACAAAAATCCTGGTTCACGTTTTGTTGTTCACCTAACACACTAGTAACAGGTGACTCTATAGTCTGGCACACTGGCGTCCCACTCACTAGGCTTTACAAACAGAAGGTTACTGTTAAGCTGCCTGTCGGGAGCCAGAATCCGCCACATCACACTCGGGTCACTCCAGAACAAGTACAAATATGACCGTCACTGTTCATGTTGGTGTGAATGACCTGAGACATACCTCCCTGGACTACATGAAAAAAAAGACATGGAAGAGCTCTCTGATCATGCAGCCCAGGCTGGTATGACCCTGAATAGCATCTTGCCCTCACCAAGAATGATACCGCAGTATAAAGAAAAAAATTATCAATTTCAACAACTGGCTAAGCTTCTGATGTCATTCAAAGGGGATCCAGTGTCTGTCAGCCTGAGACGACATGCTCGATAAGCCGCATTGCTTCACAAAAGATGGCTTGCACGGGTCACCCCTAGGCTGTCTAATACTGTCCAAGGCTCTTGCTGCCCCCATAGTGCCTTTTTTAGGCAAGGCTCAAAAGTCAAACCCACCTCTGTAAACAGCACAATTAACAAAAAAACTGAGGGTTATACTACTCAATGCCAGGAGTTTAAATCTCAAAATGCACGTGCTCGAAGCACTCCTCAGTATGGAGAATGTCAACATCTGTGCAGTAACTGAAACCTGGTTCAAGGCTCCAGAGAGCACCCCAGAACTGCCGGGCTAAAACTCATACCACACATTTCGGCCACAGAACATGGACCGAAACATAAAAGTAGGGGGTGTATCCATATTTATCAAGGGTACCTACACCTCCAGGTTAGTGGCACAGCATGATACCTCTGAGATCATACATGTGCAACCAACATCGGGCAAATCTGCAATGCAAATTGTGGCCTGCTACAGATCACCCTCCATGGCCCAGGGCCACCACTACACCTTTCTGGAGACACTGGAAAACATGAAGGTCCTACCAAACACCCTGATATTGGGAGATTTCAATTACCCTACCATTCACTGGGAAAACTACTAGAGTACAAATTCCCAGGCCCAGCACTTCCTGGAATTCATCAACTCAAATGCCCTGGATCAGCTGGTAAACTCCCCCACCAGAGGTGAAAACATATTAGACCTGGTCATCACCAACATGGGCGACAGGTGTTCCACACCAGAGGTCAACCCATCACTGGTTGGATCAGACCATAAGCTAATCACTCTGGATGTCCACACCCCACCACCACCCCCAACTAAGGAAACCACAGTAAACAACTTTTCTAAAGCAAACTTCACCTTACTTAAGACAGAGGTGGTAAGTTTCGCAGCCCCCCATGCTAAAGGGGAATGCTGCCCAAGATGCAGAAACCTTTACAAATGCACTCTGAGCACCTACAAGGATGCATGGATCGTGCCCCATCCCTAGCAAAACCAAGACTCGCTCCTCTAAGAGAAGGAAACCAGTTTGATGGAACCCTGCAATAAACAGGCTGTACAATAGAAGAAGGAAACCAGTTCAGAAAAAAAGCAAATCCCAAGAATGAAAGACATCCCTGATCGGTATCAGTAAGAAACTAAGGTCCCTCATGAAATCATCCAAGGCTAACTTCAAAAGAAAAATAGCCAAGGATTCAAAAGATAACCACAAAGCCTTCTTTAGCTATGTTAAGAATCTAAGTGGCAACTCGCAGATATGCACTGAACTAGTGCAAAATAGCACAAAAATATACTGAACCTACTGATATTGCTAACATCCTGGCAGATAGATTCAGTGCAAACTTCACCCCCCTCTCACCTCCAAAAGGGCCCACAACAATACCGGAAAAGTGTAGTGTCCCAAAAATCACAGATGAAAACAGCCCTTTCAAAAGCCAAAAACACAGCGTCAATGGGACCAGATGGTGTCCCATGCTGCATCTTGCACGAACTACAGAACGAACTAACCCCCCACCTAAACACGCTGTTCAACCTCAGCCTCTCCACAAGCTACATGCCCATAGAATGGCACATAGCAACGGTTATTCCTCTCCACAAAAGAGGGGACACAACTGACCCTAATAACTATTGCCCCATAAGCCTGACTAGCCTGGTCTGCAAGGCTATGGATCGCATAATGGAACTCATTAACAAAGACATTGGGAACCTCCAACCACTTGCCCCAACCCAGTTTGGCTTTGTTAAGGGCAGATCATGCCTACTAAACCTGGTTGACTTCTTCAAGACAGTCACAAAGGCCATAGATGAGGGAAAGGTGGTTCACACAGCCTACCTTGACCTCACCAAGGCTTTTGACACCATTCCCCATTCTGGTATTACAGAAAAACTCACCAGTCTGAACATAAACCCCTATGTCACAAGATGGGTTGCCAACCGGCTTACAGACAGAACTCCTATGATAAGAACAGCAGGCTCCAGGTCCAACTCTAAACCAGTCACAAGTGGCGTCCCATAAGGCTCGGTCCTGGGACCCCTACTGTTTGGCATATACTTCTCAGAAGTACAGGCAAACACAGGAGAAATATGGCTAACCAAGTTTGCCGATGACTACAAACTGAGAGCTATAACTGACTCTCCAGCTGACATGGACATCCTCCAAAAGGGCCTTACTGAGACGGACACCTGGTGTCAAAGTCATGGCTTCAAGCTAAATGCCACAAAATGCATAGTCATCCCATTTAGGAAAAATAAAACACCCACGAATTACCACATAGGTGGCAGCCCCCTTAATACAGAAGAGGTAATAAGAGATCTGGGGACCCAGGTAGATAGTAATCTCTCCTTTGACAATCATATTGCCAAAATAGTTAGGAAATCCTTCTATGTGGCCCTTCTAATTACTAAAGGGTTCGCATCTAGAAATAGAGAGGTTATAGTGCCCCTCTACTCATCATTCATTAGACCCATCATAGAGTACAATGCCCCATTTGGGATGTACCTCACAAGACACTTCCAACAACTGGAAAGACCACAAAAGTACCTCACCAAGAGGATTACTGGCCTCAAACATATGCCCCATGCAGCCCAGCTAAAAAAACTCCGGATGTACTCAGTGGCATATCGCTTACTCAGAGGTGATCTCTGCCTGACTTGCAAAGCTACATCCAACTCAGAATTGATGGACATGCTCCACCTAAAGAAATCAAGTCACTGCGAGCCATATGTTCTAGTGAGCTAAACCTCGCAACAATAAATAGAACATGCTGGAGGGATAGATTCCTGTCACAGAGACTCCCCATGCTTTGGAACAAAATTCCAAATTACATCAGGCAGAGCCCCTCACTAACACTCTTCAAAAGAAACCTTGACGAGTGGATGGGTAACAAAAATTACACCCCTGGGATCACTTCATTGTCTCTCCTTGACAGAGGATCAGTTAATTAATCAATGGGGTGGCGAAAGCAGACACACTCTGGCTAGGCTTATAAATGCCCTCAGGCAGATAGCCTAGTACCTACCTATGAACCTATTCATGATGCCCATATCCACCAAGCTGGTGACAGAGATAGTGGAGAAAGTTCAAATCCATGGCAACAGACCCTTTTTTATTGATTAGACGGTTGGAGTGAGAATATAAAGTAATGACAGGATAACCCAGTTTACAACTTTGGGGACAGTGCTTGTTCACTGCAAACTAGTTGTCTTGTGTGCAACTACATTTTTGTGAAATTTCAAGGGTGCTTTTAAAGAAAATGTCAATGCAAGATGTTTGTCTATACAAGAAAACTGATAAGAAGACCCTGATGACTTATGGATGAAGTGTTAGGTTAAACAGGAGCAAATCAACTGAAAAAGAATTAGCTGGTCAAGAATAATGAGCAGGGGACTCACCTGAATGGCTATTGCCTGGCTATTAGTGCTCATCTCACCATAGCTTCATGCTGCTGGGATACAATGCTCCTTTGCTTCTTCTCTCACCAGAAGCAAAACTGTAGCATCAATCCAAACATGAGAAGTGGGCTAGAGACACTTTGGTGATCAACAGTCTTTTCCCAGATGATGCAAGGGTCTGTATGCTTGTTGTAGTCTTTTCCTGGTAGATGCCTTCAATAACCAGACCAATCAGAAAGGTCAAACCAGACACTCGCTGCCTAATCAGAAAGTCAGGAATCAATGCAGTCTGCTCCTTCTCTCTCCAGGAGCAGAATATTGACAAATTCCAAGCTGGAACCTATGAAGCAGTTACTGGGCTTTCTGGTGATCAGCAATCTCTAGGAAATAATATCCCTATTCTCTATCTCTCTCTCTCCATCTCTCTCTTTCTCATGAGAAGAGAAACAGAGGCAGTAAGCCCA
Source organism: Protopterus annectens (assembly GCF_019279795.1). Taxonomy (NCBI): domain Eukaryota; kingdom Metazoa; phylum Chordata; order Ceratodontiformes; family Protopteridae; genus Protopterus; species Protopterus annectens. The sequence continues at coordinate 539,515,208 of NC_056726.1, forward strand.
AGATAACTACTGAGGCAGAATGTGGGCTCTCCAATAATTGGTGGCCTTGAAGTAAATGTTGCAGCTTTTAAAGGTAAAATGGGGAAAAATGGGTTAATATTCTAATGAGTTGCAGAGTGCGCCAAGCAGATATAAAAGAGGGTTAACTTAAGCTTTAGCTATCTAGGTGGAGAACCACTAATTTTAAAAGAGCAAGATAGATTGGAAGGGGGTGGGCACATTGTATTCTGGTTTTATGGAATACAGTGGAATGGCCAATAAATTTAAATAAGTGAAGGGGGAGTAATTTCACAAAATGATAATTTTGTGCTTACTCACAATAGCCAGTGAAAAAGCAGAGATACAGACATATGTGATCAAATTAAACTAAGGGGGCAGTCAGCTAGAAAAAATGTTGAGTTTCAAAACACAACAGCACCAGGATGTGAGGCTAGGGGAAGTCTTAATTTCTGTGCAACTCATAAGAGAGGCAGCTCTGGTCTCTTTCCTAGTTTAAATATGCAATTAAAAACATAATACAAGTAAAGCACAGTGCAAAGAAAATAAATCACAATATAGAAAACAGAAAGGAATGAAGCAATACAAAATACATGAAAGCAAAAACTAACCTCCCTCACAGCAAGCTGTGGCAGAGTCTGGGTGCTCTTTTCCAGTAAAACCAATAAAATATTTATTTCTAAAACATACTCCATTAAACTTAACTAACCTCCCCTCCTTAATAACTAAATATAAAAAAAGAGTAAGCAGTCAACAGAACTACACTGGGGGATAAATAATAAAGGATGTTTGCAGGACAATAGAATTTGTTAAAAAAAAGTAAATTATTAAAATTAGGGCAATGTCCTGTAATAGGGCTGCGGTGGTGCAGAGGTTAGCATTGTCGTCTCACAGCAAGAGGTTCTCCCGTTCGATTCTCAGCTGGCGTGCCTTCTGTTTGGAGTCTGCATGTCCTCCCCGCGGTTGAGTGATGTTAAACACATGCAGGTAGGTGCGTGAATGGGTGTGCCTTCGTTGAAGGTTGGGTGTCAGGCTGGCAACTTGGCACCGTAAAAATCCACTGCCAATCATTAGCGGACGGGAGTTCCACTGTGGCGACCTCTAACTGGGAAAAGCTGAAAGACTTTCTTGTAATTATTCCAGGAGATAAAATATAATCAATATCTTATAACCCATGTTTGCTACAGTTAATGAGGGGAATTTTAAATTAAATATATTTTGCAATGTTAGCATAGGAATTTTAAACTAGGTTTGCCAGTTGGGTATTCTCCCTTAATGGGACTGTGTTTAGGTAATGCTTTAAAAATGTTCATATGTATGAGTGACATCTGTGAAATTATTATAATTTAAGACCTCAAATTAAACAAGTTTTATTGGATTTAAAGTTTTATTATGGCTAAAGATTTAGTGAAAATAAACTTTTTTCTGTGTGTATTAAAAGGAATGTATATGACTTAAGTTTCCATGTAATATTTTTCCAGGAATATTTAACTTTACCTATTAAAAGTACTCTATACTTCTGAGAATATTTACAGGACCAGAAATTATGAAGAATATCTCCTCCCCACAATCTTTACAGTTCAAGAAGTAAAAGGCTCTAACAGGTATAAGGTATGCATTAGTAAAGATGATTGAATAAAAAAATCCTGCTTTAAAAATATATTCAAGTTACTGTCTGCAGTTGTTCTAATGAGATCCTCCCAATTAGTTGCTTCCACTATTTCTTTGCACTTCGATGCAGCTGATGGAAGCAGGGTTCAAATGCCCAAGTATTGGGCATAGAAAATAAGTAATACATTTTTTGCACTCTAGTTTCCATACTTGGTTTAAACATACTTGCCTAAATAATACACAAGTAAACTAAAGACAGAGTACAAATAACTAAACAACCATATGTGGACTAGCTGTACCAAAAAAAGACATGAATGCTTGCTTACAGCAGTAATACATTCAAGAAAGGTATGTTATTGGGATTTATTTTTATTTACACATTTGTTGAATGTGTGAGTGCATTGGTCCATGGACCCATTTCAAACTTGACCCATGCCAAGATAGCAAAAAATATATATTATCTGAAGTTTTTGTCACATAAGGTGTAGTGAAATATATATTCAGAACAAATTTGGTTTTATACAGTATATAACAGGTTAAATGCAGTAATCAGTTTTATACACTACCCAAGTCCTCTTGAAATAATTCTGTACCATCTTGTTTCAATTTTAGATAAAACTCTTCACTTTCCTGCTTCTATAGCAAGACTGATTCTAAAACAGAATTTTTACTGATAGTGCAAAATGATCACCACTAAATACGATAAAGGTACTGTTAACAATAACTTGGCTATTTCCACAGTGAATATTTTAAAAGAAGAAATTTTCAGATTAAAATAAGAAACAATGTACATTGGCAGATCAGACACTACCCAACGAAACATTTTTGAAATTCATTTCCTTTGTAGTCATTGACTACTTATATCAAGCTACTAATTTTCAGCTTCTACATGGCTAACTATACACTAAGGAATATTGAACCTCATGCTGATCAGGAATGAACGCAGGAATGGTTAAGAGGAGGAAAATTCAAACCAAGAGATGAAAGGAATATTGGAGGCTCAAGATAGTGAGCTGCGTACATGTTTGTTTACGAAGTCCATTGAACACGTGGAAGAGAGACAAATGTAGGTTTTGTAAAACCTAATTGGAAACTGTCACATACCTCGTTGCTGGTTATGACATACTAATGGCAGCAGGACTGTATACTGAAAGGCATAATGATGTGGCAAGATTGCTGCACTGAGGACTGCGCAAACATTATTGTACTGAAGTGGCCGAAAAACATTAGAAACATGAGCCACAAAGCAGCATAGAAAATGATGAAGTTTACATCACATGGGATCAATTACAAACAGTTCAAAAGATAGATGCTACAAAACTAGATATAGTGGTCCATGAAAAGAAGACAAAAGTAGTATTGCTCATTGAAATCACCACACCCAGTGACTAGAGAGTCTTGCGTACAGAGATGGACAGTCATAAAATATCAGGATTTGCAGGCAGAAACAAGAGCAATGTGGAAGAAAGATACCCAGACAGTCCCAACAGTAGTAGGAGTAATGGGTATTAAAGAATCTACAATCATATTTAGATATGCTACCAAAACATGCAACTCCATAGGAGTTGCAGGAGGAGTCATTACTGGGCACATTGCGGGTACTGCAAAGAGCACCTTTGGCTGACATCAAAGATTGAAACAATACTAATTTCATGAACCTTCATCAGACAGACTTACAAATGGGGTCCATTCCCATCATGGTATTAGATACCCAAAAGATGTGTAGAAATTAAAAACAGAAATATTGCTTACGTAAAGTGAGCATTTTAGTAAAACATGCAACTCCATAGGAGTTGCAGGAGTCATTACTGGGCACATTGCAGGTACTGCAAAGAGCACCTTTGGCTGACATCAAAGATTGAAACAATGCTAATTTCATGAACCTTCATCAGACAGACTTACAAATGGGGTCCATTCCCATCATGGTATTAGATACCCAAAAGATGTGTAGAAATTAAAAACAGAAATATTGCTTACGTAAAGTGAGCATTTTAGTTTCTGGACATACCTATTCTGCAAGTGCAGGTAGTACACAGTTGCAAAAAAATATTAATTTGCAAATCAGGCAGTGAAAATTTATGTTAGAACTACAATTTGCTCATGCCAAATTAACAGCATGACTTTGCTTAACAACACACCTCCTGCAGAATAAAAAAACAGGAGTGCGCAGAATTCACACATCTTGTGGTTCATGTGCTCCTGGTGACAGGTGGATCTCAAGTTTCTCATGTCTTGATTCATCTAGATAATCTCTTATCAGACATCCAAGAAGGACAACTTCAATATAAAAGCTATTTTAGAGTCACCTGTCATGCATCTGAACCGAAAGTCAGTCCTCATGAACCCATACATTTTTCCATACCCCCCCCAACCACTCACATAGCTTTTTCCTCAGATAACCAAATTGTTTGGTCAGTGAAGAAGTTCTGAGACACAGAGATAGAGATGTAGATTCTCAAGAGTGCAACTAACTCTGGGCAAGACACAATCCAAATTGTGGCTTGCTACATATCCCCCACCGTGCCCCAAGATTCCCACTCCTCATTTCTTGATACACAGGAAAATATTAGGGTACAACCCAACACCCTAATAATGGGCTATTTCAACTACCCCACCATTAACTGGGAAAACTACTCCTGTACCAACTCATTTGTTCAACGTTTTCTGGAATTCATAAATTCCAATGCCTTGGATCAACTTATCCACACCCCCACCAGGGGCAGCAATATCCTAGACCTGGTCATTACAAACATGGGCAACCGGTGTTCCACACCAGAGGTCAGTTCCTTGTTGGTCAGATCAGACCACAAGCTAATCACCTTAGACATCCAAATCCCATCCACACACCCCATTAGGGAAACCACCGTAAAATATTTTCTCCAAAGCCAACTTCACACTTCTCTAGACAGAAGAGGCAAACTTCACGACACACATGCAGACGGACAATAGAGGTATGACTGTTGAAGCCTACACAAATGCACTTTATAAGCACTTACACGAGTGCATGGATCGTGCTATCCCTAACAGAACCAAGACGCTATCCTCCAAGGAAGGAAGCCAATCTGGTGGCCCCCTGCCATAAACTGTACAACAGAAGAAAAACTGTTGTGCAAAAAAAAAAGTAAAATCCCATGATTGGAGGATCTCCCTGGTCAGCCTCAGTAAGAAGCGGAGATCCCTCATAAAACCCTCCAAAGCTAGTTAAGAAAACAACATCGCCACTGATTCTAAAGACAACCACATTAGCATTCTATAGCTATGTCAAGAATCTCAATGGCAACACTCATATCTGCTCTAAGTTACAGCACAATGGCACTAACTATACAGAACCAACTGATATTGCCAACATCCTGGCAGATAGGTTCAGTGATAACTTTACCCCCCCCCCTCACCTTACCCCCCTACCCCCCTCACCTTACCCCCTCACCCCCTAAATGGCCAGTCTCTATAGAAGTTCCTGTAATCACGACTGCACAGGTAAAAACCACTCTCCAAAGCCAAGAACACAGCATCCATGGGACCTGACAACATCCCGGGCTGCGTTCTTCATGAAATACAGAATGAACTGGCACCCAACCTAAGTTACATGTTCAGTCATAGCCTCACCTCAGGCTTTGTGTCCACTGAATGGCACACAGTGACGCTTATCCCACTCCACAAAGGGGGAGCCACCATGGACCCTGGGAACTACCACCCCATTAGCCTGACGAGCCTGGTCTGCAAGGCCATGAAACGTATCATCATGGAACTTATAAACAAAGACATTGGAAATCTCCAAACTCTGGACCCCACCAAGTTCAGGTTTGTAAAAGGCAGATCATGTCTCGTAAACCTGACAGACTTCTTTGTAGCAGTCACCAAGGCCATAAACGAGGGTAACGTGGTTCACACAGCCTATCTAGATCACGCAAAGGCTTTCAACACCATCCTCCACTCTGGAATTATAGATAAACTCACTAAACTAGGTATAAATCCCTATGTCACAAGGCGGGTTTGCCAACTGGCTCACTGACAGAACCCATACTGTGAAAGTAGCAGACTTCAAATCAGACTCCAGACCAGTGACAAAGTAGAGTACCACAGGGTTCAGTCCTGGGTCCTCTTCTGTTTGGTATCTACTTTTCTGAAGTACAGGCCAACATAGGTCTTTGGCTAACGAAGTTCACAGATGACTGCCAACTAGGAGCCATAATCAAAACTCCTACTGATGTAGGCACACAGGTGGACAGTAGTCTCTCCTTTGATAATCACATCGGCACAGTAGTCAGGAAATCCTCATCACAAAAGGTTTCTCATCCAGAAAAAGAGAGGTCATTGTTCCCCTCTACTCATCACTCATTAGACCCATTATAGAGTACAACACCCCTTTTGGTATGTACCTCACAAGACATATACAACTGGAAAGCCCGCAGAAATACCTCACAAAGAGGATTACCGGCCTCAAACAGATGCCCTATGCAGACGGTCTAAAAAAAAACTCCAGCTTTACTCTGTCGCATATCGCCTACTCAAACATGATCTCTGCCTAACATACAAAGCTATGTCAAACCCAGAGCTATTGGACATGCTCACTTAAGTCCCAATCCCTCCGAGCTACACGCTCTAGGGACCTAAACCTTGTCACCACAATAAACAGTACACGTCGAAAGGATAGATTCCTGTCCCAGAGACTTCCCATACTCTGTAATAAACTACCTATCTATATCAAACAAAGCTCCTCATTAGCACTCAAGAAAAATCTTGATGATTGGATGGGAAATAGGAAATTCACCCTGGGGATCACTTCTGTGGCTCTGCTCGACAGTGGCACAGGAAAATAATTTTCTTGGGTAGCAAAAGCCAGGGTACCTTTTTGGCTGGGCTTGTATAGGACCTAGGAGCTGATAGCCTAGTACCTACCTATGAACTTCCCATGCCACTCCGACCAGCTACACTTATTAAAACAATGATACTATCCCTCCTGTGATGCACAAGCTATCTTATTAAAGTCCCAGACACCCTTATGTTTACCCTTCCTTATACGTCTCGCCCCTCCGATGAGGCTCTCAGAAGCATTGTACAGCCAACTCCTGCTTACAGTCTGAAGAACAGTTTGGGTGCTTGGAAACTTTTTCAACAGTAACGCCCTGGTTAACCATTTTAAAGCCTTAAGATTATCTGGCAAAGAACAGACAAGTTCTCTATTATGAGACTGTTTTTTTATCTTCCTTTGTAGTAAAAGCTACAAACCAAATCAGATGATCAACTGAGTAACAGCACCTGTGGTTGCCAAGAAATGTTAACAGTTCCATTGAGGTGTTCTACTGGTCAGCAGCACGCTTCAGAAGTTACTCAGGGATGACATGTTAGGTGTGCCTTATTTTATTATATTTACTGTGACACAACGGAGACTGTTGAAAGTTCATTACACTATTTGGTACCATGTTATCAGCTTAACTTAGTGCTTTGACCATTTGGTGCTGAGCACTTACTGCAGAAATGGTTTACCAGGAGTTCACTGTACTTTGAATAAGTAATGGCTATGAATCCACTTTAGTTTCATCACAGGTACAAGCTTTACCATGGAACAGACTGAGCACCGACTAACTGGGTTATGCACATGTGCAGTCAGCTTACAAAAGTTGCATGGGTTCTTATGTGGCTACATGCATTGCTAAATACACCACACATCAGACTTCATTTCTGATATTGCCTCTAATTGACATTGCATACTGTCCTTTTTCAGAATCCTTTTAGTGCACTCTTTGTCCTTCTCCCTTGTATGCTGTTAGCTCCTCTCTTGCTCTTTCCTCGTCTCTGCTATAGTACAATATATAGAAAACATAGATCACACTGCTGTACTGGTTCAGGTTCAGAATCAAACTAGAGTGTTGCAAAATGGATAATTTTATAACTGATGAAATGTATACCTTTATGCAAATACTTACCATCAACCCCATATTTCTACATGGGGTCATAGCTTGTCAACTGTCACCACCTCACTCAATTCACAACCACTATGTAAATGTTGTACACTATTATTTCAGTTCTGAGTTTATACACTATTTTAATATTAGTTTATAGTGTTTTATGTTCAATACTTCTACATCATACTTCAGCCTGAGAAAAGAACTACAATGAAAGACAAATTAGAAATTGTTCCACTTCCACTGATCCAGCCACTTGTGCACTGCTTTATTTAATGGCCGACCACATGACTATTTTGTTCACCAGGTATTTAACCCACTGAACTACTTGCCCTTTTAAATATATGAGGCAGATGATTTTCTCATTCGAGACACACTATTTCAGCAACCAAAAACAAAAATACTTGTATATAAACCTCCATACATATAAAAACAGATACATGCTTAAACTTCTACAATTAAAGACCATATACATACAATAGACATCACAAGTCAGTTGTAGATTTTCTTACAGCACAACTGATCAGTTAAGTTACCTATTAGGATATCACAAAAAAGGAGCTTTGCCCTCCAACACACACACAGACACACACACACACACACACAGTATATCAAGTAGGCCAATTTTTGTCTTACACTAGTTTTCTACTAACAAAATATAAATCTGCTTGCCATGAAAAAGAAAAGGCAACAAAATAAGAACATGAAAGAAAGAGGACACCGCCCCCACCAAAAAAAAAAAAACCTAGAAAGCGGCACAAGAATGTACCTCTTGTCTCCAGAAATCAGGAATGAAAATGTAAGCATGCATGTATAAATTAATCAATCTGTCGGGGTCATTTTATACAAGAACGGTGTTTAACAGCATCCACCCATTAGCTGAGTATCCACTTACATGCTACTCAAATAATTGCTCTCCATGATTTTGTCACTTGTACAGTAGGTATATACACTAGTCTTTAGAAAATAAGGAATTTGCAACAAGACATAGTTAAGAAATTGTCAAGCAGCTCCACATGCATGACCCCAGAAAGTACTGGGTATCTTGGACACAGAACAGGTGACGGAACAAAATTATTATATGTCATAATTACTACCAAGAATATATTTATATCGTACTCAATTTACTTTGTGACATCAACTAATCACATTTTTCACTAGAACACACATTTAGAACCAGATCACTTCAAAAAAAAGTAGTGCAAGGACTGTGACTTAACAGCTTTTTAGGGGATGCAAGTAATTACATTCTAAGTAGAAAATCCTGGTAGGATAGGGTTACCACCTGTCCCACTTTGCGAGGGACAGTCCCTCTTTGGAGAGTTGTGTCCTGACAAAAAATTGAAAAAAATGGCAAATGTCCTGAGATTTTAGGACAAAATTATATCCTATATTGTGTAATAGTAGCATAAAACAGTCATTCTGCATCTAAAATACATAAAGGTTATAAGAAACAGAACAAGCAGCTAAAATGCTACAAGAATAAGCTTTTATTTAGGCAAAAAAGTTAAGTTCTATCCTTTGTACTGACCGTGGGTATGTGTCGGCCTGTAAAATCTGATGTTTGTACCAAAATGTCCCACTTTGGCCATATGAAAAGGTGGCAACCCTATGGCAGGAAAACCTTGCACTTGGCATCTTAGGGACTGTAAAATAAACCATGCATACTGTGAAGCCTGCAATCCCAATCTCTTAGTGCAGGAAATCTGTCCAAGGCTCACAATTTTTAAATGTTTTCTTACAAACTTTGAAAGTTGCAATAACATTTTGTTTTGGCATTTTTTTTCTGGAGAATACGATGTATGAAACTCAAGTTTGTCATTATTTAATTACTCCAGTCCTCGGCGTTATGCCAGAAAAAAATCAGATTGTATAAGGTACGGAGCAAAAAATGAGGCAAAAAAAAAAAGTTATCAACCTGGAAAAGAGCAAACATTTAACTCAAACATGATTCTGTTGTCTACTGCTATATTTTAACATGCAGTGATGGAGCAATATACAAGGATAAATAGCACTAACACAAAAGATGGGTCAGACCGTACTGCATCACTCCAAAAAAAAATCGGTAGCGCATAAAGCAATGAATACTGTCAGCTCTTTCCAGCAGGTCAGACACGGTTGCCTTGATTCACCACTAAAAATAGTTCCATTTACCACCGCCCCCCACCCCCCTCCCCCTGTTATTTCTCATGCATGGCTACAAATGAAAACAGCAGCCCTCGAGAGATACGTAGCTGGTAAATGACACGGGAAGCGACAACCTCCAGCCTGTCACTTAAACCTGCTTCATCTCCCAGCTGCTACGACTTTTCCAGTGGCTTTTAACAATACATTTTCACTACAAACACTCAACACTGATACTTAAAAAATATATCCATCTTTATACACTTTTGAAGCTGGGGCTAAAACAAAGCATATTTTCTTGTAACCATTTAAATACCATTCTTTATCAAGATCGCAGATTAGATTGTGTGTTTAAAATACAGCAGAATTATTAAAGTAACTTTCACAGTGGCCATTTCCATGCTTTAAAAGCACGTCGCTGATTTGCAAAGCTAAGAGCTCAAGAAGAGATTGCATGGATTCTGTTGATAAAGCCACAGGGTGCGTTTGGATTTCCAAATAATCCGATCAAATCCCAGTTTTAAAAGAAACGCACACACTGCACATGCTATGCACACTACCATCGCACTGAAAAGTATAATGACAAACACTTCCAAATGACTTTTGGGAACAGCTAAATTTCCCAATGAGTTTTAGAGGCACAGTCAGTTCCCTCTATTACTATTAGCATCTGTTTTCCAAGCTCCTTCTGTTTACATTTCATCTGTTTTCCTCAATCAATACCCAATGGGATGATGTTCACCTAGCAGCAATAATGACAGCTGCGAGACACAAAGATGAACCCCATGTGCGACTCCAGAAAACAATCAAAAATTAAAGTGAGCAGTCCTGTCAAGAAAGTTCACCCTATTCTCTTTCACAACATCCCGTAGACGCGGAATTGCATGCATAAGTCAGTATTCATTTACCTGAAACAACACAATCAGTGCTATGCCTGCCTATACCTGCGTATTGTTTGGGCGTGGGAGGGGGAGCACACCTGTAATGCAACGGGACTCAGAAGAAACCTGTCACTTGAAATCAAAGATACTTTACGAGAACTTAATATCAAAATCAAGCGGGCTTCCGGTACACACTAAACCCAACCATTTGGCATAACAAAACAATATTTTATTCTTAAAGTGACTTACCTCGGACACACAGCAGCGACATTTTGTAGTATCCAAGAGCTTTCAAAGTATCCCCGGTTTTTGTGGCCGCTAGGAAAAGTAACACCAAAAACAAATCCTCTCCGACCAATTCCAATAAAAACAAGGGCAATTATTTACAGGTGGGCTGCCTTCCTTAGAAGTTCTGTGTTATATAGTTGTGATTACTATTCCTTCGCCCGGCACACGTCTCCCCTTTTTCCTGGTTCTATCCATGGCAGGGCGAGGTGTAATCAGAAAAAGGAATGCACCAGGTTGTAATAAGTATGGGCACTACCGTCCCCGGCCCTCATCAACAGCTGGCTAGTCCACAACCGAGGCAACAGGATTACTACTTAGGAGGCGCAAGGCAGTCGTCAATACTGAAGTAGAAGGAGTACATTGGTTAAGTATTGTCGCGCTCACCTTAGGGCTCTTTATAACCTCCCTTCTCTACCCGCATGAGAGAGCTCGGCGCGCACACCCAACAACGGGATTGACGTGCAGATTCACCAATAAGAGCAGTGGATGGACCACCTCCCCAAGTAGAGGTTGATCGTTTTCGGCTTATTTTCACAGAGCAGGCGACTGAAATGGGATTGCATAATTGCAAAGTACATGAAAACTGTTCACCTGCTGATGGGTTTCCTGCAAATTTCCACAGCAGCCTTTTGTCTCGTTTGCTATTAAATGCAAAGTCTACTCTAAGTCAAACAAACTGATTTCAAATGTCATACATCGCAGAATATTTATGCTACCGTCTAAAAAAAATCACAATAAAAAAACAAATGAAGAGCACATATTCTCTATCCATGTAGACAAACTAAAATGCTACCATGATAAACAAAGTAAAAAAAAAAAACAACTATAAAACATCAAAAGTTCTGCTTGTCTATATATGTAGCTGATCTGGATTGGATAAACTATTATGCAGGTAAAAAAGGATGGGACGACTCACGTTGAATATTCTGATAAATAATCCATGCCTCTCAATCTCTTATTACAAGAAATCTAAATAAAGTCAAAACAAAGAGGGGCAAAGGCTCAAAAATAGGGTACAATTTTAATTATTGCGCTTATAAATTTAGAAAGTTACTAGAATAAAACGTGTTCCCTTATCTTCTGACGGATATGAAATCTGAAGCTCAGCCACCTGACATAATTTAGTAACCTTAATTATCAATGATTTGCAAGAAAACCATACCTGTTTGTTATGAGGAGCAAAGCAAAAATACGAGGCAAAAATCTGGACATCCAGCGAAAATCTGGGCAGTTTGGATGTATACCCGGTACATGCCCATAACATGCCTGAACATACCCAGTGTGTGTTAAGTTTTGTAAAGCGCTGAGTCACAGTGCCAGTTTTAAAGCTGCAAGATAGTAAGCAACCCTCCTTCCCCACTACTTAAATTCCCGGCACAGTCACACTTGGTGTTTATTTATCCTTTGTGACACTGATTTTGAGCCTTTATCAAGAAGGAATGCCTGGCTAAGTTTGAGAAGGCAGCAATTTTACACCCTACCAGTGTGGAAACATGCGTGAATGAGCGTACCTTCACTGAAGGTTGTGTGCCAGGGCCGGCAACTCGGCACGTAAAATATACTCTCAATCATTAGCGGACCGGAGTTCCGCTGTGGCGACCTCTAACCGGGAAAAACCGAAAGACACAACAACAACCCTACTCACTCATCTGGTGTCCTCTGCAATCATCAAATGTTGAAAAAAAGTGCCATGTTGTAATACAGCAGAGAAAATCTTCAGCGACAGATACCCACCATGCATTTCAATACATGCCCACTAAAACTTGCTGCATCGGTCCTCCAAAGGTAAGATACAGTACTAGATTTACAGGTGTATCTTGATGAGATGATTGCAGATTTCAGGCAATGTGTTTTGAAGTCGGAATGAGTAATGCTCTGTTTTTACTAAGTTGTTTAATATTTGCTGTAAGAGAGGCCAGTTTACATAATTTGTAATCTAGATCTTTGATATTCACCCCTTACTTTGGCTATTATCATATACATCATATGCACCCCCCCCCCCCCTTTTTGGATTAGCACAGAACTTCTCAAATTTATCGCCGGGATGTCCATCCTCAATATCATGTTACGGTGCATAGTACGCTTTACTTTCTTATTTTTCACCAGCGTTGCTGTAAGGCTAATCATTCAGAACTAGCTGCTATGATGAGAGTCCCAGTTATTTCTTTCATCTGGTTCGCCTTACAGAAGTTGAAGTTTTGGTCCATTGTTAATTACCATAAAATAGCGTGTATCCAGGCGTACGCAGTGTACTCATCTATGTACAACAAATTCTTCTCAGCTTTTTGCAAACATTGCGATAAATGGAACCCCAAACATTGTAAAAGCCTATAAAGTTAATATCTGCATACGGATTTTGTACACAGCGTGCCAGAATACAGGAGTGATCTTCGTTCAAATCAAAATATGAGTGTAGAGGACGTGACGTAAAATCTAACTTCATATTTATAAGTTTTACAGCGGGTGCATCATTTGGAAGAATCATTTTTAAATGTTAGGTAGATGGGAGAGAGTTTGACTTTTGAGAACAACATAAATATTTCTAGTTATATCCCTAACCCTCAGTTGCGCGTTCAGTTGTATTATCCTGTGTCGTATGTTGTTTTGTTAATTTATTTCTATAACTAGAAGATTGAAGAGTAGGCGAGAGCTCATTGTTTTCAGGTATGCCCTGGGCAATTACATCAAAATGTATTTACCAAATGTTCTAAACACTTCGGATTGTTGCTTGGGTGCGAACGTGGGTGCCTGTGCCATGACCATTACTTAACCTGACTGAACGTTTAATTTTTGCTATTCATTGACACTTTACATTCTGTTTAATTGCCCAATTATATAACAGTGTATTTGCGTGTGTGAGTGCTGGGGGAGGGGGGCATCACCATAATACTCTAAAACGAACTTCTGTCTCTTTTCTTCTTCTTATGTATACCCAGGTTTTTTTCTGTACTACGGAACTTTGATTATGATTTCAGCTCCAAAACAGTCATGGGGCATGCCTTTTATATGCTGATGACGCAACAGAAGTTTGTGGTGTGTGCTAAAGAATCAGCTTTAGCAGGGCTCTTCATTCACAGAAAAAATAAATACTTAAAAACGACATTAAATTTATGAGTATCAATGCTAAAACGCTTCCAGCATTTCATATTACATTTACTTAGTTTAATAATAATTACAATCAAACAAAGAATTGAGACTGCAGGTATCTGATGTTTTAATTAGATACTGAGCTACACTTGATTTTCATGTAATGATTTTATTAAGTAAGGTGATACAGTGAGTAGCTGGCTCATTATTTAGGCTTCAACAGTGCCTAACTAGGTTTCTGTTGATTGCTTTTATAGTAAAAACTATACAGAAGGAATTCAAGGGACTGTATTTATAATTCTTAGACTTAATTTGGAGAAGGTATTAAGCAAGTAGTTTAATACAATTTCAGGATAGCCTGGTTAAGAAGTAAAGCCATTTTATTTGGGCATGGTCTGAACTCCTACAAGATAGCTGTCATGTCTCCTAACCCCTCATGAATGCTCTGATACATCACAGTATACTCCCAACTATATCCAACTTCTTCCCCAGTGTTTAATCCTTTATTCCTACCCACCTGTATTAACCTTATATCTTGACAAAAGTCATACTTTACAAATAGTACTAGCTATGTTCAAAGCCTGTTTTGTTGTCAAGATGTAACAAATTTGTGTTTTATGTATACTACATTTTGTTTACTTTATACTTTATTGTAATGTGTGCATTAAAATTTATTGTTATTCACAAAGCTTTTCTTCCAGGGCCTCTGCTGAAAAAGGACCTGTCTGTTTGGACTTTTCTGGTAAATAAATGTTAAATAAATAGATAAAATGTCATTGGACTTTTTCATCTTGCATGAGTTTCATAGAAGTTTGGCTTCAGATTACATACTTTTACATATCTATATCTATGTCTATATATACCTATATCTATATTTATATATGTATCTATTTATCTATATCTATCTATATATATATATCTATCTATCTATATATATATATATATATATATATATATATATATATATATATATATATATATATACACATATATAGATAGATATGTAGGTGTACCTAAAATAACTGAAACAACATAAGAGCAACAGTAAAAAGACTGATAGAAAAAGACTGAAAATCTGAAATGCAAAAATACTGATAAAATTGAATTTATACAAAGGAGGGGTGTATGCCATTTCCCCACTGCTGTGTGACCTTGGAGTTCATATATGTAAATAGCAGAGGTATGGGGTGCAGGGGGCTTTCCCCTACAAACACTGAAAAATATGACAGCACCTAAGCACATACAAAACCACTGAAAAATCAGACATCAAAACACATTTTCGCTGTTTTTTGCAGGTGGGCAAGCCCTCATGTACTCCCACACCCCCTGCTAATTATACATACCAACTCTGAAGTCGCACAACAGTGGGGAAAGGGCATAAACCCCTACCTAGTATAAGTTCAATTTTGTTAATATTTTGTTTTAATCTTTTTCAGTTGTTAGTTTTGTTACTTTTCAATCTTTTTTGTCAGTCTTTTTGCTGTCAATCTTGTGTTGTTTTAATCATTCTAGGTACATACACATGCGCGCACACACACACACGTATGTATATATATATATATATATATATATATATACATATATATGTGTGTGTGTGCGCGCGCACGTGTATGTGTGTGTGTGTGTGTGTGTGTGTGTGTGTGTGTGTGTGTACTGGGACCTTTATTACTAACACCCATAGCTCCTCCAAGGTTATAAAAGTGGGAGACTTAACAAGGAACCTATACCTATTGACAGATTTCTATTTTAAAGTGATTTCCAATATTGTCTGAACATGGTGGTCTACTTTAGATGTAGATTTTGATGTGTGCCCACTACCTTGCCATAGAGATTATAGAAGGATATCTGAAGGCATGCTGACAATATGGGTGAAGGATTTCTGAAGACATGGGTAAAGAGATTTAGGGCTATCTGATGTTGGAGGCTGCCCAGAGTATCAGTACAGGTGCTCTGGACCCCAGGAATATGGGGAATTAATACCCCTAACCTCTTACTTTACATGCTAACTTCCGAACAGTTTTCTTTCTTTCACTGTGTTTTACTGACTGGGGAAATGCAGGCAGTTCTCATGGAAAGGCAGAAAGCTGGCTCTTGCCATATTAAATAAATTCATTCCATGGGGACCACCACCGCACTGCTGCAGTAGTTTGCAAATCAAAGCATGCATATTTTAAGAAAATAATAGCTGTCCATAATGACCTTTTACTAGCTCATATCAGCAATACAGTTAGCATCCATGAAGAGAATGTGAACCACGTACCTGAATGTGTTAAAGGGAGCTGAGGTTTGGGTGAGTCTTTCAAATTCATCCATCAGAGTGTCTCTCCATTATGTATGAACTGTAGCCCACGATGTCACACATGCACTCAACCAAAGACACTTTCTAAAAGTGGTCTAATGGCAGTGCATGGCAAAAGACCTTCCCTTTACTATATATTGAATATGGATAGAAATTGAGGATGTTATGATAGGGTGGATCACAGATGTTCTGCGAGTAGATAACCTATTCCACCTAGTGATTAGAACCAATAAAACATTGTTGAATGATACACTAGCTTTTAACTCAGTTATTTCCATAAGTAGGAGCCAGGACAAAGCATATGTTTTCCTTACATGGTACAGAGAAAAGGCCTTTCCAGCTCTTATGTGTATTATAAAATCCTCATAGTGGTAAACTTTCTGCTCAACCCCATTTGAGTGTATGGAGAGTTCTTCAAAAGATTCTTAGTTGGACAGGTTGCAAACAAATGAGTCCTGATAGTATGTATATCTCTGCAGTTTGCTCTAGACTAGTATCCTACTGGCAGACAGTCTTGTCACTTTTACATCATGTCAAAAAAGTGGTTACCTGAGATTCCCTTTTAAACCTGCTGCCCCCCCCCAAAAAAAAAGCTAAATGGACAGACAGATTGACTAATCCACCAAATATGTAACATTTGTGTTCTTAGTCTGCAAGTCGATTTATAGATGTAAGAAAGAGAAAAAGTGCAAGGGGGTTCTAACAAAGTACATATTCATATGTCTGGAAAAATAAACAGCTTTATGCACTTTATTTTTCTAAGTCAGTGTCTTGAGACAGTGACAGGCCTGTCATTGACTACTTCCGACAGTCTGACACATCAGAAAAATGGTAAGAGATATTTTGAAGATAAGCAGCTACTAAACAATTTAAGTTCATGCTTCAGATGTAGAGCTCCCTCTATGGTCCCATGTCAGGCCAATAGACAATATGAAGCATGCCCATAACTATATGTTTTTTAATATTGTTTTCAAGTCTAGATGCATGACAGAAAATACAGTTGTTCTTTATTGATGTGATCATGTATAAAACATGGTCATTAATCACTTGTTTAGTTTTATACCACCGTTAAATATTTGGCCTTAAATTCCTATGTGGGATGCAGTCTACATTTAAGGGTCATCAAAAGGTGGTTACTTGGTATGGCATTTGCAATACCCACCAGGCATTAAAGTAGATCATTTCAACCCTGGGACTGTTTAAAGTGCTACTGAAAAACTGAAAGTGTTGCTGTCTCACTTTCTCTCTCTCTCGCTCATTTATTTTCCATGGCAGCTATCGCAACATTTTTAATGGATCAAACCTGATATTACATCATCATATTCACTGTTCAGTGTGCTTGCTGACCTGAAATTTGCTTTTTGTGAGACACATATTTATTTATTTATTTGCCATTGGTTTACTAGGAAAGTCTGACTGGTTCCTGAGGTATCCATTTTCAGAGGAGGCCCCGGGAGAAAAGCTCCAGATAGATATGGTTAACAGAATGAAAAACTAGACAGACATAATAAAGTCATAAAATTCATGCACAAGTATGAAAACAACACATTAGTGTGTCAGAATGAGAACTTAACAGACAACATTCAACCACACAATTTGAAAAACTACACATTAGTTTGTCAGAATAAAAAATAAAAATAAAGTCATAAAATTCATGCACAAATATGAAAACAACACATTACCGTGTCAGAATGAGAACTCAACAGAAATAACATTCAACCACACAATTTGAAAAACTACACATTAGTTTGTCAAAATAAAAACTCAACAGACATAATAAAGTCATAGTGTTCAAGCATAAATTATATGGAAAGCTTGATAATAGGAAGATGCAACATTATTTACATAATAGATGATTATTGTAATGATTATTAATATTCTACAGGTCACGAAACATGGTAACAGATTATAATGGTGAAGGAGTAAGATAGTACGAATAGAGAAAAGTGGGATGTGATAGAGGGGATAGTATGAATAGATGTGGAAAAGGTATGAGCTTATCACTTTCTACATGAAAATAAAAGAACAGCTCTATGGTTTCCAATGTATTTGTTTCATAGGATCATAGGAAGTTACTAGGCTATTAGGCCTGAGGCCCTTGCAGGGCTATCCAAGAATTTAGCCCATGTTCCGACAAGTCAGCACCCAATGCTCTTGTCCAGCAGGGACACAGGTGGAATCCCAGGGGTGTATTTTCTGTTCCCCATCCACTTATCCAGATTGTGCTTAAAAAGGGTTAATGAGGTACTCTGCTTGACATGGAGTGGGAGTCAATTCCACAGAAGGTGGAGTCTCTGGGACACAAATCTGTCCCACCAACAAGTCCATTTGATGTCACAGACCAGGTTGAGGTTGCACGTGTGGATTACTCGAGTGGAGCTTGACTTGTGGATATGCAGCAGTCCCATCAAGGTGGTGTCTGTGATTGATTTGTATGCCAGACAGAGGTCACCTCTGAGGAGTCTGTAGGAGACTGAAGAGAGGGGCAGGGCCTTTAGCCTGTCTGTGTAGGGTAGATGTTTGAGCCCCTGGATTTTCCTGGTGAGGAACCCCTGTAGTCACTCCGGCTGCTACATGTGTTTTGTGAGGCATATGCCAAAAGGTGGATTGTATTCAATAATGGAGGGAAAGAATACAGGGATGTTATGACCACCTTGTCCCTGGATGACATACCCTTTACTAATGAGTTAGGCCATGTAAAAGGCTTTCTGTACAATGGAGGCAATATGGTGGTCAAAAGTCAGTTTGCTTTCAACCTGGGTGCCCAAGTCCCTCATGACTGATTGCATGCTTAGGACCTTGTTATTAATGTGATAATTTGTGGGGACATCACCCTCCCCAAAGGGGATGATGCATTTTTTGACATTCAGTTTGAGGCCATGATTCTGGCACCAGTCATATGTTTGGGTGAGACCCTCTTTGAGGATGTCCATATCATTAAAGTAACTGATTACAGAGCCCAGCTTACAGCCATCTGCAAACTTGATCAGCCATAGCCCACTGGTTTTGGCCTGCACCTCAGAAAAGTATATCCCAAACAAGGGCCCCAAGACTGATCCCTGGGGTACACCACTTGTTACAGGTTGACTGCTTGAGGTGGCTTCCCCTATTTTGACTAGGTTTGTTCTGTCAGTTTGCTACCCATCTGGTAAAATATGGATTGATGCCTAGTTGAGAGAGTTTATCTATTATACCCGCATGGGGAATAGTATCAAAGGCTTTAGCCAGGTCAAGGTAGGTGGTGTGCATCATCTTCCCCTTGCCCATGGCTTTGGTGACTGTCTCAAACAAGTTGACCAAATTTAGCAGGCATGACCTCCCCTTGTCGAAGTCAAACTGTGTGGGATCAAGTATTTGGAGGTTGGCAATATCCTTGTTAATGAGGCCCATAATAGTCTACTCCATGGCCTTGCAGATCAGGCTAGTTAGGTTGATGGGTGTATAATTTCCTGGATCGGTGGATGCTTCACCTTTGTGCAAAGAGATGACAATGGCTGTCCTCCATTCAGCTGGGATGAAGCCAGTACTCAGACTTTGGTTGAATAGGGTGCCTAATGGTGCTGCAAGTTCCTGTCTGAGTTCATGTAGGATGCAGCCTGGGATGTTATCTGGTCCCATGGAGGCTGTATTTTTTTGCCTTTGAGTGGGCAGTGATGACTTGCTCCCTAGAGATAAAGGGAGGGGGTAGGTGCTGGGATGTTCTGATTTACTGATGGGGGAAAGAGGGGTGAAGTTTTCACTGAACCTGTCTGCCAGCAGGTTGGCTGTATCTACGGCTTTTGTGTATGTGGTGTTCTTGACCACCAGTTCTGAGCAGATCTGGGTGCTTCCCTTGAGTTTGCAGACATATGTGAAGAAAACCTTGTGATTGTCTAGTAGATGTGGCCAGTTTGGACTCGAAGTTTGCTTTGGAGGATTTTACTACTGCTCTTATTTGCTTGTTCAGGCTAAGGAGAGATTGCTTCCAATTAGGCACCTGCTCCTTCTTGGTCCTGAACAGCAGTTTTTTTCCTTTTATTATAGAGTTTATTTATTGCAGATGTCCACCAGACATGTTTACTCTTCTTTGAGGAGGAGGATTTTGCCCTGTTGGGTATTTCTGATTCCACGCAGCTATATATGTGCTCATATAGTACTTTGGGGTAGGTTTGGACATATGTGACAGTTCCTATGGAGGGGGAGGGAGCTCTGAAGCTATTTATATCTTCCCTCAGGAGGTTGTAATCAGCTTTCAAGAAGTTTTTTTGTTTGACCCTATCTAGGGGGTGGTCAGGGGAGATGGTGACTTCAAAATTGACTACTTTGTGGTCGGATCTTATCAGGGAAGATGACACTGTAGGGATACTGCAATGTTTACTCATGTTGGTTAATACCAAGTCCAAGATATTTTCACCTCTTGTGGGGGTGTCAACCAGCTGGTCCAAGGTATTTGCATTGACAAAATGAAGGAATCTCTGGGCATTTGTGTTTTGGCATGAGTAGTTCTTCCAGTCTATGGTTGGATAATTAAAGTCGCCCAGGATCAGGGTAAAGGGTTGAATCTTGATAGATTCAAAGAGGTCCAGATAGATGAAGTGGGAATCTTGAGTCAAAGTTGGGGGCCTGTAGCTAACTATGATTTGAATAAGGGTCTTGTCAATGGTTAACTGCACCTGGAGTATCTCCTGTGTGTCATACTGTATAACCAGCCTGGAAGTGTGTATATCTTTTATATATATATATATATATATATATATATATATATATATATATATATATATATCGTACAAACCACCCTGGCGTGAACCAAAGAAAATACAAATATATTCACCCCCGGAGCTGAGTGGAAACAATGCGAGTAAATCGCAAGATAATACAGGCTGGTAGTCCTCTGTAAAGCTCTAATGTCCACCAAACTAAATTCACGATAAAATCCACGAAGGGAAACAAACTCGGCACAAACACTCTATTTTCGATGTGCTATCAGTTTTATTTTATTTTTATTTTCATATTTTAATTTTAATTTTAGTTATTTTTGTATAATGTAATTTGGTTGTGATATTGATTTGTATGGTTTGACACATCAGACATATACGGCGCTTGTTTTTACTAAGCAGCCGGCTTCTGAGGATATTACTTTAAATCACAGCGTTATTCTGTACCATTGAACGTACGAGTGACGAAGTCACATGGGCTGGTGATCGAGTTTGCATTGGATCAGTGTTAGAACTGTATTGTATTTAAATTAGTTATTTTAAAATGTTTCTGTTTGTCTGATGAAGCGGGTGGAGTGCCCGCGAAAGCGCTCACAAATAAACTCAGTTTTTAATTTCAAATATATCGTTGTTTGGAATTCAGTTATATGCTAGCTTTACAATTGTCTCGTATGCTTTACTACAGTTGAACCGAATGGTTGTTTTTGGAATTCATTGAAACGCAAAGCTTTCAACCAAGTTTAAAACCGCTGCCTTCAACGGCTGTTTTTGGAATTGTATCAAGGTGACACGCCAACTAGCCCTCTTCGTAGGCGTCTTCCAGTTCATTCAAAAGCTAGTGTGGGGAAGCTAGCATTTCAACATTCAGTTTATTTGGTGAATTGAAGTTGCTCTTGGTGGCACTGGTAACGTGAACCTTTTTTTATTTCAGCATTTCAGCTCCTTTGGCCTTGAACCGAAAGGTTTGTGTTTGTGCCGAGTTTGTTTCCCTTCGTGGATTTTATTGTGAATTTAGTTTGGTGGTTTGGTGGACATCAGAGCTTTACAGAGGACTGCCAGCCTGTTTTATCTTGCGATTTACTCGCATTGTTTCCACTCAGTTCCGGGGGTGAATATATTTATATATATATATATATATATATATATATTGCAACTCTACCTCCTTTTGCTTTGCTACCCATGGTTTGGGATCATGAGTTAGGTTCATATATTTGTACAGCTTGAACAGGTTGAGACTTTTAAATACCCATCTATATTAATATTTTAATATTTTAATATTTACTTAGCCATCTTGCAAGAAGGTTTGTCACAAATAAATAACTGGTGTCAAAATCATGGACTGAAACTAAATGCTAAAAAAATGCATTATTGCATCCTTTGGGAAGTCATCTACCGCAGGGAACTACCATATTGACAATATGTCCCAAAGAGTTGATCCATTTGTTCTGGATTTGGGAACTTATGTGTACAGTGACCTAACCTTTAACCAACATGTGTCTATTGTTGAAAGAAGGTCCATCTTTATTGCCCAGCTTATAAACAAAGGGATTGTGTCTAGATCAAGGGATGCCTTTGTCCCCCTTTACTCATTCCTCATTAGGCCAGTCATTGAATATAATGTCCTCTTTGGCATGTATCTGTCCAAACACATGCAACTACTGGAATGTCCACACAGATAACTTACTAAAAGGATCCAAGGCCTAAACAACTTATCCTACAAGGACAAACTCAACGCTTTGTCACTATACTTGGTATCCTACAGACTCCTGTGTCTGACATGCAAGGTATCCTCTGACCCATTACTGATGGATTTACTACACATCGGCGAGTCAAATGGCATCAGAAATACTCGGTCTAGGGGTCTAAACCACTTCTGCGATATCAATAGAATGTTTTGGAGGGACAGGTATATTTCACAGAATATACCACTGCTATGGAACAGATTCCCAATCCACATGCAACAAATTTCATCTCTGTCCATTTTCAAGTACAACTTAGATCTATGGATGGGAAACAAAGCTTTTACCCCAGGACTGCCCCTGTACTACTAATATACAGATGCCTCTCATAAATGCTTTATCACGTGCATGGGCCCCCTCAAATTATCTATGGTATGATTGCAGTT